>NC_134105.1:86256428-86578571 GCF_040939455.1 Microcebus murinus | reverse complement strand
AATAAAACAACACAGTCCCTACCTAAACCAACCTTACAGTTTAGTCGGAGAAGCAGCCCCTTAAAGTAAACGATTGTATAATCACATTTGAAGATAAACTGTGAAGGGAAATAACATAGTTCTATGAAAGAAAATAGTAGGGAAGAAACTTTAATTAGGTGATAGGGGAAGAACTTTTTCAGGAGGTAACATTTAAATTGCGGGGACCCAGCACGGTGGCTCATGCCTGTAATCCTAGCACTCAGAGAGGCCGAGATGGAGGATAGCTCAAGGTCAGGAGTTCGAGACTAGCCTGAGCAAGACCGAGACCCTGTCTCTACTAAAAATAGAAAGAAATTAGCTGGACAACTAAAAATATATAGATAAAATTAGCCGGGCATGGCTGTAGTCCCAGCTACTCAGGAGACTGAGGCAGAAAGATTGCTTGAGCCCAGGAGTTTGAGGTTGCTGTGAGCTAGGCTGATGCCATGACACCCTAGCCCGGACAACAGAGTGAGATTCTGTCTCAAAATAAATAAATAAATAAATAAATAAATAAATAAAATTGTGACCTGGAAAGTAAGAAAGAATAAACCTTGGGACTCAAGGCTGGGAGGGAGATCATTGAAGACAAAGGGATTAGCAAACGCCAGGCTGGAAGTCGTGAAAGAACTTGGGGTTTTACAGGAACTATCACTTCATGTCAGTTACCTTTTTCTCTCTCCCTTCCTTTTCCTTCCTCAATAATTCAGTCCATAATTGTGTCCATTCCAGGAAGTGACACAAAGCGATTGTTCCTGGAATGTCATAAGCGAGAAGGCAGCAGAGGGGATGAGGCTGGGGAAGTAGGCAGGGAGGACATCATGCATGAGCCTGGAGGCCAGACAAAGGCTCTGGATGTTCCTCTAAGTGGAATGGAAAGAACTGGATGGGTTCTTTCTGCCATGCGCATAATGATCACAAGGCTAGGAGCAGAAGCAGCAGTCAGTGAAGCTTCACTAGAGTGGCTGAGAGACACAACCATGGCTTGACCCAGGGTGGAAGTGGACAGAAGCGGATGGACGGAAGGTACATTTTAAAGAAGAATCAATAGAGCTTTATGCATCTGCTTAATATTTATGGCAGGACTAGATATGAGGTGGGGATGAGCAACAGGAAGTGATGAAGAGCAACTCTTCAGGTTTCTAGCAGGACCAAGTAGGTATTTGTTGGTACTTTTCACAGAGAGGTGGGAGACCAGATGTGGAGTTGTAAGGACCATAGGAATTCAAGGTTGGAAATGTTAACTTTGGTATTTTTTACGCAACATAGAATAGAGTTAAGCTTATGGTGTGTCTGACACTGTTCTAAATGCTTTACCCATATTAGCACCTTTAATCTTCATAACAACACCATCAGGCAGATATTATTATTTGCCTTATTTTACAGATAAAACAGTTGAAGTAAAAATCATTTAAATAACTTACTCAGAGTTACATAGCTAGTAAGTCTCAAAGTCAGGATACAAGTCCAGGCAATCAGTCAACAGAGTGGATGTTCTCGAAGACTATGCTATACTGCCTCTCTCTCTATTGAGATTTTCCGGTCAATATGTGTCTGGATCTCAGAGGAGGGGCCAGGATGGAGATTTTAAGCTTATGAGGCATAATCTTACAGAGTATTTAAAAGTGAGAATGGAGGAGAAAAATGTGGGGGAAAGTGCAGGGATAAAAGGACAAAGACCGAGAACGGTGTCCCGTGTTAACTCATACAGGTAGCCAATACTCATTCATTTACTAGGCCCAGTGATGTTAATTACCACTGCCTGGCATACTAGCTGTTAAATAGTTGAGTATCTCATTTCTTTAAAAGTAGATTTGGATGGGAGGATTTTAGATATCATAAGAAGTTAAAATAAGGAAAAAGGTTGATTTTTAATAAAGATGATTTTTTTTTTTTTTTCATTTTGGTTTCTGGAGAAAACAAACTCTCCAGTGGACCACTCCTTTATGATAAGAAGGAACAGAATGCCTGTGTGGGAAAACAAAGAGCTTTCAGAGATAACAGATAAACTGTGCTCAAATGTCATTATCAATTTTCTGGACTAGTGCATTTAAGACTATGAGAGAAGGAGTAGATGCCACTTAGAAGAATTCTAAGAGAGTCTACATTATCACTGAAGGCCCATTTACAGTAAAGAGAAGGATGGGTCCAAGAAAATGCAGGAAGGATTAACATAGGGATGAAGCCTTCACAACCACTAGTTTTCCTAACACTGTTTCATTATTTTTTACCTTTCCACAAACTGTTCCCCTTCACTTTTCTTTGCCTGTTCTCTTTCCTATTTTAGATCTTTAAAGCCCAGATTCATCTATGGTCTCATCCTTTGGTCTTTTCTAAATACATGAAGTCCCTCCTTGAGTAAATTCACATTTACAGCTTCAACTATCACTTATACTTTTAAGGCTCTAAAATTCTGTCTATGGCTCTGATTTCCCATGTGAACTTCAGACCCATCTATTCAACTACTTATTAGACATCATCTAAATGACTCACAAGCATCTCAAACTCAACATATTGAAAAGTTAACTTTTTCTCTCTCCCTTCCTTTTTCTTCCTGAATAATTCAGTCCAAAAACTCTTACGTGGGTCTGAGCAAAGCAGGTATCACTCCTGTAATATTCCTATGAAAGATGCATAATCTGAATACAATTATGAGGAAATACCAGAGAATTCAAATTGAGGAGTATTTTACAAAACAACTGCTCTGCAATATCTAAGTGTATCAAAAAAGATGGAGGAACAGTTCCAGATTGATGGACACTAAAGAGATCTGACAACTAATGCCACCCAAACTAGATAATTTTGCTGTAAAAGACATTAATGAAACAACTGGTAAAAATGGAATGGGATCTGAGGATTATATGGTTGTAAAGTATTCATGTTAATTTTCTGATTTTAGTGGTCAAACTGTAATTATGAATGAGAATGTCCTTATTTGTAGGAGGTATTAAAGTGTTAGCAGGTTATGGGGCATCAAGTCAAAAACTTATAGTCAAATGGTTCAGGAATAAAATGTTTATATTGTATATGCAATTTTTCTATAATTTTGAGATTTTTAAAAACATAACTAAAAATCCTCATATTAAAAAAGGTATATTTGTTATCACATTTCCACCAAGCAGTAATATATACTATGTATAAACTGGCATATAAACTTCAGCATAAGAAATACCTGGTGAATACTGTTCCCATTGGTCAGCAATTCTGGTTCAATAAATTGAGTTGGCCCCAGGAACCTGTATCTAACAAGCACCCTAGATCATTTGGATGCAAGTAACTTCCGGCACACTTTAATTAACACTAATGTATTGTTAACTGTTAAGAACCAGGCTCTGTATTTCTGTAACAGTTCCTTTGCAATTTTATTTATTTATTAATTTATTTTCTTATTTTGATTTTGAATATTTGATTTTTTTTTTTAATGAACACATACTGTGGACACTTTGGACCACTTATCAATTAACAGCTTTTGAGTACATTAATATTTAAAAGCTATATATTTTCTGATTTTGAAATTTATGCTCCGCATAGAAAATTTATTTATTTCTTATTTTGGAATATCGCGGGGGTGCAAATGCTTTGGTCACATGGATTGCCTTTGCACTGCCCAAGTCAGGGTTGCAGGTGTGTCCATGCCCCAGACAGTGAATTTACCCATTCCCTCTTCCCAGAAAATTTGAAAAGATCAAAAAGTATAACCACCAAAATGTATTACAACCTATAACACTGAATATAAAGTACTGTTCACTTCTTGATGTAAAAAAAAAAAAAAGAACCAGGGATCTGGGTAATATCTGTCTACGTTTGAATTTCACTTAGCTATTGTGTAATTGTTGAATAGTTACTTCACTTTTTGAGCCTTGCTTTCTTCATCTTAAAATTAAATAATAATATTTACTTCATGATGTTTATTTGAGATAAAATTACACAATGCATGTTAAGTGGTTAGCATCTCGTTGGCCTGTAGTAAGTACTGAATAATTAGTAGTTAGCATTAAACATGCTGTTCCACCTGTGTTTCTTAACTCTGAGAATGATACCACATTCTTCCATTTTACAAACAGAAAACCTGAGAGTCATCTTATGTTCTTTATTCTTCCTCAATATGCTTCTCAAGCAAGTTCTATAGATGCAATATATTGCCACAGCTTCTTTCATATTGTTATTGCCTTCTTCAGTTTTTTAAAAAATATTTTTCACCCAAATTACTGTTTTTGTTTGTTTGTTTTAGCATATTATGGGGGTACAAGTGTTTAAGTTACATATATTGCCCATGCCCCCCCCAATTACTGTTAATAGGCTCAAAATTATCTCCCTCCATTTAGTATTGCCATCTTCTAATCTATTTTCTGCATAGCTGCTAAAGTGGTTGTTCTAAAATCCAAGCTTTGGCTGTATCATGTCCCCTCTTAAAGCTAATTAGTGGATTTCTCATTACCTTCAAGAGTACAATTCAGCTTCCTTAGCATAGCATGTATTATATAAGACCCTTCAAGGTATGGCCTCTGCAAGCTTCTGAATGTACCTTTCACTTTTTCACTCATGCCTGGTGTTGACAACTAATGAGTCAGTCATACCAACCCATGAGCATGTACGTATGCACCAAATAGAGGACCATATGCACTGTCATGCAACTCATCATATTAAATTGCAATTATTTTTATTTCTCCCCCAATAGAATTCTATGAGACAAAGAAATTGATATATGTTAAGTGTGATTTTTTTTTCTGATTTAAAGAAAATGAGAAAAGCAGAAAGACAAGAAGGCAGGAAGGATAACATAAATTAGGAAAGTTTGGAAGTATGGGATGAGATAAAAGAGATTCATTCATAGGTTTGTGATTGAGAATCAATGAGATAATAAAGCTTAATAACTATTTCAGTAAGTTGTAGATGGAATTTGTAAGATGTAATACATAATGCAAAAAAAGCCCAACTTCAAGTGCAGAGGGCCTGTGTGAGTGATTGATATAGTTAACTGGGGTTTCTGGTGAAGTTGGAGGACAAAGACAAATACCATGAGCTACAATTATGTCCCAGTCCTTTCTTGGTGTTCATTTTATCTTCATTTTTCTCCATCAGCCCAAGCAGTATTTCTCCTAGTGGCTTTGGAGCTGAACATCTTTTACCTAATCCCATCTTGTCTTACTTATCTAACCCACAGCATCCTTCTGAGTTCTCAGGAGAAGCTGAACACTAAGAATTTGGTTTGTTCTTGAGCAATTGTGGGAAACTAAACAGAAATGGATGGAAGAAGCAGTGAATGGGGTGGGTGTAATTTTACAATGCGTAGGCATGGAGGTGCCTTAATGGGCCCCTTAGTGGGGCCTTGGTCTTACATTTTTTGAGAAAAATGGAAACTGTAAGGGGGAAATGGGATTAAACATATTCTGCTGGAGAAGAGGGAAGTGGTTTTTGTTTATTGTGCCACAGCTTAAGTGGCTAATTACAGAGATCCTAAAAATTCTACCTCAGTCCAGAAGTTGATTCACGAGCTAAGGAAAGTTACCCCTCAGGGACACTCAATTTCACAAGCTGCTTCTCAGGACTTGTATGTAAGTTTGTATTGGTAGTTCTGTCTTTCTCTTTTTAAAAGAAGTTCCCCAGAACTGTACATGCAACAGGTTCATAAAACCTTGTCTTGTCATTATTTGGGACACAGGTAGTGTATTTCAAGGCCCACTAAAATAAAACAACTCTTCCTTCTTTTTTCCTATTCCTTCTTTTCAATTGATTTCATTGCTTATTTTTCCCCTTTAGATGTACTATTCTCAGTATTTCCAATTTTTTTTTCAGATATAAATGGGATGCTTTAATACATTTGACAAGTTGAATCTAAAGCTCGTATGTAAAAGAATAGACAAGATAATTTTGATTTGGCATACCAAATATCGAAACATAATGCAAAACTTCAGTAACTAAAACATCATGGCACTGGCAAAGTCAATGCATGAGAAACAGATACAGGTGTTTGGGGGAATTGAGAATTGCAATATTTTCCCTAAATCATATTTTCAAAATTGTACTTGCTCAAGTTCATACCTGATATATAATATACCAATATTTCATTAAAATATGAATATATTTTATTCAGATCAACAGACACATAAATTTCTTGGTACATTATTAACAATAAACATAATCTTCACTTATTTGTAAAGGTGAAATGGCTGTTAGTCTACCAGAGCCATCATCATGAACCAAAGTAAATTAAATAACAAAAAACTTTTCAGCAGTTACCGTATGCCAAGCATTATGCCAGATGTTATAGGTTAGGTCAAAATAAGGTTGATTCTTCCTTATCAGCTACAGTGTAATAATAGCAAGACAAGATTGAGAAAGATGTATCATTTTGAAAATAAGAAAATGTAGTATAAAGGGCCACTGTAGGTAGGCTATATAAAAATGAAATGGCAGTTAGTAATATTCTAATTTGCAGACAATACATGCAGAAATCTATTGTTAAAGAGATATATAAATGTGAGAAAGTCATTATAAAATATTTACAGGAGACAGAATCTTGGTGTTGAAAAATGTTTCAGATTTGCATAGGTGAAGGAAATCCATTCTCTTTTTGCAGTGGAGAAGGGAACACCCTTTATGGTTAGGCATTGTGAAAGGGGCTTTATGTTTGTCATTTCATTTGATCTTCACAATTCCCTTGGAGGCTGGTATTTTCCTAGGTTTACAGATGAAGAAACTGAGGTTCAAAATGTCATGGAATCTATTCAAAATAAATCATAGAAGTCTATTTGTAAAGATGAAAAAGAAATCTGTTTTTTGGGAGGCCAGGGGATGGGCTGTGAGATAATGGGAAATAAGTCAGAAAATATAACAAGAAGTTGATTTTACAGAGCATTGAAATCTGGGAAGAAATGTTTGGGTTTCATTAATCAGAGAAATAAAAGCCATTTACTGGCTTTTATAGCAGACATCTCATATATGGTTGGCTGCCACCTTCTTTTTCTGTTGTTGTTTACTTGTTTATACACCTATTTATTTTTATTTCAAAATACTATGGGCGTACAAATATTTTTGGTTACATGGATCACTTTTGTTATGTTTACTCTAAAATAATAATAAAAAAGAGTCCACAAGATCAGAACTAATTTTTTTCCCTTTTTTTTCTATTGCTTTTTTTTGGACATGGGCTCTTGCCCAGGCTGGAGTGCAGTAGCATGATCACAGCTCACTGCAGGCTCTAACTTCTGGGCTCAAGGTCAGAACTGATTTCATACTGTTATTAAGATCTATATCCCAATTACCCTAATTTGATCCTTACACATTGTATACACATACCAAAATATCACAAGTACTCCCAAATATGCATAAATATTATATATCAAATAAAAAAGTTAAATAGTTAAAAAATACATGAAAAAAGAGATATTACAACAGATTCCACAGAAATATAAAATATCATCTGTGAATACTGTGAAAATCTCTATGCACATAAACTCGAAAAGGTAGAGGAAATCAATAAATTCCTGGAAACACACAATCTCCCAGGACTCAGTCAGGAAGGAACGGAATTCCTGAACAGACCAATAATAAGCAAAAGATTGAAGCCATAATAAAAAAAGCTTCCAACAATAAAAAGCCCTGGATCAGATGGATTCACAGCTGAATTTTACCAGACCTACAAAGAAGAGCTGGTACCCATACTGCAGAAATTATTCCATCACATTGAGAAGGAGGGAATCTTCCCTAACTCATTCTAAGAAGCCTCTATCACCTTGATATTGAAGCCAGGAGAGGTCACATCAAAAAATGAAAACTACAGATCAATATCCCTTATGAATATAGATGCAAAAATCCTCAAGAAAATACTAGCAATCTGAATTCAACAACACATCAAAAACATAATCCACCATGACTAAGGGGACTTCATTCTAGGCATGCAAAGATGGTTCAACATTATGTAAATCAATCAATGTGACTCACCACATAAACAGAAGCAAAACCAAAGACCACATGATCATCTCAATAGATACAGAAAAAGCATTCAACAAAATTCAGCACCCTTTCATGGTAAAAAACCCTCAACAAATCTAGGCATAGAAGGAATATCTCTCAAAATTATAAAAGCCATTTATGATAAACCCACAGCCAACATAATATTGAATGGGAAAAAGTTGAAAGCACTCCTACTAAGAACTGGAACAAGACAAGGATGCCCACTGCCACACTTCTATTTGACATAGTGCTAGAAGTCCTAGCTAGAGCAATCAGCAAGAGAAAGAAATGAAGAGTATCCAAATTGGGACAGAGGAGATTAAACTATTGCTTTTTGCTGATGATATGATCTTATATCTATATCTAGAAAACCTCAAAGACTTCACTAAGAGTCTCCTGGAATGGATAAACAAATTCAGCAAAGTCTCAGGCTACAAAATCAATGTACACAAATTAGTAGCATTTCTATATACCAATAACAGTCAATCTGACAGTCAAATCAAAGACTCAATACCATTCACAATAGCCACAAAGAAAATAAAATACCTAGGAATATACTTAGCCAAAGTGGTGAAAGATGTCTACAAAGAGAACTGCAAAACACTGAAGAAAGAAATCGCAGATGACACAAATGGAAAAACATATCATGCTCATGGATCGGTAAAATCAACATTGTTAAAATGTCCATACTACCCAAAGTGATTTACAGATTTAATGCAATCCCCATCAAAATGGTTAGCCTTCTTCATTAGTTTTTAGATTCCTTTCTAGAGAGAACAAACGGTTCAAGTTCAGTTCAATATTAGTAGTCATGTCAATCACATCACAAAGAATCAAAAGCAAAATTCAGTCAGAATTCTAGGAATGGGCATGCTAAGAATCCCAGGCATACCTTCATTTTTGTATCCTTTACAATTGCTGGCACACACTAGGTAGTTGATAAACAAGGAGCAAACTAATGAATGCAAACAAACTATTTCATAATTAACTTTTCTGTTTAACAAAATGTAAAAATTCTCAAAAATTGAAGAAGCAATTGTATGTCTTCAAATTCAATTCTGTATCTGCTGCCTGCATCACTTCTGGAATGTCAAAGATGAAACATGGTCTTTGACTTTTGCCTTTATTTAGAGAGATATTACCAATTCTAAAATATTAGTTTACTTACAAATCAAGAGATTTCACTATGGAGCCAGAAAGGGTCTAAAATTGTCTTAGAACTGGTTACTCCATTTCCACTGAAGTCTAGGGCAAGGACCAGAAATATGCTTAGAAATAGTTGAATGTCATGATAACTATAGTGCAGGATAAAATAAAAGGAGGATAGTTTGGAGTAACCAAAGCCAGCTAAGAGTTTGCTTTAATTATTAATATCTAGTTGTGAGAACAAGGGACTGGTTAATGGCAAGATTATGGGAGATTCAGCGGGAATTAGATTCAGTAGAAGTAGAGAACAAAGGAAAAGAAAGAATCAATGATAACACCAAGGTGTAATGCCTGTAAAATAGTGAAAATTGTGGTGATAAGTTTTCTATTTTTAACTACTATAAGATTGGGACTGTTTAATTAACCCATCCAGCAGTTCCATTTGTGCAAATGTCAGCTTGGTATCCAAGGTAATTCAAAATCAAGAAAATGCCACTGAGGTTCAATTCATAATACACTACAAAACATTTTAAAGTTCTCCATCCTTATTTCTATCCAAGTATCTGACATACATAATCACTGATCCCAAATCTTTCCTACCTTACCCCAAGCTCCCATGAACACAGTCCCCAACTCAGCTTGCACAGGCTTCCTCATCTCTCTTGGTTTCTTCCTTTTCCCCTTTATATCTTCCTTTAGTCACTCTCTATTTCATTACAAATCCAGCTAGTCCCTTTGGTTTCTTCAAGTATTCTCCTTTCACATTACTCTAGTTTATAAAATAAAGGCCCAAGAGCTTAGAGGGCAAAACAGAACTCTCAGGAGCCAGTGCAGGAAGTTGTGAATATTCTTAAGGAGCTAAGTGGGCTCAGCCATATTTTTTAGAGGTGGGAATTGCAACCCAAGGAAGGTTAGAGGTGGGAGGTTTAGGTTAGAGGTGGGAATTGCAACCCAAGGAAGGAGCAAGGTATGTTGCCCTCCCCAAAGCAGTTACTAGAGAGAAGAGCAAGGACAAATGCCAAGTAGAAAAAAAGTTGAGTGGAACTGTGAACATAACTAAGTGTTACAAGGCTGACAGAAAGCAGGAAAAACAGGAGAAATAAGTTAAACATAAGCCTCGTGAGGTGGAAACGAGTCATGCATGGGGCATTAGTGCTGGATCAAGATGGAGTCATCATTTTCAACCCTGGACAATGGGAATAAATAGTCATTCTATCAAGAAGTATCAGTCTCTCCTATAGTGAATGATAGCACAGAACTGTTTCTCAGGGTTTGCATCCCAGGCTCAAGTGAATTCTTTGTGCCTCAGTTTTCTCATCTATGTAATAGGAATAACAATCTTAAGCATTTCATAGACCTCAACAAATGTCAGGAATTACTATTATCACCACCACCATCATCATCATCATTGTCATCATCATTACTGTCATTGTTATTCTTATCTATGACCTTTTCAACCTGTCGTCTTATAAAATCCTCCTTTTCAGGGTGCCACCTAATAGTTTGGCACTCAGTTCTTCAAAGTGGGATAGCAAAATGGAAGCATGAAAGGTAATCTCTTCAAAGAATAAGATAGAATAAGTCAATCTTTGGGGGATCCAAATGAAATTTTCATTATTTATGGTGTAACTGTATAGGTCTCAAGTTGCTCCTTGTGGACAAACATAAAAACATTCCCCAAATGGCTTGGATTACACATCACACCTATCTCTCAGTATCAAACCTGTTGCAGCAGCTCTGACCAATCTAGAAAAAAACACCAAAAAACAAAAAACACAAGCCTCCCACCTTGCCAGCCAACTCAGAATTCAGTGTAATTAAAATCAAGGTGGGAAAAGGTCAAACCTCAGATTGAATCCGCATTCCTGAATTTATGAATAGAATGAGTTTGGAGAAATTATCTAACTTTTCTGAGCCTCTGCTTGCTCAGGTATACAATGGAGACTGTACCTCTCTCCCAAGCGAAGAGTAAAGTAGCTAATATGCTAACAAACAAACAAAAAGAAAAACTAAACCACTTACAGAAACTGAGATACAGTTGGCAATATAGATTCATTTTTTTCCATTTTCATTCTTTCATCCTGTTAACAGTTCAGACCTGTGTCGTTCAATATAGTACTCATGAGACACATGTGGTTACTAAGGGCTTGAAATGTGGCTGGTTCAAAATGAGATGTGATATAAGTATAGATTACACATTAGATTTCAAAGACGTAGTACAAAATTCAAAGAATGTAAAAAATATTTAATTACCAACTTTGTATTAATAGATGTTGAGATGATAATATTTTGAATAGATTAAGTTAAACTAAACATTGTTAAAATTATTTTTACCTGTTTCTTTTTACCTTTGTTAAATTTTAAATTACTTATATGGATACATTATATTTCTATCGGACAGCGCTAGTTTAAGCAATCAACCTGATGTGAATAAAGAACGCTTTCTACTCAAAGCCTAGAGTGAAGTGACCTTTACCAATGGTACCAACAGGTACTTGGGTGTTTGGCTTGGGTAGGAGTGCAGAAGTTCACTGGCAAAATAAATAAATAAATAAAATAATAAAAAACAACCTGAGTATGGAAGGCATGGAAAACATGGCCTAATCAGCTGATGAAAACAGAGCCTAAAATGAAAAACAGAGTGATACGGAGTCTTCTAAAAATTTTCTGAGCCTTCTTTTTTTTCAGTGTTAGGAATGACAAAGAGATATCAGCTACAGGACCAAAAACTTCTTCAAAAATTACATGAAAAATAATATCAATTGGATACCTAAGAATCAAGCTGCAACAAGGATGCATTTATGTGTTTCCAGAAAAATAATTAGAAAATTTTCAACCCTAATCATAACAAGTTTTTCTAGAATTTAGGAGTAGAGGATGGAGTTACTTTTTCTGGAAGTGCATCTTCTGGACTCACCATGTAGGGGCTTGATCAGCTCCCCTAGAGGAAGGAAGAGTTTATGTATTTGACAATAAATGTGAAAATACTAAATTCAGTTAGAGCTGATTTTATTGGCAGCTTACAACCTATACTTGAGTTACTATATATAATTTAGGTCACTCTAGATAGTTGAATGTGTGTATACAAGGAGAGAAATAAAAATTTAATCTGACCTCCAAAAAAATGAAAAGGCAATTCATATCCTAGAGTAAAGAAAAAAATTCTTTCAAAATGCCAGAAGGAAAAAAAAAGAAAGAAAGAGAGAGACAGTATGTGATCAATAGTGCCAGATACTCAAGAGAAGATAAGGAGTAAGAAAAATCTTTTGATTTGTCTTGAAAGCAGTTGTCAATGACCTTGGAAATACTTGTTATAACAGGGTGTTGAGGCAGAAGCCATTTTGCTAGAGAATGGTGCAATGATGTTTTTATGAAAGGTGGCAGGTGTTCACAGCACTCATTAGAGAAGTCTGAAAATGAAGACTAGGAAAATGGGATAGTATTATAGTTTAGGTGGGAAAGAAGATCAAGGAATGTACTTTCAAACCAATCAATGTTTGATGACACAGTGCAAAGAAATGTAGTGAGAAAGGAAAAGATAAATATATTCACGAAAGAAAGGTTAAGTGTGGGACTAAGTTGCAAGTATCTACATTGTAATTTTGGAAACAGGAGATGTATCCTTAATACAAAAAACTCTGTAATTTATTGGATACATCTTTTTAGTTAGTAGCCAGGATGCTCTCTGGCTAAGATTATTGGATAAACGTCTCCTTTATTCCTTACCTTCTAATCTCATTAATCTGCTGTAGTTAACTCTTACTAGCAGGAACCAATAAAAGGATTGATTTTAGGCAATTTTAAATTTTCCTTAATATTAGTTCAGGACCATATCAGTGAAAAATCTACTTGTCCTGAATGGATTGCACTGGTCTATTCAAGTGATTTCAGCACTGAGAAGTTAGCAGATATTGAATTTTAAATATTAGATTATTTTATATTGGACTTTGGATCTAATATCAGATATTAAAGTATAAAATCACATTGTCCTTATTGCTAGCCTTCTTCTTTATCTTGCTGTAGGATCAGTATTGTTTTAGTACAGTATTTGATGGCCCATGAGCCTACAGGGTAAGGAAAAATATTTACCTACTTATTGAATGGTGGACAGCCCAAGCTTTAAAACAAATGTTGCAAAACTTTAAATGCAGTAATTTATTAACAGCTGGTGACCAAATCATATTTTACTATTGTAGCAAAAGAAATACAAAACAAAACACAATACCAAGCTATCCTAAGGAATATGTTTGTAAGTCTTTTGTGGTCTTGTGTCCAAAAAGATGCATTCCTCCAACATAGACTGCCTCTGTACATTCCCCATGTTGATGCCATGCAAAAAGTAAGCAAACAAAAACAAATGGAGAAGATAATTATGAGGATTCACATTCACAAGACCAAAATTGGTCAACATTATTTTTCAACTGTATTATTTTGACACATATTAAGAATCAGTATTGAGCAATACTTAAAACATATAACCAGAAACAAATGCGCATTCTTTTTCTCTCAAATAAAACACAAATGTTTTATTTTAGTGGACTAAAAAATAAGCCCAAGTTTCTTCAGAAAGACACCTAATGTTTTTGTTTAAAGCAACACAATAATAATCATGATAATAATAATACAAGTTAATATTTGCTGTGAACCTATTATGTATCAGAACGGCTTTAAGTACTCTATACCAAGTACTTTACAAGTGTTAAATCATTTGATTCTCAGAGCAAACAAACAAACTCTATGGGAATATACTGTCATTATTCTAATTTTGCAGATGAGGAAATCGGGACTTAGGTGACTGCTCGGGGTCTCACAACTAACAAGTGGCAGAAAATGGATACAACTAAATATAAGTTTTGTTTTTCTTAAAGTGGTTCAAAATATTGGTACACTAGGGGAGTCCCCAAACAGAATCTAATTGATACTTTGTTTGAGCCCGGAAGAGCATGTCAGCAGTCCCCAACCTTTTGGGCACCAGGGACCAGTTTCATGGTAGACAATTTTTCCACAGATGGGGTGGGGGAAGGAGCTCAGGTGGTGATGCCAGTGAGTGACAGGGAGCAGCTGTACATACAGATGAAGCTTCACTTGCTCATCCACCACTCACCTCTTGCTGTGCACCCCCACCCGCCCAGTTTCCTAAGTTTCATGGAAAATAATTTTTCCATGGGGCGGGAGTTGGCATTGGAGCTCTGTGGTCCAGTTGTTGGGGGCCACAGCTCTGTACAGCAAAAGTTTAAACTGTTTTTCTTGAGATGGTCAGGTGCCAGGCAGGTTAGTAGTAACTTTGCTGTCATCAACAGAGTACAAAGTGGGAACTGAGTCATCAGAACAATTGTTCCTGCACATAATCAAGACCAAACAGAAAGAGTGAATTTGTGGTGAGTCACAAATTATGGGTAGATCCACCTTAAATCCTTTTACTTAAGATCAGGATTCATCCTAGAAACTGAATTGAAGTGAGGCTGGCAAGTTTTATCTAAGGCCAAGATGCACCAGTGCATGGATGATAGGGGAGCAGAGGTTGAGACTTGAACAAGGCTTATCTACCCAAAATGGTCTTGGGTTCTGGGTGCAAAGTGCAGGACATTGGTCCTAGGAAGAAACAGAAGAGTCAGTGAGTTAAAAGGCTTATAATGCAAAGAGGTTGGGAATAATTTAACAGAGTCTTCTCAGGATTATATAGAAACCCTATGGAAAGAGCTGGTAAATAGTAAGCAAAGATGATCTTCAGAAAACTTGAATAGACCAGGATTTCTCAAAGGGATCTTGGAAGAATATTAGCCATCTATATGTTCTCCTTTATAAGGATTCACAACTGGATGCTATTAAAAATAAGAAATCACATGATAAGGAAATCTATCTAATTTTAACCTAGTCAGCATTTTCCAAACTTACTTGATAATTAAACCCTTTCTCATGTAAAAATACTTACTAAAATTATATTGAAATAATGTTGCATAGAACAGATTTTGGAAAACAACTGGGATGAGACAATGAAGAAGAGATACAATTGCACTAGGGGACTTGACGACAACATTGGAACATCTATTTCTACTTTTTTTGTTTCATTCTTTAAAATTTCTTATTTTGATATGTTTTATAATGTATAAAATATATTATTACAGTGGAACATTTATTCAATTTTTATATAAATAAAAAAACACTTATTGAGGGTACATGTTACCTACATTTTACTGATGAAGTGCTTATCAAATAGGTTTGTAGACAACCAGGAAAGGGAGATCACTTTTTAGGAGGACATTCCCTACCAGAGTGCAACTCTAGTCTATCTTGGAGGCTATCATTCCTTTTTTTTGTTTTTGTTTCTTTTGGTATTTGTCTAGGATTGAGTTTAGCCTTCTATAGTACCACTCTTAGCCACTGAGAACTGTTAGTGGTAAGAACCAATATCAGCTTGAACAATGGCATTTGAAGACTCTTAAAGATAACATAAAAGCTTGCCCCTTCAGAGTAAATATGAAAATAAATCTAAACATTACATGGTATTTTCACTGCTGTTAAATTTTAAAAGAAATAAATACATCAATAATTTTTTCATATGTAGGTCTTCTACATAGAAATTAACAATACTTTTCTTTCTAATATTGATATCTTCTTAGGGTCTGATATAGGATTTTTATAAGCAAAAAAGTAAAATATACTGATCTCAAAAAGCACTCAGCTTTTAGGCAAAAAAAAAAAAAAAGAAAGAAAGAAAGAAAGAAAGAAGGAACGAAAAAAAAATCCATCCAGTCACTGCAGTTATTGAATTTAGAAAATCCCCTTTCCCCAAAGCCCTTAAAATTCTCTCTAAATAAATTTGATGACATACATTTAAAAAATACAATCTGGATTCTCAAGAATATTATTATACATTAAGTGTCAAATTGTCATTAGTTACTAAGTCTTAAAATTTTAACACTGACTCTGACTTCAGGGTCTTCCCAAAATGTGTAAGTAAAATGTAAAATTTGTTAATTTTTAGGGGTAAATAAACTTCCAAATTAACAGAGAAGAGATGAGGCATTGACTTGATCTGGATCCCCTTTTCAAGGACTACCACATATCATTCTGAATATCACAAAACAGATCTAACAGTTCCTTCTAACTTAAAGAAATTCTAATAGTTGTCTCCAACTATCACAGTTTATTGTTTCTAAGTAAATTGCTGTTTAATTATAATAACCATTTGGATTTGAAGTCACAGACTCAAAGCCTGCATAGACCAGGCAGACAGAGTTAACCTGTGTATCAAAAGAATCAAGTATTGGGGCATGACTGAGCTGGGGAACTCAGGTACTGGATTAAGGGTGCAATTGCTACTCAGCTCCACCTGATTATTGCCACATAGTGTTGCCAAATCCTCTCGTTTCAAGAGAAGCTAAAAAATTTCAGATTTTTTTTTTTGAGACAGGGTTTCGCTCTTGCTCAGGCTGGTCTTGAACCCCTGACCTCAAGGATTACAGGTGTGAGCCACCATGCCTGGCCAAAAAGAGATCATTTTAAGTGATCTCTTGGTATTTAAAAATTGACACAAGTTTTAGAGAACATATGGCACATAATAAGCCAACCATATCTATAAGTAAAATTCAAGTTCCAACCTCCACTGTAGCAAAAACATTCCTTTCGATAATTAGTAATTGTGCTTACTTATCTTTGGAAAACCAACAACTGTGGGCTTTTGAGGCAGATATGCCTTGGTTTGCATTCTTGTTTTGCCACAGAAGAGTTCTGGAACTTGGCACAAGTTACCTGTTCTCTATAAAACTTCATTTCTTTAGCATTTCTTACAGAGGAAAATGGCAATGGCCTCGAAGCACTGTTGTGATGATTAAATGATATAAACATACAGCCAAACTCCCCATTAATATCAACTGCATCTGTTTTCTACAGTTTTTCTGCCAATGGTGGCAATAATGGGAAGTGTGTGTGTGTGTGTGTGTGTATAAAGAATATCGAATTAGCTCAGACCATATTCTATCAGTAATTTACTGCATGCTTCTTGTCAAGCTACTTAACTTCCCTGGGCCTCAGTTTCTTGTCTGTACATAACAAAGTGAGCCCAGTGATGCTTCTCATCCTAAAGTCATTCTGAGGCACTGAGAGAGAGCTTACAGGCTTGGGCCCAGATTTGAATTTTGGCTCTGCCACTCACTCCCTAGGTGTGAGATATGGGACATGTTCCTAATTTTCCCATGTTTCAGTTTCCCCATCTGGAAAGATAATAAAAATACCTACCTTACAGGGCCCTTTTAAGAAACAAGTAAGACATGTAAAGCCCTTAAAACAGTTCCCAGAACATAGTAAGTGCCTAGTAAGTAATAGCTATTTCTATAGTTCGTAGAATCTAATATACCATTGTTTTAAAAAGTAACACTCTATGTACCACTAAGGAAGAAAAAATGTTGCTTTAAATTAAATTGTGATATAATGCTTTGTTATTAGAATTTTTCTTTTGTATGTAATAAAAAGGTCTCTAGATCTCAGTATACATTTGCATCAGATACCACTCTTATGGATAAATAAAAGAAAAATATACATTTAATTGGTTAGATTGACTTTGCCAAATCACTTTGCAACTTTGAGTTACTGGCACATCCATATCAGTGCTTTTCTACTCAATGTTATCTGGGCAATCAGGAGCATTAGGAATGCTTTATCTCCTTTACTTCTCTTCCTGCTCCTTCTTCTTATTCTGATTTTTAAAAAGACTTTTAATTTCAAAAATTTTCCAAGATGCATATTAATAGAGAGAATAGTATAATGTACCCATAACCCAAGGCAACAATATCCATATGTATCCAAGACAACATTCTTAACAAAGTGCTTTTTACCATCTGCAAGATTTTTCTCCCAAGCTGCTAACAACATCATTTTGCAAGTTTTGATGTTTACTTTTTTTATTGTCTTACTAGAAGATACCAATAGAATTTTTTTCAGGCAAGAATTGGGACTCCTATTCCTTTCTCCAGTTGCCCTGAAATGATTTGTTTTTCAAGCATCAAGGGGCTGTCCTTGTTCAGTCACGTCAACAGGAACTCCAGCCAACTTTCTACATGTGCAGGCAGTGACAACTATGTCACAATTGCCACCTGTCAAACAGCAATTTTAGGGCACTATTTATTGGAAGGAGGCATCCCGACTTCAGCAATGTTAAAATATACAGGGGAAATAAAAGCACAATTTGGGATTGATGCAATAGAATATTATCATAAAATATGACCCAAAGGATATAAGATCATTTTCTTGATTTTTCCTTCAATGACTTTAGGTGTACTTGTGAACAACTTTGGCAAAACAGCTTCTTGGGTGACGTATTCTGCCATGATACCCATCTTAGGATATCTTTTCATATGAATAACAACTCATGATTTCTGTCCCCAGAAATACTAAAGTTGCTCCATTGTCTTCAGATCTATGATAATGCAGGTGAGAACTAAGAAAAAAAGGTAACTTCACTCATTTTTAAGTGCCTGACTTTTCTGTTCTGAAACATGGAATTCATCATCACTGTCTTCTATAGTTTAAAAATTATAACAAGATACAGTTTGTGTCATTGCCCTGATTACTAATGATACCTGCGACATGATAAACTCAGCTACTATTTTGGGGTCTTTTTATCCCCAGAATTCTAAAATGCATTTTATTATATCCTTAATGATTACTTTGGATCAATTTGTTGAGTCTATAAGTTTTATCTTCATGACTGACCTTTATGCCCATTATATTCTGAATCATTTTTTAAATCCATGATTTCATTTTCTCAGTATTCTGGGTAAGGCTTATTTGATTATCTGCAATGCATGGTCTGCTTTTTACTACTTTCAAATAAGATTTTTATTTCAGTTATTGTCATTTTCATTATGTAGCATGCTCAGCTTAACCAGGTCTGCTTTTGCTCAATAGAGACAATGTCATCTTTTATTTCATTAGGAATAAAAAGTAGGTAATTTCTAAAAAACATGTCTTCTGTTTCAAGAAATAGATCAGACTGATTTCTAACTTGGCTCTACTGTATGGCAGAATTGCTGCTAGTGTTTTTCATCTTTGAGATTGATGTGTTGATATTTTCATCCTGGAAGTTAAGATTTTTCTTGGACATCTTGAACAGCAGCAATTGTTGTTTTGGGGAAAGATGGATTTATTAGAGAAATGATCCTGACACCTTAAATCTCAACCAGTGGTTCTTGAATTTCTGAGCACATGAGAATCATCTGGGGAGCTGTGTAAGAATTCAGATTCTGGGGCTCCACTCCTAGTGATCTGAATCAGCATATTGGGATGGAGTGCTCAGAAACATCATTTTTTAAATGTTCACTATAAAATTGTCAAACACACACATAAGTAGAATAGTATAGTAAACCACTACACACCTATCAATCAATTTTGGCAATTATCAATATTTTGCTTATCTCGTTTCTTCTATCACCACTGCCCCTGTTTTTTCCTTTCTTTTTTAAATAATTATTATTTCATGTATGAATATTTTAAAACATATCTCACACATCAGTTCCTTCATTCTTAAATCTAAAAATTGTATCTTTAACTGATGAGAACTTTCTTTTTTAGATTCACCTTGTCAGAACAGAGAAATTTTTAAATATATATAACTGCAATGATTTTATCACACCCAACAAATTTAAAAACAATTCCTAATATCCAACAATGCAGAATATTATTCAGATTTCTCATAGTGATTCAACAATGTCATTTTATGGATAGATTGTTGAATCAGGTCCCATATAATGTGTACATATTATATTTGGTTATTATATTGCTTTTGTTAGAGTAGCTATTCTTAAAACTTGTCTTCTAAGTCCTGAGTGAGATGTTGGCATATGATCCCTTCCAGAGTGAAGTTGTTTTATTCCCTACACAGGAAGACAACTTTTGTCTTCCAGCCGTGACAGAGATGGACATAAATCAATTAAAGATGTGAGTCAGGAAACAAAATCCAAATCAAGTTAAAGACTCTTGAGTTAAAGACTCTTGAGTTTGGAATGGCTCAATAGCACCAAGGATACTCACTATCTACCTGTCACAATATTAAATAAAATAGTGTATATAGGTGCTTAAGAGACCTGGCATAAGGTGAGCTAGTCAAATTTGTATAGAAAATAAAAGTAAATAAATTTATTGATGTTCCTTTCTGTCACACACATTTTCAAATTTAATGTTCCCAACAACCTGATGATAAGCATATTGCCAATCCTATTTTATAGCCATTTAAAATGAGTCAAATAATTTGACCACCAGGGATGAAGCTGGAACTTAAACACAGGGGTATCTAATTCAAAATTCTATGCTACATCATACTATGACAGCAGGGTTGAGAGCAATCCGGCAAGGAGCCAGGGAAGTAAGGCAGGAAGTCCAGTGATGTGCATACTGAAATCCAGGTAGGAATTATGAAAGGAACTAAATATGAAAGAGGCGAGAGGACAATCAAGGAAGAAGTCCGCAAGCCATATAAAGAGGGATAACAAAAATCATAGCATTTGGTTGATTGAGTGAATAGTAGGTTTGAAGAGTCTAGATTTCTGGTTTTTATATCTGAGTAAATGGTGATACCATTCATCAGGACAGGCAATTACTTGAAGATGTAAGTTTTATGAAAAAATTTTTAGACTATTAATATAGAATTCTTGGATGATAATCAGTAATTGAATATGTGAATCTGGTATTTGCCAGTGAATTGGTAAGTAGTCAAATCCATGGAATACTATAGAAAATAAAAAGATCAGAAGGTTGGGTACGGAACCTGGATAATACCACCATGAAGAGGATGAATTGAGGCAGGTAAGAACTTAAAAGAGACAAAGATAGATGAGCCAAAGAGGGTAGAAGAAAATAAGAAAATGGATCAAGAGAATAGAAAATTACAAGAGAGTACAAGTGGTCAACAGGGACAATGATTGCAGTAAAGTATAGTGAAACAAAGATGCTAAAGAATGAGGCAACTAGTAGCCTGCTTTTGGAACTTAACATGATATTTGTTAAAAGTAATACTACTTGAAACAATTTTGATTCTTGAGTCTGTCATCTTTTATATTAGCTAGTTTTTTTCTGCTTTGTATCATTTATACAATTTATATATATATATATATATATATATATATATATATATATATATATACATCTGCTTTATATGCATCCCTAATAATAGATACAATTTGTTAAATGTCATCTATATCCCTGATTCTTTATATACATCATTAATTTATAAATAATCCTGCAAAATCCCTATTATCACCTCCATTTTAAAGATGAAAAAACAGAGTGTTCCCATAGCTGTAATTCAAAGAGAGCAGAGGTAAATCAGGCAGATACCAAGGGCTGTTCTCTTCACACTTACACTACAAACCCCTTGCTAAGTGCCATCAAATGCAGCTTCCTTATGCCACAGGAAAACTAGTGACACATAGCAAGGTTATTTGATGTTTCCAACCCTTGAAAGGTGCTGGATTATTTAACCCACCATAGAAGCAAGAGGATTGGTTAATATGAAGCAAAGTGAAGACGGATACATCCACAATGAATGAACTAAAAGGTATATAGGTAATGAAGTTTAAAATAATCACATCTAAAGGGAACCATAAGAAAAGAAGCAACATTGAGTGAGACCCACAGGAAAATCAAATGATATCACTTGTTCCACTGGGCTCCACTTTAAAAAGGCAAGAGCACAAATGAGTATTCTTGCACATCCCAACCTACCCTAATGTAATTACACAACCACTTTCTGACATTGAAAACTGAACACAGTGTAAAGTCCATGGGATGATTTTAATTAAAAGTTTTTTCAAAAGCAAACATGAATGGAATTTTCAAAAGGGCAAGTAAAAATCAGATGTCTGAGTGTTGCAAAGATTTCACTTACTGGGTGCATTTGGGTTGATACTATTTTGGATGAAAACACTTCTGACTCCAATAGGGTCAGCTCATTTTATATGTTGGAACCCCCTGAACTTCGGATGAACTCAGACCTATAGCACAGTATGTTTGAGTGTAATGTTACCAAATGGCAGATAAATGATAGCAATGAAAGTATGAGGAAAATGCTGGAGGATTCCAAATGAACACTAAATAATTGTAAACTCTCGTTAATCTCTGTAAGTGCAAGACTACCCTGCCCTCTTAAGCATAAATCCCACCAAAGTGATCACTTTTTTCAGATCACCGGCTTCATCAGATCTTCATCAACCACCATATTTAGTTGCCAAGGTCTCATTTCTTTTAAAAATATACCTCCTTACTGTTGAGCCACTGTGCTGTTGCTGATTCACTGATACCAGGACATATGCTTCGGGTTA
The DNA here is from genome assembly GCF_040939455.1 of Microcebus murinus. Lineage (NCBI taxonomy): Eukaryota > Metazoa > Chordata > Mammalia > Primates > Cheirogaleidae > Microcebus > Microcebus murinus. The sequence continues at coordinate 86,556,135 of NC_134105.1, read as the reverse complement.
TAGGTTTAGTAGGGTGTGGGGGAGGTGGAGTAGAAAGAGGAGAGGAGATAATTTGCTCCTTTCTATTCATGCTCTGAACTGGCCTGGCCTTGGTTAGACATATGGCAATGAATAGGCATGTAGCCTGCAGGCACACAAAAGGGCTAGCTATGGGACTCCCTTGGGGATGCAACATGGAAGTCATCATTCATACCATGCTCTAGCCTATAGGGTTTTCAGATTTTGGTGTGAGTTAGAATCACAGGGGGAGTCGTTATTAAGAATTCAAGCACTTGCATCCTATTTTAGTCCTACCCAATTAAAATCTCTGGAGGTGGGCCTCTGGCATCCCGGCTGTCCTCAGGCTCCACCTGTTGGGTACACACCACAACTGCAGAAACACCGCTCTGGCTACCAGGGGACACCTCTTCAGCCAGGACGCTGCCTACTTGCTGCGCGGCAGATGGTGCTGGCTGACAGAGGCTCTGCCCTGTTGTCCAGGTCCTGGCTGCCACTGCTGCCTGTCTGATTTACTCTTTCTTTTCCTTTTATAAAATCCTTTGTCTATCTTCCACTTGGAAACAAAACAAAACAAAACAAAACAAAACAAAACAAAAAACAAGACCAATATACTTAAAAAAAATCATGAAAGTAGAGAAATCTAGAAAACATACACAAGAAAACAAATCATTTATAATTGCATCATTCAAAGATGCAAAGATTACTTTTAATGCTAAAGTAAATTATTTTCACTGTATATTCAAACAGTTATAGCCATCCTGTCATAGAATCTTATACTCCATTTAAAAAGTAGTTAATTTTTATTGAGTGCTATGTGCCTGTGCTGAGTACTTTATATTCATTGTCTCATTTAATCCTCACAAAATCACAACATCCCTATAAGGATTGAACAATTATGTCCCCATTTTATATGTTAAGAAATTGCAGTTTGGAGAAGTCAGACTAGATAATGACCCAATGCTGGCTTGGACCCAAGAACGCAGTCTCTTTTCTTACTCTAACATTTGACATATGTATATTTCCAAGGTATTGAAAACATTTTCTAAATAACATTTATAATAGTCACATACTTTCTACTGTAGGATTCTATCATTTGCTTACCCAATGCTCATAATCCAACAATGGATTATAAATTGCTATAATGTTGCAATGAATATCTTCATGAATTTAGCTTATTTGTTTTTCCAATTACTTCCTTAGGAGAAACGCCTAGAAAATGAATCAATATGTCAAAGAGTATAAATATTTTAAAAATAGAATTCTTGATGGACACAGCTAAATTGCTTTTAACAAAAGATTACAAATTTTTTTCCACACATTTTTAATCTGCTCTGGCCAAAATGTTTAGGTAGCCATTTCTTATTTTTCCTGATTATAAATCACTGCCGGGTGACCATATTTGCACATTTATCTCTTGTTATATTTCTGATTATTTCTTCAAGTTAAATTCCTAAAGGTGGAATTGCTGGATCAATGGGTACATGCATTTTAAAAGCTGTTGATACTTATGGTATTTCTAAATTGTCTGCTAGAATGGTCACATTTATACTCCTAGCAGAAGGGATTGAGTGACCATTTCTTCACACCATTGTCAACAGAAAGCATATTGTTTTTGTCTGCATTTTTAAGAACTAAACAGTAGAACAGCTTTTCAAATTTATTGATCCATTGCTTTCCTCTTTCCTCTTTCCTCTTTCTTTTTGTAAATTTCTTATTTATGTCCTTTTCCTTTACTTAAAAAAATCTTTTAGTTGCAAGTCTCTTTTTATTAATTATTAATTTGCAGGAGTTCTTTATATCAGGGTTAATAACTCTGTCATATACATTGCAAAATATCTCTACTTTGTCATTTGCATATTTCTTATGAATCTTTTTGATGTAATAGAGTTTAATAAATGGTCAAGCCTATAAATATTTTCTTTCTGGCTTCTACCTTTGGTTTTAGATAGAATTTAGAAAATGTATTCTCATCCAAATAAATACAAATAGTCATATATATTTTCCTTTAAGTTTATATAATGCATCATTTAATCTTTAATTCATTTGGAACATATATTGGGGAAAGTATATAAAAATTCTACTATATTTCATGCAGTTAATAAATTAAGTCAGCAATATTTCTTAAATAATTATTTTTTCTCCTATGTGAAAGGATAACATTATACATGTATGAAAAAGATATAAACATACACAGACATACACATAGACACACACAAACATACAGACACTTTATATTGTGTGTATAAGCATTGCATATATATGTATATATATATATATATATATGAGAGCATATGTATATACCTATATACTCAGTTGTCCCTTGAATAATGTGGGGATTAGGGGTATTAACCCCCTCCACCCACTGACATCCCACATAGTTGAAAACCACCTGTATCATTTGAATTCCTCAATACTTAACTATGAATAGCCTATTGTTGACCAAAGCCTTACTAATAATTATGGTTGATTGCACATAGTTTATATGTTATTTGTATTATATACTATGTTCTTATGATAAAGTAAGCTGGAGAAAAGAAAATGCTATTAAGAAAATCACAAGGAAGAGAAAATATATTTACTATTTATTAAGTGGAAATGGATCATCATAAAGGTTTTCATCCTCATCATCTTCACATTGAACAGGCTGAAGAGGAGGAGGTAAAGAAGGGGTTGGTTTTGCTATCTCAGGGGTGGTGGAGATGGAAAAAAAATCTGCTTAGAAGTGGACTTGAGCAGTTTAAACTGGTGTTGCTCAAGGGTCAACTGTATACATGAATGTATATATGTATATGCATTTACACATATGTACATATATATATAATACTTCAAAATATTTCTGCTGGTATAATCAATATTCAAACAATCTAATTCATTGATTGATCTATCCGGTCTTTCATTCATTTATTCAATGCATATTCATGAGTAGGTTCTACATGCAAGCACATAATAGATACTTCTTTCTCAATCTTATTATTCTTGTATTTACAGGGAAGAGGTCCTATCATTTAATGAGAAATTCTACTTTGCTCTAAACTTTATAGGATGGATGGTCTTTTAAGTTGACACTTAATCACCTCAAGCATAACAAGGTGCTCTGATTTTACTTTTAGATCTTTTTGGTTTGGGTTCATATGAAGATAACATATTCGTGAATAAAGACTAGCCCTGTCTTAGTACCTCTCAAAAGCTTGGCAAATGTGTAATTACATGCACAATATGCTTTTGAGGCAAATTTATCCTCTTGAAATTTGGGTGTAAATTATTTACGCTAATTTTACAAATGAAGCAGATTCTAGGAGAATACATGACTTATCCAAGGTCACACATCTAACCCAGTGACTGTGTTAGGATCAGAGCCAGGTCTCTTAGCTGTCACTTCAGGAAACTTTCTATCACCACACTCTTTTTTTTTTCCTGGTATTTCATTTGACTCTTCTAACTGCTCTGCTAAATATCTTGGTGTGAAGGCGAGGTCATTGAGTCTCTCGTGTCATAAGTGAGTATATTGTCAAATCATGGAAAACTCTCAATGACTTGTGAAATCAATCTGTTCTGTATTTCAATATGTGTACATTATGCATTTGGTTGACTAAGTTATTAGTGGTATAGAAGAATTAAATACACCAACTGAAAAATTAAATACATATGGCAAAGTGATAATGCTTGTTAAAGTAAATATAGAAAATGCTAAGGATGGTTTTGTCATATGTTGAGGTCAACACTTTTTCAGTGGAAACATATTGAAAGTATAATTGTTCTTAGTGGGAAAATATTTCATATGAAAATATTCCTTGCTTTTACTGTTAAAATCAATGTATAAAAATCAATTAATGTAAAAATCAATCAATGTAAATATTTCTTTTGGTACATTATAGTAAATGTGCTAGGGAATCTATCTATTAATGAGAATTTGCAATGAACATTCAGCAAAAATTTTTTGAGGGCTTTCTCTATGCCAGGCTGTATGCAGTATTCATCATATAAGAATGAACACGACTCATTATCTCTTCTTTGTGGAATTTATAATCTCCTAGTAAAGAAAGGCAAGAAGTGACTAGAAGGTATTATGTAGGTATAATACAGTAGGTAGGTATAATAAAGAAGACTGACTGGACTAGAGTTGAAGAAAAATTATTCTAAAGAAGTGATACTTAAGTTGAGTGTGAAAAGGTAAGTATTAAGGAGCTTCGGGCTGGGTGCAGTGGCTCACGCCTGTAATCCTAGCACTTTAGGAGGCTGAGTTGGGAGGAGCACTTGAGGGCCTGGGCAAGAGCAAGACCCATCTCTACATAAAAATAGAAAAATTAGCCAGGTGTGGTGGCACACACCTGTAGTCCCAGCTACTCGGAAGGCTGAGGCAGGAGGATCACTTAAGCCCAGGAGTTTGAGGTTGCTGTGAGCTATGATGACAGCAATGTAGCCTGGGTGACAGAGTGAGACCTTGTCAAAAAAAGAACAAAAAAACAAAAACAAAAAAAAAAAAAAACAATCTTAGGAGTGGAGATGGGAATTGAGAAGTAGGAATAATATTCCAAGCAAAAAATCTTACAAAGGCAGGAGGTAAGGAGAGGTTCTGTATTTCAGAGACTGGTCAAATTTTATGTGACTTTGAAATTAACATTGAATTCTTTATAAAAGGAGCTGGAGGGAGACAGGTAGAAAAGGCAGTTCTTTACAAAATTTTGATCGAGACTTGAGCTTGTTTGATGACTGATATGAAGACGTCAAGGTAAACCTGTACATACATAAGACAAGGTTCTTGAGAAAGAGGGAGGAGATAAATCCATCACAGTAGGTGAAGTGATAGGCCTCCCTCAACCGGAAAAGGAGGGAAGGGAAGATCAGGATATTCACAGCATACAAGTTCTTAGATTTGATGGTGGAAAGTTGAAAGACTCAGAATCTCTGATGGTTTGTGTTTTTCCCCTGAAGCAGATTGGAGGGAATGAAGAGAAGGAAGGAGAGTTTGGAGAAAGGTAAAGATTCTGAATTAATCATGAGGTCAATGGGAGACAACTGACTAGAGAAAATCATATTTTATTAAAGTGAGGTCTCTTGTGTGTACTTGTATTATTCAAAACTTATCTTGACCTTTGTCTATGAAGTTGTCTGAGAAATTAGAGAGAAGGGAAACTAAGACAAAGAAAATCATTGAGGGATGCTTCAAAAAAGACTTCAAAACAATTATTTCACTGAGATAGAACTTTCAATAAAATAAAAATTCTCAAAGTGTAAACTTCCCTTGACTTCCATTCACTACGAAATTTGTTGAAACAGTACTTAATACTTGCTTCCTTTTAATCGACCCCCATGCATTCCTCTGTCCCTTGCAACAGGAACTAAACTTTCCAAGGACACAGATGATTTAATTATAAATTATTTGGCTTTATTCTACACCATCTTTCCTTACTCCCTCCCCCCCTGTCATTTTGAAATGCCTTCATTGGCTCTTAGGATATAATCAGCATCTCTTTTTGATTCACTTCCTGCTCCACTCTAATGTTGCCATTTCTCAGTATTGTGATTTTTAGATTTTTTTCTCTTTCCTCCTATAATTTTATAATATTCATGTTTTATATTTTTTATACGTCAATGCAGATGTCTCTCAAATATACAACTCCAAAACATGATCCTACAACTACTACAAGTCCTTATTTTCAATGGTCCAGCCAGACACCCTGGTCTAAATGTTCCAATGGAAACTCCACACCCTACTTTAACATTTTGCTGTTTCCTAATTTGTATTAACATCTTCCTAGTCCCATAGATTCAAATCTTCGAAATCATTTTTTCACTTCCTTTTCCCTCTGGTGCATATCAGTTATTCTACCCATTGATCCTATTCTTTTTATGACAACATTAATTTATCTTTTTGTACTGTACTTCAGGCTCTCAATAATATTTGTTTGGATAATTGTAACACTCTTTATAATTCTGTTCTTCCTACCTTCAGGTTTCCTCTACTCTTTCCTATGTGCCATTGTCAGAGTGATCTTTCTGCATATTAAATGTGATTATGTTATTCCCATGCTCAAAATTCTCCCACATTTTCCCATTAGGGGAAGCTGTTGTTTGTTAGGCTCCTCATAAGTACCAGCCAGTTTGCAAAGTTTATCTTACATTACCTTATGTTATACATCCTCCTTCTTCTCATCACAACCTAAAAGAGAAGTATTGTCCCTGTCTTACAATTGAGAATGGTACAGGTTATAGAGCTCAACTAATGGTAAAGCAGAATTCAAACAAAGAATCTGGTTAACTGTAAATCTCTGTTCCTGGCTTCACATTCAAGGTCTTCAAGATGTATAGCAAATATACATTTTCAACCTTTGCCCCACCATCATTCTTTTAAATTTAATTTTTTTGGGGGGGGGGTGGGAGGACTAGGTCTTTCTGTGTTGCCCAGGCTGGACTTGAACTCTTGGGTTTAAGGGATACTCCTGCCTCAGCCTCCTGAATAGCTGGGACTACAGGCATGAGCCACTGTGCTTGGCTTTATATGAGTTTTACTACATTTCTGGCATGGATACCAAGCAGTGGAAAGTCTTTGAGGTGCTAATGCTCAAAAAATTATGCAACAGTTAACCAAGGGCTACATAAGTTTGGTATTCTGTGCTGTACCAGATCAACAAAATAGTGATGAACCTGTTATAGTTTAGGCCAAAGTATAATACTGCTACCCTTTTCTTTTTTTGGTTGAGGGGAAAAGATATTATAAAAGATGGTAAATAATTTATAATTTATAATACTTTATGTAAAGCTATATAAACACTATGCACAGTTTGTTGAGATTTAGTCTCCACAGCAAGTACAGTTTATTTTTATAAATGAATCCATCTATTATTCCTTTATATAAATAGGCATTCTATCTGTGCAAGAGAAAGGAGTCTTCAAAATGCCTCAGAAAACCAAATGCAGCTGTAAATAGCTATACAACTTTGTACATGATTTAAAAAGTTTTCATAAATGTATAAACATCATTGTACAGATGTGTGAAGGATACAGTGTTTAGTGTTATTTGAATACTCCAAATATTTGTTGGCTTAAAAGTGTATTCATATTTTAAAAATTCGGATGATGAAATTCACACTATTCTTGGCAAAATCTTTGGAATTGGAATAAAGGAGATTATGAATGTCACAATAAATCATGTCAATAAGCAGGAATTAATATTTATTTGTAAGCTCTTCTATGCAAAGAAACCCACAATCAGCAGACAAATGATAGCATATTTACAAAGGCACTTATTTTGTTGAGCTATTCACCCTAAGGAAGTGACTTTATAATTCATTTCTCTCTTCTTACTTCCACCTATTTATTATACAATCCTATTTACCCTATTTGCTTCTCTCAATGTGTAGCTACAAGAAATATTCCTGCAATGCCTCTGCCTAATCCGCAGAAAATCATATATAAATTTCAGAAAGGCAATGAGTAGGAAGCATGCAGTCCTCCATGGTGTTCATTAATGAGTGCTAGTGACAAGATCCTGTCAGGTTGAGTTTACTAATTTTTCCTTGCATGGTTCCTATTTCCTCAACAGAAAGCTTAGGCTTCAGTAGGATACCTCACCATTGGTGGCAGGAGCAAAATGATTTGCATCCTACAAAGCATAGGGTTGTTACTAAGAGGAATGAGGTCCTCAGATTCTACTTATTTAGTGAGTAGCAGAAAAAAAATTGCCACATTGAATTAGATGATCGCCTTATAGGTTTAGTCACTTCCACACTACTGAGTACTTCTCATTTTCCTATGGCACCTGGATAATAAAAGAATTAGGATTTAGGGGTGGCTCCTAGATGAATTTGGATACAGAAGCTAACATATAAATAACTCCCGCGGTCTTATACATCTGCTAGAGGGAATTTGCAGCAAATACCTTCAGAAGTGACAAAGTGACTGCAGGTCCCCTACAGCCTCTTCATAGTCTCTTTGATGTGTTTCCTTCTTTTAGGAAGAAAGGCTGACATTTATTCTTTATTGTTAATTCTATTGCTAATTCCAAGGGGTAGCGGTAAGGATCGCCACAAATCCAAATGAAAAAGAGAACAAAAGCAAAAAACAAATGAAGGCTCTTTCCCTCCCACCTGGGATCTAGGAAATGTACTACTGGGATTGTCTGCAATTGCTAGCATTATTTGTGGGCTATTGATTCTACACCTGTGGATTCCATGCAAAAGTCAGATTTCTAAAATAACCGCAATTTCATGGTTGATCATAAAGCTCTCATTGTTTTTGACAATTTCTGACCTGCTTCTATGCTGCCAATGTGTCTGCTGCCATTTTTAATAAGCTTTAGAGTTGGTGGATTAACACTGAATGTCAAGCACCACAATTAGAATTGCTGATCGTATGCAGAAACAATATTTTAATATATTAAAAACTGCCTTACCATAAAATTCAGCACTCACTTCTGTTGTATTTGATCATTCTTTCATGCACTTCTTAGCTCTCAATAACCCTTGTGTGAATACAAGCCTTTGAAAGGGAGAGAGTTAACATAAATAAAAATGACAATCGGAAGTGGAACCTAATTTCCTTTCACTTTTATAAAAAGGTGCATTAGGCCATTTAGCTGTGCAGTCTTCCTATGATTCATCATCAACAACCATGTAATCCAAAACCTATGAAAGTAAATTTGAATGCTGGACCACAACAGAGAAAAATGCACCTCCCCAGCACGGGTCGGAGTCAGGCTTTCTTATATTTTCAAATTTAGAGCATAATTCTCTAGAAAGGAGTGGCATTGCTTATCCACTCTATTTCATATTATTTTGGATAGTTATGAAAATTGTATATGAATTTATTCCATATTTTCCTACAGTATCGGTAGGATAACTCAGTTTTGGGGAGAACTCAGTATTTCTCAAATGTCCCCCAAAGCTTAACATATGTCAAAATATTTTTTATATATGTGATTGGCAATCAATGAGATAAAAATTATTCATTTGGATTTATCCATGACTAATCTAATTATAACTAGACTTAATGCAGAATCCTATACTCCTCCTTAAGATGTAACATTCTCTGTTCTCCATTCCAAGTCAGTGGACTAATCAACTTATTAATAGCTATCAATGAGTTAGAGTTCACTCTATTTGGTATTTTCCTTCCTTTTTAAATTATTCCCTTTTTAATATAGGGATATTTACTAAAGAAAACTTGGAATATGCTAAATACTATAACAGAGGAAAAAAGCACCCATACTTGTGTCAGCACACTTACCTAGCTATTAACATTTTGGAGGTAATTCCATCTTTCCCTCAAATCTTTTCTTATGTATTTTTTAAAAAGGAATGCACAGTCAAATTATAGCATATTTACAATTTTTATCTTACTTTTGTCACTTGGCATTATGTAAACCTTTTTCATGTTACTATAAACTATGAAGCACAATTTTTAATGGCTTTAATATAATTGTCCATGAAGTGAATTAATCATCAGGCCAATTTCTTAAGTATAGATTTGCCTTTGAACGGAGCCGTAGAAGGTACATAAAAATTGAATCAGTGGCAAGCAAGAAGACAGATACAACAATATGCCAAAATTAGAGGCAACAATTAAGGACATGCGACTGAATAACTGAAAGATAGCTTAGGGTCCAGTAGCCAGTGGCAGAGTTAACGATGTGGCTTAATCATCAGGCAGTAGTTCTTGGACTCCATCTGCTATGCCATACGAATCCACTGTAGGTTCTTCAGGATAGGTATGAAGATTCATGCAGGAAATTAAGAAAGCTAATGTGGCAACAGTGTGTAAATTGGATTGAGCAGAGAAAGAGTAACAAAATATCTGGGTCAGAACTATTGAAATGGTCTAGGCCTGAGAAGTCTAGCTTATTAGAAATAGCAATACAGCAATTGATCTGACTTGTTCATTCCAAGGTAGTTATTAAATATCAAAGAATAATGTTACTGTATGTATTTAGAAAATTGAAAGTGAATAAATGACAAAAGCACAGGGTTATTCCCATTAATGTAACCCATGTGTGTTTGGTGCTCCTTATCAGGGATAGGATAGAGCTTGCAGGTTTGGAGTAGGCTCTGTTACGAGCTGTCCCAAGCAATGCTCTGCACCAACACGGCATCCTGGGAAAGAAGAGCAAGTAAGTCTCAAAAGAGAACACAGCTGTGATGCCTGAAAAAGGTCACAGAGAGTCTAACCAAGTGGACTAGGAAAAAGCCTCTTCAGTGCTGTACGAACTGTGTGGTAGAAGTCGGAGGGAAAGTCATCTCTGAGAAGGATTGGGTGCTATTCCAGAACTGGAATGCAAGAATGGTAAGAGCCCTGCTGTAATCTGAATATGTGTGTCTCCAGACAAAATTCATATGCTGAAACTTAACCCCCAATGTGACAGTATTAGGAAGTGGGGCTTTTGGGGGGTGATTAGATCAGGAGGGTGGGGACCTCATGAATGGGACTAGTGCCCTCACAAAAGAAACCTCAGGGGGTTGCATGGCTCCTTCCACCTTGTGAGGTTACAGTGAGAGAAATGCCATCTAGGAATAAGAAGGTGGGTTCTCACCAGACACCCAAACTGCTGGCATCTTGATGTGGGATTTCCCAGCCACTCAGAACTGTGAGAAATAAATTTCTCTTGTTTATAAGCTACTCAGTTCATGGTATTTTGTTTTAGCAGCCTGAACAGACTAAGACAAGGCCGATTTAGAAACTATGTCATTCTGGGAATTTGATCTGAATGAGACAAAAGGACAGGGGCATAAAATGATCTTTGGAATTTAGAACTAGCTGGAACAAAGGGTGGATTGGCGCCAGATAGTGAGCTAGGATTTGGGTAGGCCCCTTCTCCTCAGGCAAAAGGGGTCAGGAAGAGAATCAACAAATTACAGAAAGGGGGTGCTGAGCATGGCTGGATAATACCATGGTGCATATTCAGCAGGACCAGCTTAGTAGCATTATGGAAATGTTTTGCTTCTCATCAGCAGGCAGAGATGGAGAGATCATTTTCAAACTCTAGGTGGGGGCACTTATGACAGAAAGTAGATATTGTTATATTAACTCACTCCCCACCTCATTAGCAAAAGTACACACAATGGTTTGTAGACTCCAGGGTATAAATCAGGATCCGCTGGTATGACATCTCAGAGTGAGGGCTCTCAACACCAGAGTTAGAGCAGACAGAAAAGGGTAGGCAACGAGTAGAGGTCTGAAACAGTTTGGCTATTGTCTTATTGGCAACTTAAATGATTGTATTCTATTGAATAAACCAAAAGGGTTTACGGGATTTTATCAAACTGAAAAATGATGAAAGTTCCACTGTGAGAAATCAATGAAGCTTCTTTTTATTGTTGTATAAAGAAATACACAATTAAGCACCCTATCTGTGAAAGATCATGGTAGTTCTCACATTTTATTCCAAAGAAAACATATGTCAGACTCGACTAACATTTTATTCAATGCCTTCTGTGCCAAGCACTATTCTAAGGGACGTCTACCAGTGTTCTCCAAGTGCAGTCCAAGGATGGGTGCTGATCTGCAAACTGTTACCTGTCTGTGATTGGCAGGATAAGTAGCTTTTGACAAGATTTTAATCTATACACTACTTCCTTCCTTGGGAAGGTCTTGCTAGAAAAAAGATGTCAGCTAACTTCAAAGTGCGCTTAGTAACTTAGTTGATTTACATTCCGGTGAATGTTATCTTGTCATGGACAGGAAACAAACAGCTCATTGATATGCAATGGCCCACAGACCATATTTTAGATAAAACTGATATATATATATATATATATATATATATATATATATATGTATATATATACACACACACACATATAATATGTGTATATAAAATTATACCATTTAACCGAGTACGCAGGTCAAGCCTAATAACTAATTGAGGAAAATGCAGGGCAGAGCAGACATTTAATTTAGCAGACATTTAATTGTGGTTCATTTTCTTACAGTCCTGTGTGTGCAACATGAAAATTCTACAACTCTGAAAACATTTGTGAAGTGGTTCAAAATCCTTGATTATCTTGAAAACTCTTAACATAAGCATTAAGTCTCACAAAGAATAAATAGCAGCAAACAAATGCATTTTCTTTTGTTAAGGAAAAGACTAGTCATATAATTTTTCTGAAAAATATCCCTGATCAATATAAATTCCAAAAACACTTAAAGGGCTTGTGAGAGAAGAAGGCAGACAGAGGATAGTCATTTGTCTCTTAGTTCCACTAGGGACTCTGAAGCAATTATGTTTTATATGTATATAATTGTATGGAAGTGCAAAGAGCAATAGACACACAGCAACAAAGTTATAAGATTCTAACACATTTACAGAAGAAAGCAAATGGTAATGTTGACAAATAAAACGCAGACAGACACAGCAGCCAAGAATGTGCTGTAAGAGGGCAACTGAGAAGGTGAGAATGTTGGAAACCCAAATGGCTTCAGGCTCAGGGCTGGAAGGTTAGATGAGAGGAAGGGTTAGAAGTGGGGATTCAAACAGGGAGAAAAAGGGAAGATTTTATTTAGAACAACTGCCCTCTCAGTTCCATTACTCAGAGTGATTGGTAGCCTGGCATTTATTCCCAAACAAAATAAAATAAAAACCAGAGGGCTCCTTTAAAAATAAATAAACTATCTAGGGACAGACTAAGTTTCTATTATGAGTGTTGGCACCCAAGACTCAATCCCTCCTTATTTTGGCATTTGTGGTCCTGTGGCTTGCAGTCTGCAGTCTGATCTTTGGCAGGTTTCCTTGCCAGTTGGGAATACTTGCCCAACAACAGAGCTTTAAATTAGACTTCTTACCCATAGAGGAGACTTATACAATAATGCACTTATATGGTGGCCAAAGAAAGCCATGCCAACTTCACAAACCTTGATGTTTATATAAGAATGGATCATCAAAAATCGCTAGACATTGGAAGAGAAGTTACAGCACGACTAGGCAAAGCCAAGACAAACAAAAAGAAAACTGACATTGAAGGAAACAAAAATAATTCAGAAAATAGAACCACATAAAAACTATAATATGCCTACATAGGGTCAAAGAAAGACACACACACACGATTATAAAAGAAGAGGTAAGTAATATAGCAATTCAATTCAGACATCCAAAGTACATCTAATAGAGCTGCAAAAGAGAGAGCAGAGAAGATGTAGAATAAGAGATTATCAGAAATGAAAAAGAAAATTTTCTACAATTAAAGAAGAAAATCAGCCTTCAGATTTAGAGGCTCCACAGAAAAACCAAAACAATGAGTAAGAAAATGCCAGCACCACAACACATCCGCACATCTTTTTTAGGAAATCAAAGAAGATCAAAGCTAAAAGGATGATCCAAAGAGGTTTAGAGTAAAAGACACACACAAACCCCCAGCGTGCTATGACGGGGCCTGTGAATAGCCACTGCACTCCAGCCCGGGCAACATAGTGAAAACCCCTCTCTGAAAAAATAAAAAATAATTTTAAAAAGTCAAGGGAGTAATGCTTTAAAAATGCCAAAGGAATATTGTTTTGAACCCAGAATTCCATTCTAAGCCAAATTATCAATCCAGAGTGAAGGTAAAATAAAGATTTTCATTCAAAGTTAATTTTTCAAATTTTTCTTCTGAGGAAGCTAAACATGTGTTTTAGAAAAACGAAGAAGAAAACAGAAGTCAAGAGAGTCAAGAAATAATTAAGTCAGGCCAGGATAACAGAAAGGAGGAACCCTAGTGCGACATCTGTGCTGCTGGCTTCCATCTCTAATAACTCACACTGAGGTTGGTAAGCAGGGCTGTTAGTCAGTACACACAGGGACACCCAGTTGGCTGTTTATAAATGACTTCTACCCTGATTGGTCAGTGATGATGTCATTTGTTAAATAATTTGACTCCAAGGTGAATCCAAGAAGGAAGTCAACAGGAAAAATGGCTGACAATGTGCAATAGATTTTATAATTGAAAAGATGAAAACCTTTAGCTATGATAAACATACATCCAGTGTTAATAAGTTAACAAGGAGGGAAAGAAAAAGCTATACAAAAAGTATACAGATTAATATGCAGGAGATACAAACCAAAAAATAATGTAGCATGATTTTTAAGCAATCGGAGTTCACTTTTAAATAATCTACTTGACCTTGGTGCTAGAAAAATCGAATGACTAACAGGTCATGGCATTAGTTCATAGAAAAGGAAATGTAATCCTAGTACTCAATTCATCCATGAACAACATTGACATAGTCATAGGACGCCAGTCTACCGAATGTTATTTTTAGAATCAACCTATGGATCATAAGACTTTGGTTATTATGGTAACAGCACAAAATGTAAAAATCGAGAGTCCTGACAACATAAATATAACAATAATAATAATAATAAAAATAAAATAAGACAAAATAAAAATAAGACAAATAAGACAAAATAAAAATAAGAATAATTGAGAAGGTGGATTAGTGGAATAGAAGGCAAAGTAGAAGAAAGTTTAGGGACATTAAAATTCTCATACAGGGAAAATTAAGGTGCTCACTAAAGTTGTTGGAACAAGGAATAAAAAATTCATTTTTTGAAGTTATAAAAATAATAGAAGAACAACCATTAAACAATGGAAAAAAGAGATTAATTAGTGAAAATAATGCTATATCATTATCACATCCTCATACTTATAGTGTGGAATCAGTAGACATTGTTCAAAACTTCTTCACTGATAGCAAGGTAAAAGCATATTGGTTATGGAGGTAAACACACCATAAGAACAAAAACAAATGATTAAAAAGATAGTTGTCTCTGTGTGGTGAGATTAAATGAATAAAAATCCCTCAATCTTGATTTTGTTTATCATCAGCACCTATTCTGATTTTTAAAAGGTAATAAAACAAGCATTTGTTGTGGATCTACTACATGCATGTGAATACTAAAGGAACAAAAAAGGATTCTACTTCTCTAAAGTCTTTCCTATTTAATACGTGAGACAGGACATGAAATAACTTAAGGAAAAGGCAACCTGTGAGCAAGTACCTAGCAGAGGTATAAAATGTACTTGAATAGGAGCCAAAGGATTGCACACGCCTAATGACAGTATTTCATCTTATTTTCGTGGCCTCTAAAAGAAAATTGGGAGAATAGTTCTTTAGAAAAGATTTCTTGGAAGAGGACAGTCTTTACCAGATCAAGGTATCCTCAAGAAAGTAGTGGATTCCTAGGGGTGGGGAGGAAATGGAAAGTCCTTTTTCAACAAGATGAAACCCATGAGAAAATACCCAGAGATAAGAAGTAGTTAACATGTGGTTAAGTGCAGGGGATGGTAAACAGAGTGAGTATTGTGCAGAGAAACCATATCATGTAGTTTTTAATAGCACTGCCTTCTAGAAGTTATACCATGTATTATCTTGAATCACTTCTTTCTGGCATGAAAAATGTTATATGAAATAACGATTGGGTTTTATTTATTTATTAGACTTAAGGTTGCTTCTAAGAGAGACTGGTTTATTTATAAGAATGCAAATTTTAAAAGCCTTCTGGAATTTAGAAAAGGCTTGTCATTTAAAGCCTCTATAAATTAGATATGTTCTATTCTATACAACAAACTTTTACATGTTCTTTCTCACAAGATATGTGATATCAACAATTTATTAAATGTGACTCTTTGAGGAAGCCATTTGAATTTGAATTCTAAGATTTAAAAAATGACCTTAGTCAAGTATCTATTAGAAACTCCATGTAAAAAAAAGTTGATTTTTCTCTGAAACATATTTGTACTCAAAATTTCCTGTAGTGTTTTAATTTTATTCAGTTCAATATTTTTTTCTTTATGTCAGAATCAGCTAACAATTAAAGCTAAGACTGTAAAAATGAGAGAAACCTTCTTCCCCTGCTATGAAGGATCATGGCTTTTGGATGGAATGTTGAAGGTGTGATGGTTAATTTCATATGCCACTTTGACTGGGACACAGTGCCCAGACCAGACCTTTGGTCAAACATTGTTCTGGGTGTATCTGAGAGGATCTTTTGGTAAGATTAACATTTGTTTTTTTTGTTTGTTTGTTTGCAACAGAATCTTACTGTGCTGCCCAGGCTAGAGTGCCATGGCATCCTCAGCCTAGCTCACAGTAACCTCAAACTCCTGGACTCAAGCGATCTTCCTGCCTCAGCCTCCCAAGTAGCTGGGACTACAGACATGCACCACCATGCCTGGCTAATTTTTTCTATATATTTTTACTTGGCCAATTAATTCCTTTCTATTTTTAGTAGAGACAGGGTCTCGCTCTTACTCAGGCTGGTTTGGAACTCCTGAGCTTGAGCTTTCCTCCCACCTTGGCCTCCCAGAGAGCTAGGATTGTAGGCATGGGCCACCATGCAAAGGCCAAGATTAACATTTGAATCAGCAGATTAAGTAAAGCCCTCCTTAATGTGGATGGGCCCCATCCAATCAGTTAAATGCCTGAGAAGAACACAAATGTTGACCCTCCTTGAGTAAGGGAGACTCCTCTGACCTTTAAGCTGGGACATCAGTTTTCTTCTGCCTTTGGACTCTAACTGAAACCTCAGCTCTTCCTGGATCTTGAGCCTGCCAGAGTGGAACTACACCATCAGCTGTCCTGGTTCTGAGGTCTTTGAACTCAGACCAGAGCTACACATTGGCTCTCTGGGTCTTCAGCTTGCTGACTTCAGATCTTGGGACCACCCATAAATCTCTTTATATTATGTTACAAGCACACACTCCCATACCCTTTGGTTCTTTGGAGAACCCTGCCAATACGGAAGGGAAGCACAAAGATGTGGTAGGAGTTATGAGAATGGGAATTCCTGGGCCTTCAGGGATCACAGCGGAGCCATCCATCCCCAAATCGGAGTTGGTGGTAGAGGGGTGGCCAGGAGGCTTCCCAGAGGAAGTGCGTAAGCTGAGACTTAGTCCAACAACTTTTACAGATAACTGAATGCTAAACAATAAATGCTCACAATAATTTTAACAGTACTCCAATGCTGGCACAGAATTAAGTGTAAATTCCCCAGCCAACATGTCTAAAGCCTTTTACAATCTGTCTGTAGTGGGAGATAACTTGTCTTCAGTGCTTTCCTGCTCATTGCCCAGAGAAAACCCGCATGTGGCAGAATATGTTTGATTCTTTCCAAAACTCCTAGGTACATCGTCCCCTTCATCTGGACAGCCTGTTCCCTCTCTGCTCTCCCCTGACCCCTTCTCTCACTGGCTGGGCGATGTGGGAGAAGTTACTTAACAAAAGGAAGGGATGATAACAGTGCCTAATTCATGGTGATATTCTGCGGCATAAATGATTTAATTGTAAACAAATGGTCCCTAGCACATGCTAAGTGCTATTAAGTGTTTGCAATTTTTATGATTGCTCGTAGCAGTTCAAACTCGAGGTCTACCTACTTCACCAGGTGTTCCAAATAGCACACCCACAAGGATTTCATTTTCCTGGAATCTGATGGCACTTTAAAAATTCTCTGTGGACACATAGGGCAAAATACCTTGTCATGTTACTTGTTTTCTCAGAATGGGCCCTGGTGGCAGCCTGTGTGGGTTGGAGTCCCCGGGTCACCAGCTTTGTGGGCTTGGGAAAGTTGCTCCCTAAGTTCCAATTCCTTCATTTCTAAATGTGAATGATAGTAATACCCACCTAAATGGGTTCTCCTACAAACTCAGTGGCAAAATGTCATCCCTAATAGGGTGGCTGGCACATGGTAAGATCTTACTACATGTTTGATATTAATAAATTTTAAGTTCTGAAGGCACAGAGTTTTGCTTTAATTCTCAAGTTCTTGGCAGTTAGGACAATTACTGGAAAATCATGATAAATCACTGTAGGAATTCAGAAGGGAAGGAGAAAGCATTGTCAGAAAAAAAAAGCAATTGAAAAGCAAAACTGCAAAGCTCAGTTGGTCTGTTCTGCAAGTCTTTACTTCATTGAACACATATTCAGGGAGCACTAACTGAGGTACTAGGGGCTATAAGGTTGTGACTGGTGTGCAGGCATCAAGAGACCCATGAGCTAACAGGTGAGATGACATAGATAAAATTTAAACTATTATAATGAAGTACATAATTCACATTGCAAAGTTCGGAAATGTGAAAAGAAACTTCATTCATTCCTCACATATTCATTTAGCACCTACAGCTGCAGTCCCCAAGCCCTTGGACAGCGGACCAGTACTGGTCAGTGGCCTCTTAGGAACCGGGCTGCACAGCAGGAGGTGAATGGTGGGGCTAGTGAGTGAAACTTCATCTGCATGTACAGCCGCTCCTCATCTCTCACATCACCGCCTAAGCCCCGCCTCCTGTCAGATCGGCTGCGGTGGCATTGGATTCTCATAGGAGTGCAACCCCTACTGTAAACTGCGCATGCGAGGGATCTAGGTTGGCTGTTCTTTATGAGAATCTACTGCCTGATGATCTGAGGTGGAGCTGAGGTGGTGATGAAGAGCACTAGGGAGCAGCTGCAAATACAGATTATCACTAGCAGAGAGGTTTGACTACACAATAGATGTAATGTGCTTGAATCATCTTGGACCATCTTCCCAACCCCGCGGCTAGTCTGTGGAAAAATCATCTTCCATGAAACTAGTCCCCGCTGACCTAAGAGTATGAGTTATTACATGAGGCACTTCCCGGGGAGACTGAAAAAGAAGCAGGGTCTTACTGTGTGATTTCAGAAAAAAAAAAAAAGAAGAAGAAGAAGAAGAAGAAGCAGGGAACGAGGGCAGGTATGTCCCTCTCCGTTGCATTTAAAGGACAAAATCAAACTAACCCCCTCCCCACAGATAATGACAAAAATAACTATGCTGCTTTATATTTCGCACTTTCAAAGGCATATCTCATGAAATCCCTCAAACAATTCTCAGAGGTGAGTTTTAAACAACTTCAGATACTTTATAGTAATTTGTCCTAATTCACAAGCCAATAAATTCTTCCACCTGGATTCAAACACCCTAACGCCTGATTCCAAGTTCTCCCTTCCATGTCTATACATTCTCCACTACGTCACTCAGGTGCCCCCTTCCCTGGCTTCTCTCACCTTTCAGCCGCACCTCGTGACATGTTTCAGGACCTCCCTGCCTTGACTTCTGTCAGCTTCTGAGTTACCCACACCAACTGGCAAGGCCCGATATTGTTCATAAAAAGAAAAAAAAAAATCAATAGCCTTCATAGAAGGGGAAAAATAAATACGCGTTTGATTCTTTTACTAAGAAATGGGAAATTATTGATCTTTGCTTCTTTATCATCATGCAGAAAGCAAACTGCTTGGAAAACAATGATCGTAGCGAATATGCTGAGGAATCTTTAAGTATTTATGATGCTTTAGATTAGTTTGTATTATAGACAATTTTACTAGAGCTTTTAAGTGATTCTGATTTCAGTGGTTTGAATTGCTTAAGCATTATACTTAATGGTTAGACCATGATAATGCCAACTCCCTTAATTCAACAGCACTGAATAGGCCAAATTTATACATTACACATGAATTTTAAAGATTTTTTTTTTCAAATGACTTAGAAAGCAGTATCAAACCTCAAAGTTGCCCCTCCATAACCTTCCTTAAATACAGATTAGCTTTCACTCATCCAAGTGTATGTATGGGAAAATGGTTCTTTCTGATGGTTGATGGCTGCCTCTGAGCATTTTCAGGTATTCCATATAGCCAGGCAAAAGCACATAAATAACCTTCCAGAGAGTAGTTCCCAAGGGAACTTCATCATCTTGCTTCAAGTACCTGTGGGAATTCACCAGAAAAAAAAAAAATGCCCTGGAGGGCTGATTTGAATATCATGTTCCCAGTGGAATTCTTTCTGAAATGCTCATTTATTAACCACCAAGGACTATGATGCTTAGAGACCTAACAAGTGATTGAGCAAATGCAGAGAATCATTAGTTTATAAGATAAATTCAGGGAAGGAACAATGCCAATTATGTAGGGTTCTGAAAAAAAGCTCAGAACAGGAAACACAAAAGGAAGCTCAGAAAAGGAATTCTTTTGCCATGTGGAAAAGAATTACTCAAAAAAGAGACTGCATAAACCTCTTTTAGTCCCTTTAAGAATATTATTATTAGTATTATTAATGATATTGTTATTATTCAAAAAGCTAGACAATTCTATCACTAATGGTAACTAGCTGGGTCACTTACAAAGGCATGGTATTGATACAACAAAGTGTTCACTAAATATTTGTTGGCAAGTCACTTAAAAACACCAAGGATAGTTTACCAAAGCTGATTTCCATTTGACTTCTAAAAGTTCTCTGCATCACTATTTGGTCAGAAGGGAATTTTAACTAGAAGAGACGGTTTTAGCTTAAAACTCTGAATCATTGTTTTTAGAACAGGTACTAAACTTGACAGAACAAGGTCTTACCTCCCCATAATTCCCTCTTTTCATTAATGTCATTTTTTTCAATGCATTTAAAAGACAGTGCATGCCCTAGATTCTGAAGTCACTAATATATATTCATGAAGCAACATGATTGGAGTGTTATTCTGCAAAGCTCTGTACCTTATCATATTCCTGCCTCCAGATTAGTAGCACTTGTTTGACCTGAAGATGGGGAATGTCTAACCAGACTTGGGAGGGTCAATAACTTCTCTGTGTTGTATACTTACACATGATAATTTTACCTTTACTATATAATTTCAATTAAATAACTATCCATACCCAAATAGCTGTTATGATAAAATGTATTAGTTTGGCATTGTAACTAAGTTATTTAGGATTCTTATTTATCTGCTGGAAGATTTATTAAAATTTTTGATGTCTGCCAGTTGCAACATGTTTTTGTTATTGTTTTAAATACAACTTCTGAGTGTATAATATTAATTATTTATAAGTTGAATCTGGAAGACAATGGAAAAGGAAAATATGGAAGTTATAAACAAAAGTAATAAATGCCTAAAGAAGTTAAATTTGTTTAGGTTAGGCTTATTGATCTCCAACTGGTTGTGTCTGGTAATAATGTTTATAATCTCAATTAAAATATATTTTGGATCAATTAATATTAGCTGGAGTCCAAAGTCTCAATCTGTGTCTTTATAGAAAAAGTTATTGCAACTGTTTAAATTTTCTTAGTTTTAGACAGTTTTAAATCATATTGCCTACTTTTTGTGGTGTGAGATCTGCCTTTCAAATCCTTTTGGTTGAATATGTAGAATATTTTCTGTTACTTAATAAATTCTTCAGTATTTTACATAAAATCACATGGTGTGCAGTCTAATTCCCTTATCATTAGAATCATCCTATACATTTTACACTGTTATGGATAAAGGGTGATTTAGCAATATGAGTATCTTCTCTTAAAATAGATATTATATTATGTAAGTAAAAAAACATTCTATCATGCTAACTTGTCTTCTTTCCAGAACATAAACTATCACTGAAAAACTTAATTTTTATGTTCAAAGAAATAAGTCAGACCTTGACTAGAAGAATAGGGGCAAGCACAGCAGTTTAGGGAGGTAAATCCACACATTCAGACTAGTAGGTTTTGCTTATAAAGTGAACAAAAAGTTTGTATCTTGAAGATTAATCCATCTCCAAATTATGAACTATTAGTAAATAGCTCTTCCTACAGCATAATAGAACTGATTTATAACAACAGAAATATTAGTAAATGCATCCTGAGCATTATATATATGATTTGGTTATTTCAATCATCATAACAACCTTATTATTCCCATTTCGTGCATGAGAAAACTGAGCCTTACACAGGTTCAATAATTTGTCAGAGATTAGTGGGATGAAAATTCAAAGAACTTAGATTCAAATTCAGATCAGCCTGATCAAAAAGTCTGAGCTTCGAAACCACAATCCTAAATGAAGAAATAAGCCAACCATCACCACCTACAATAAGATTTTTATATCTTACAAAACTATGTGCAGAGATGACAAAACAATTTTCACTATAGCAGGAAAAACTCAATGTAAGTGATAAGGTAAAACAAAATGCTAAGAAAATACTACAATAATCTGTGGCTCCAGTTGGGTGAACATGTTAAGTTTGTTTTCTATTTCAAAAAGTTACTCACTGTTTTACATCTGTCTTTCTCCTTAAGGTGACTTGGATTTGGTTTTCACCAAATCTGGAGAACAGTTTGCTGTGCAGAAGCCCAGCTTGAAATAAAATGGCAGTTGATGATATTTTTCATATTGGCATACTTTGTGTAATATTCGGTGGCTTTTCAATGGCATTTGGAACATAACTAGAGATTACCAAGCCAGCTATCCTAAAAGCAAAACAATTGCTTGGACCACCACTGTGAGGGCATCAGTACAGAACTGCTTTAAAGCTGCCGAAGTCTACATGTTCAGTTAAGTTTATGATATTCAAAGACAAAAGTCTGGATATGGAATGAAAGAAAATCTCTAAACGTAACTCTGTCAGGGAAACTGCTAAGTATTCTAAAGATATAAAATGTAACATGCCAAGTTTACAACCACAAGAGTCTTATTCCATGCTTGTATACTTGAGCTGCAGGGCTAGAAGGAATAATTGACATCCTAGTTTCTCATAATCAACTAAGGGGATCTTTCACTCATTCATTCATTCGACAAATATTTTCTTAAGCACATTCCATGTTCCAGATATTCCTAGAAGAATGTGTTGGGATAAAGACAAATGGAGAGAGTGGGGCCTGTAGAGTCCCTGTCGTCACGGGGCTGTCTTCATGTGGGTCATGACAGTCAATAAACAAGCAAATGAACATATATCAGGGAGCAGTATTGCCATGGGCAAAGAAATAAAGCAGGTCAGACAGAACTGGAAATGTCAAGGGTGGGAACAAGGATATTATTTTACTTAGGTGATAAAGTAAGGTTTCACTGGAAAGGTGACAAATGAGCAGAGAATTGAGGAAAATGAGAGTAAGCCATGCAGATTTGGAAGGTAGGACAATTCTAGGCAGAGAGAATAGCAAGTGCAAAGGCCCTGAGGTAAAGGCATCAGGGCATGTAGTAGAAGTCAAACAAGAGGCCTATGGAATTTGCAAGCTAAACAAAGGAGTGATTAGAAGATAAAGTCAGAAAGGTAGTGGTGCCACTACAAAGAAGTTTGACTTTTATTTATTAGAGATATTAAGTCACTGGAAAGTGTTTTAAACAGAGGAGTGACATGGCATGCCTTACATTTTAAAAGATTTATTTTGAAGGCTGTCTTGATAAAAGACTACAGACAAGAGTGGAAACGGTGAGACCAGATAGGAGGTTATTGTTGCAGACGGCAGTGGCTTGAATCGTTGGCTCCTAGATACATTTGTTAAGTTGGTTGTGAGAAAGAAAAGATGCCAAGGTTATAGATGTGATGAAGAGAGGTGATAGAAATCTCCAAGATTTTTGGCCTAAGCAACTGGCAGAATAGAGTTGTATTGAACTGGGGATATCTGAGGGTGGGTGAGGCAGTGGGTAAGAATTTGAAGTTTTATCTTAGATAAGTTAAGCATGAAATGCTTAATAGTGATATAAAACAGGCAGTGATATAAAGTAGGTCAGTAGTGAGGTCAGGGAATGAGCTATTTGGAGAGTACTGACACATTGTTCACATTTGAAGCCAGGAGACTGGTTTGCCAGGACATATAGATAGGGAAGAGGAAACAGAGTGTACCTTAAGAGGTTGGGAGATAAGGAGAAATCAGCAAAGGAGAGCAAAAAAGAGTGATGAAAGAGAACCAAGATAGGAAGGTCCAAAAAGCCAAGTGAAGACAGTTTCAAGAAGGGAGCAGTAATCAACTGAGTCCAATGTGGCAATGAATCAAGCAAGGCGAAGTCTGAGATCTCACCATTGGATTTGGTAATGTGGAGATCAGTGGTGATTTTGGCAAGAATTGATGTGTTAGAATGGTGGGAACAAAAGCATGTTTACAGCAGTTAGAATGGAGGTAAAGGGAGTAGAGAAAGCCAGTGTGGACAACTCTTTCAAGGAGTTTTGCTGTAAATATAAGCAGAGAAATAGAGCATAAGCTAGAAGGAAATGTGAAGTCCAGGGAGCTTTTTGTTTCTGTTTTATAAGATGGGATATATTTCTACCTATTTTCATAAATGATATGCTAGCTAGAGAGGGGAAATGACAATGTAAGAGAAAAAGGGGGAAATATCTGCATAATGACCTTGCTTTGGTGAAAGGATGGGATTCAGTACATGAAGAGAAAGGTTAATGTTAAACAGAAGGGGGGACAATTCATCCATAGTAGGGGAAAGAAGGGCAAAATCTGGGAGCTAGATGCAGGAAAATTATTGGGTCTGTGCTGGGAATCTTGGAAACGGGGCTCTTACTTGATGGTTAACAGAGCGCCTCTTGTGCTTACATTCTAGTGAAGGACAGAGAGAAACAGACAGACAATGCAAAGTTATGATAAAGACTTACAGGAGGAAGGGAACCTAAAAGGTAGTTTGTGTTTGGTGAATGCTCAGTGTGGGGAAGGAAGGGCGGCCAGGGGCTAAGTGCATTATGTTAAGCAAGCAGTATGTTCAAGGGCCTCAAGGCAAGAGAATGGAGGACACTCTGGGGACTGAGGGTAGCTGCAGGGATCATGGCTGGAAAGAGGTGCTAGGAATGGAGAAGTGCAGCAAGATTTGAGAGGATTAGAAAGGCCTGAAAGATATTTGGAAGTTAGTAAAACTCAGTGGAAATCAACCAGGAGGGAGGGGGGGAGTGGAGGAGCAAAAACCTACCTAATGGGTACTATAAACGCTATTTGGGTGACAGGCACACCGTTAGCTGGGACTGAAGCATTACAAAAGTGATCCATGTAACCTAAAATATCTGTACCCCCTTAATATTTTGAAATAAAAAAAGAAATATATTTGGAATTTAGAATTGATAGAATTTGGCAGTGAACTGAGTCTTAGCAATGAGCACAAGGATAAGGGACAAGCTACATTGATACCACATTTCAGTTTGAGCCACTGGGTCTATGTTGATGTTTGCAGTTAACTCAGTCACCCCTGAGCCTTTCTTCCTGATTTACCTCTATCCAAATTCAACTTCTGCATTCAAACTGCACACATGCCCTGTCTCCCAGTGAAAAACCCGGGTATTTCCACAGCCCGCACTGATCTCTCTCTTTCATGAATAATGATCAAAATTGCTATTCATTAAAAGGCTTCTGATGATCAGGCATTGATATATGGTGTTTAAAATGCATTATCTCATTAATCTCTGTAACAACCCTATAGGTAGGTCTTGTTATTCTTTTTACAAATGAAAAGAAATGGAGGCTCAGTGTGGACATTTTAACATGTCTCCCAGTGCTCAACTGATGGAATAAAAGTAGCTGAGGGGCAGTTTCTGAACCTCTATTCTCTATAATTTTTTGTACATTGCACCATAATGTGTTGTGACTATAGTAAGACTATAATTTTCGAAGGTGCGATCCATGCCCCTGTTACTTTAACCCTTTACTCCTTCAAACACATGAGGGAAGTTGATCAATGTTGATATGAAGTGAAAGAAGTGTGTAGATGAGACCCCAGCTTGAAACTTTTAGGTGAACCAATAGTTTTCACTCAACATTGTTGTACTGAGGTATAGAATATTAAGGCCTGCTTGGGGTCATATAAATCTATGAGGCTTAAGGTATGCACGCATTCCCTGGAGAAGCCGGCCACTTCTTGAGGGAATGGGAATTGATAGCTCTGAGCTATGTGCCTAGGAATGTTTATTCTGGGCTGTCTGGGAGTGTTTATCCTAGGCTCATGCACATAGCTGTTAAGTGAGATCAGTGACGTACAGGCCCCAGCTCCTGGCTAGATCCAGGACCGTACATGACCAGAGTATACACCTTTTTGGCACTGAACCTTTTTTTGTTTAGACCACTGTATAAACAGTAAAAGAAAGTCCCCCGGCTGCTTCTTTTCCACCGCCATTTTTTCCTATCCAAGCTCTCAGCGTGCAGCTGCCTGCCTGCTTGACATCCCCGCGTGTTGTTGCCTTCACTGCTGCCTGAGACTGGCCTGTGCTGGTAACTTCCGGTGTGGGACTTCCCCGTGATGGTTAATTCCGGTGTTGATAATGGGATCCTAGTGGTATGATTACTTTTTTGTGTTCTTCCCCTGCAGTACTTTTCCCTTACTTTCTCTTTTTCTCTTCCCCCTTAATAAATGTAAGTAAAACTGGTGTTGGCTTGTGGTGGTGTGTCCTGCGGATCGAGCTTAAATTGCAAAAAGGCTGTGCACAGCGATTGATAAAATTAATTATCAATTCAATTGTTCAGGGAGGGCAGAGACACCCAAAGAGCACTCCCATTGGCTAAAATAATAACATAATCCAATAGCACAGTAACGATCTGAAAGCAGTCAACATATAATCTTTATTTTGATTCTTCTGGGTGACTATTCTCCTCATATTATGAATAGAAAATGGGAGCTCAGAGAGTTAAATGACTTGATTAAGGTTCACCAGTTTTTACACCAGGTCTAAACTTGGAAAAAAAAAAAAAGAATGTCCAGTACTCATTCTTTGTATATCATTTTATCTCCCCATCATTGAAAAGTGGTACTTCTCAGTGGTTCCAATTTCAGCCAACACATATTAGACATGTATAGGAGAAAAAAGATGAATGAGACACGGGACTTCACACTCCAGTAAAATGAAGAAGATAAACAGTTTAAAAAGTACTCCAAAATGTGACCGGCATTCAATTAGAATTGTGTAGAAAATACTAACAAACCACAGAGATTGGAAAGATGATTTTTTTTCTGGGGCAAAAAATAGAGGGATGGAGGCAGTTCCAACTTGTCTATTAAGTCTAAGATGTGCTTTTCAAATCTGTTGATCATTACTAAACATTGAATTAAAGAGAAGCGCCTACAGGCAGGCGGCTTATCAGAACACCAGAGAGAGTGCTTCAGTTTTTGCTATGCATTAATAATTCTGCTTTATTTTCTTATACTTTCTTAACAGATAATTTCTTTTACTTTTAATAAAAGAGGAGTATGATTGAACGTGTTAAAATAACATACATTCAAGTCTCATAATTCTTATACTTTCAATTTTTTATATTGAAAATTTGACAGAAAGATATCTACTTTAGAACAAGTTGTAAAGGAGTGATTTCAAAATAACTAAGGGTCCATATAACTAAATCACCTAACAGAAAGAACTTATTGTTTTTCAGAGAGCTCCATGTAACATTTTTCTTACTGTCTAGGTTTGCAGCCCCACAAATCTTAACTCATGTTGGAGAATTTTCAATACCTATGATTATTCCATTAATCATAGTTAGTTGATTATTAATTGACCCCTTTGAACAAGTCCTCCCATCTGCAGGCTCTTACCATTCCAATTCATTGCCAAATTAATAAAATCAAGGAAGGAGAATGCTGTATTTGAATGTTCATTAATGAAAATCCTCTCTTTCTGTAAAGGTAATTATAGAGTTTGGAGGAGTGAATTTGTAACAGTTTACCAAAGTACTGAGGTAGAGACTTCCAGATTCCTTTCCTATCCCACTACCGATTTACTATACATTTTAATCAGCTTCTACTATTCTGGAATTCTTCAGGGAACTCAAGGAGGCATTCTCCCAAGAAAGGAAACTGAGACAGAATATTGGCACAATGAGAAAACAAGATACAATCAACACACCACGATTAGCCCTTCACGCTACATTCATTCATTCAATAAGTATTTGTTGGTGTCCACTGCACAAGACACTGGGGTGGAAAGGTAACTAAAGACACAGACAAGGTGCTCAATGTCAGGCGAGAGACAAATAGGCAGAACTTCTCAGTGTACCCAAGTCACAGAAAACATCTTCCTGCATATTTGTTCAAACTTTTATTTCTGTGCAGACAAACTATGCATGTATGCCTGTTTCATTGAGGCAGGAATGCTCGAGGAAATTTCACGGGTGTACCAAGTGTCCGAAGATTGGACTCCACTTCTGCCTCCGTCCTCACTAATCACAGATGGGGCCAAACATACAGGCCAAACAGAAAAGATATAGAAAGAAATGGCTCAAAGATGCTTTAGACTAAGGTAAACAGAGAAAATGTTGAGATCAGCTGAACAGATGCAAAATAATTTCTATTTTTAAAACTGCCAATGTCTGAAGAAATAAGAACAAGGAACTATATCCAGGAATTCTCAGAGAATACAGGGTGATATGATACAAAATTCCAGGTAGCGTTTACTCAAAATTAAAGGAAAATCCATACACAGTCTTTTGACTTCCTAGGGAAAGATGAGGGGCATGGATTGTCACAAGATTGTGAAGGATTGTACTCTGTAGTAACTGGCTTAATCCACTAGAAATTGGGGGTTGCTCCTTTAATAAAGCCATCTCTATAATGAATGGACCTTTCAGCTTCTACAAAGAAAAAAATGGCAGGGAGTGTGTCAACCTCCAGTAAATTGTGTGGGAGGTAAGATGATCGATAAGAAGTCTTTCTCACTGTCACCTTAAAGAGCAACAGCTACAGAAACATGCAACAGGGTGGGAAAATGGTGGTGGTTGTGGTGGGGGGTGTGGTTAAGAATTCTGATAAACAGACAGGGGTGTGTGTGCGTGTGTATATTCCACAGGCAAGAAGAAAAGACGGTGGCATGGATCTGTTCAACCAAATAACAAGAAAAAACTAGAACTATAGATTAATCTCCTGTCATCTACTGACATCTATCAAATACAAGATTGCTTAGTAACTATACTTCCATGGACTGTTTCAACAAATAAAGAGGATTCCTGAGAAAAATATTATAATACATTTTTTAAAGATATGGAATTTCAGACTATTTAAATCAAGATTTGGGTTGTGATTTTTTGTATTATACCTTATTTTTGTTTTTTTCCAAAATCCCAACAACAATATTTAAATCAAAACCCCAAATTTCTTGAATACTCAAATATAAAAATGAATGTTAACATGGACTTTTTTCGTAAAATTAATAAAAGCAAATGCCGTAAGCATAGCTCTCAAATACATCTTTCCCATGGGGAATATCTGGGATTGCCTCAGGTTAGAAAGCTTGTAAGGAGACAAGAAATGCTAAGTGGGAAGTTACACTGTACAAGACTTGGAAAGAATTTTTTTTTTTAACTTGCCTTGTTAAGGCTAATTACCATAGATGAAAAGAGCTAGATAACTGAGAGTATTCATTAGCTCTCTCACTCCACTATGCAACCGTCCCCAAAGTGCTAATATCTTTCCTACTACATTCTTAAAATGTTTCATATTCACTATTCATGATTCACACTTGGAAAAGACCAACTTCCTGATTAATGCCTAAATGGAAAGAGTACAAAATGTGTCTCAAAAATTAGCATAGGCCTCAAAGGTGTAAGTCTGCCTATCTTAAAGGCTTTAGGTGATTTTTTTTAAAAAAGCAAGCAAGAAAGCTAACCTAGAACTCTTATTAGCTTTCCCCACACACCCACTCATGCTCACATATACCCTTTTTCTGAAGAACGGTGGAGATGCAGCCACATTCAGTACACAGATAGAGATTTGCCACATTTCGAAGCTTCGGGATTTTGTGCACTTTCATGTCTCTTCACAATAAAAACACTGAGGATTCCAAGGCTTTTCCCCCTCTTTCATCAGAATTGTTTGCATACTAACTCATACACGAACAAGCGGCCAACTTAGCATTATCTGTGCTAGATAATGATTTCTATCCCTTTGCCACCAGATCCTCTAATGGGCTGATTTCTCAATCCAGTCCTCACTGCAGTGGTTTCTCTAATTACAAAAGTTCACAGCTATAAATAATGTTGTACATCAGAGAAAGCGTTCCAACTCTGTCCACTACCAACAGATGGTAAGCAACAGATTACAAATAACCCTTTATTTGTCTTTCCTGTCCCCTTTTTAGGAGTTCCGGGAGAGATCGTTTTTCATTTGTTTTGTCATTTTTTAAACTGAAAGCAAATATGCTCCCAGGAAGTACGAATACCATTGTCTCAAGTCGATATAAGTGATTTTTTAAAACATTTTCTAATCCATGTGTTTATTTCTCAATTCCCAGCCACTTTCTTGAGTAATTAAAAATTATGATGTCACCATCATTATGTGGGCTGCAGCCAGATTGATTTTTCCATTTTGATCATAACACTCCCTTGTCCTAAAACCTTCAGTGCATAAATTATCAGATAAAATCTAAACTCCTTAGCTGGGCATTGAAAGTCCACCACAGTTAGACACCAACCAGCATTTTTTTTTTTTTGACACAGGTCTCACCAGGCTGGAGTGCAAAGGCACTATCATAGCTCATTGCAGCCTTGAACGCCTGGGCTCAAGGGATCCTCCCACCTCAGCCTTCCAAGTTGCTGGGACTACAGGGGAAGCACCACCACACTTGGCTAATTAAAAAAAATTTTTTTTGTAGAAGTGGGGGTCTTGCTATGCTGTCCAGGCTGTTTTTGAACCCCTGAACTCAAGCAATTCTCCCACCTCAGCTTCCCAAAGTGCTGGGATTATAGGCATGAGCCACTGTGCCTGGCCCCCAATTTACCTTTATAGTCTTTTCTGTGACAGTAAAACAAATCTCTATTTTAGCCAACTGGCCTACTGGTCATCTCCTAGACATGCCTTGATCTTCTATGATAAGATACCTTTTCCATTGCCCTCTCCTCCCTGCACCACCCTCACCACCCCACTGCTCACATAGATGTTCCCTAACCAGATGGCCTCCCTAACCAGTCTCTGTTCATGTGCCCCTAAATTTCTCAAACCATTCAAATTTCATGGGATTTACTAATTGTATTACTATATGTACAATGGCTTTCAAAAATCACTTTTATAAAACATTTATGTAAAATTATATGGTGTGTGTATATATATACAAATCAGAAAAAGTCATTATCAGTCCGAGAGTTGTAATTTTTAATTTCAAAATTTATAAATAGCACTTAGGTACATTAACTGCCATGGGACTTATCTCATAATCTTATTTTGTGGTTATTTCACTGTGCATCTTATTTTCTTCCATGAGAGAAGATTACTAGAATGCAATTTTTCCATAGTTCACAGTGCCCATAGTACCTTACATAAGCCTCATGTTCAGCTTACATATTAGAATGTCAAACCCACAAATCATATAATACACTTGTTATATTTTTAAATAAATTTGTCATCTAAAATCAGCAATCAACTTGGAAATAAAATATTAATTATAATATTTATTTGAATTTTCATGAAGGATTTTTTAAATCCTGTGAAACATGAAAACAAAGAAAAAGTTTTAACTGCCAGCATTTTCTACCTTATGTTAATACCCTTATTGTTATCACACTGGCTACTAAAAGTTGTCTGATATTTTAAGAAAATATCAGTTGCTTACAAAGCATGTATCACATTTGTGATTAAATAATTTTTCTATTTGTCTAACATTTTCATTTCCTACTATATTGTCCATTTCACAAGAGCAGAGACTATGTCCACCTTGTTCATTTTTGTATCTTCAGTACTTAGTGCCTGGCACATGGTAGGAGCTCAGCAAAAATTTTTTGGATCAATGAATTAAATTTTTTAAAATTAAATTTTTAAAAATTAAATGAGTTAAAGAACAACTAATATCACCAGCACTCCTACTTCTTTGGGTTCTGATCCATCACAACTGTACAGCTTTTCAAATGTTCTTACCTGGGCTGAAGCTGTAGTTCACCAAGGTTTGCTAGACCCTTTCCCTTGCCTTTTTCCCTTTGTTATGAAATAAACTTGGTGAGTAGTTCCAGCTGGGACCTCCTTTCTCTGTGTAAAATATTGGCTTTGAATCAGTGGCTTCCACTTATCAGGTTTGTCGGGCAACAGAAGCAGCAGAAATGCCAACAGAAGAAACCAGCCATATGTGTAGGGGGCAGAAGAGGAGTAGTCACCTGGCTGATTTCTTGGGATCTCTAAACACCAGCATCTTGACAATAGTATTGCCTTGTAATGATGATGGAGATGCTGTTATTCTGGAGCCTAGAGAAACTAGGTGGGAAGATGTCAAACTGCTAACTCAGCCTTGGCATTCTCAGAAGTAATGTGTTCTGGAAACAAATGGTTTGTAATGATGATTGCTGCAAAAGACCAAAAAGCCAGAGGAAGATGCTTCAATGGGTATATGACTCTCGTACTTTCTTTTGTCTTACTGCTGGTGCTCCGACTGAACTTCATGCTAGGAAGACAACTGCTACCACAGCTGTTATTGGAAGAACATCAGAGTGGAATGGGAATCCCAGTATCTCCACATTTAGCTCATGAGGTGAGTGTGAAAAGAAGTTCCAAAGCAGCCCTAGAAAGTAGCCAGTGAGAAGATCATTTTCTCCTTATACCCCCAAACCCTTTATAGTCTGTATTAGTTGAAATCACTCTTGTCAAGGCCAATTCAAGCAGAATATCTGCAAAGCTGGGGAGACCAAAAAGCTCATTCATTTTTATACGATGTTACTACAGAAAACTACTACTGTGAGAGGACCAAATGAGTGTTTTCACTTTTCAATCATTGTTTACTATCATGGAGACATGGCCAAAATTTTAATTTTTAGTGTGTGTCTTCTTGTGTATCCCAGAGTCATTTTTTTTTTACAGCGACCTATAATTTGTATTCTAAAGGAGAGAATAAAAGGTTCATGCAATCACAGTTCTGTGGTGTCCCTCTCACCTAGCTGAGTATTTATAGTAAGTTCCTGACCTCAATACCAGATTGTCATTATTCTGGAGTTTGAATCAATAGGATTGTAATTAAAATAACACAATGATGAATTTTACTTCTGACTCAAGATATAAAGAAAATTATAAAGATTTTAATAATCACTTAAAGAAAAAAATAGAGACCTAACAAAAAGAAATCAGTCTGCAAAAGATCTATGGCATTTACGGCACACACATCGCACACAGTAGACAGATGTAGCTGATTGGTATTTTAACGAAGCAAATAGTAAGACTGAGGTGTCATCTTGTGAGGGAGGAACATATAACGAGGGTAAAACAGAGAAGGCAAATGTAAATTATTCATTACCAGCAGAATAATATTTTAGGGAGGAAAAACAAAGGGTACAGCTTGAGGGAAACGAACTAGGAATTGGTTTTAATAGGTTCTGGATTTACATCTCTGAAAATTATCCAAAACAAGTTGAGAGTTAAACTAAACGGCTTTCAAGGTATTTTCTGGGTCTAATTTTGCTGATTGCATGAGCCAGTAAAACAAAGCCATCGTACGTTTCATGCCGTACACAGGATGCTTCCTGACACTGGTCATCCTTTCACAGAAGCGCCTCAATTCATTCCTGTTATTTATAACACTGAGCTTTTTCCAGTGGACATATTTGCCACCCTCATCTAGTGGGCACTTTAGTGCGAAAGGGCTAGGAATACAGATGGGGACAACTAGAATTTTTTAAATTATAGAATGCTTTGGAGCTTTGGTTGAATAAAAAATACATGAGAAAAATATGGCATAAAAAAAAAAGAAAGAGAAAAAAGGAAAATGGGAATAATAAAGTGCTTGTGATTTTAATGTATTTATGATTTTTAAAACCAAGCATTTTGATGATGTATTTTTAGACCAGTATTTACTAAATGATTTTTCTTTCTTGTCCCAAATATCAACCCAATTTTGTTTACCGTCATTACAGAGCTGATTAATTTTTAGGACTCCTTTCAAGTATCACCTTACTTAATTTTCTACTTCCCTTTGGATTTTTCAGATAAAATATTTTGCATTCTCTATAATCCTATTTTTTAAAAATTTCTCCAAGGATTAAAACAAATAAATAATAACAACAGCAGCAACAGCAAGATGGCTTTATTTTCTTTGTGTGAAGGTGGTCACGCTATCAGACTGAAGTCTGCTCCTCCTTAGTTTGGGTTTGCCAAAGTGAGCTCCCTGCATGGAATCTAAACTCTCCCTCTTGTCAGAAGCCATTTAGTGAGGTGGATAGTTTCTCCTGTGAAGATGGGCCTCTGAGTTCAAATTCTGCTTTGCCACTTGCTTTTTTTATGAACTCAAGTGTGTTACTTAATTTCTGTGCCTCAGTTTCCTCATTTGGAAAATAAGGATATAATAGTAGCCACTTTAAATGTGTGTTTTGTGAAGAAATAAGTACTTGGAAGAGTGCTTGGCACATTAACATTGCCATAGGAGTGTTTGCTGTTATCATAAACTATATCTGCTTATACATGCCACTGAAAAGGATCTACGTTTGTACTCCAATTTCCTTTTCTTTTTTTCAACAAAATGCAATATAGAGAGTCTATTATGGAAATGTTTTTGTTTTCATTCAATTTTTTTGTCATTTGTCTGAGTAGATAAAGTAACATGCATTAATTCAGAGAGATGAACATGCATTATTTTAATGTAGTGACAATGTTTTCAGCAACATCCTGTAGGCTTTTTTCCTCAACTACTAATAAAACGGGGGAAAAAAACTTCTTAGAGCCATTAAAACACTTATTAAGAATAGCCCTGGGCAACACATTAAATAAAAGAACATGTAATCCCAGTAAGAGCATTCAATTTAATGACAATCATCCCATAAACCCAAACGTAGATGATCCTATCCACACAGGGCAAGACTGCCAATGCCATTGCAGGTTTAGGGATTAACCCGAGAGTGTCTTTCATATAAGGTTTTAATCCCACTTGTCCAAAATTTAAAAATGGGAAAGGAGGTCCTAGTATCACTAACGATGTTCTAAATACTAAAATACTGCTGGGGAAAGAAGGCTCTCTGGGTTAGGGGAGGCCTGAGGCTACTGAAACAAAGAGACGCATGAGAGGAATGCTGGATTATTACAGTGGAAATCTATGATGCTTTCTCATTGCTGAGGTCACTGGGACAATAAGATCTTTTGGTTGTGGGAAATTCCGGCCAGCTCCATCTACAATTGTGCTTTCCATTCTGCTTCTACAGAGCATTTGCTTCCCCTCTGCCCTGGGTCTCCATGGCTGAGATGTGGGAAGGGCTCTCTCAGCCAGGGTCCCTGCAAAGAGGACTCTACCCCCACCCACATGGTGCCCATGCTTAGATCACATCTGCATGCAGGGATCAAACCGGCTGTGAAGAGTCAAGCTGGTATTTTGGGTATATTCACAATCAATACCAAATCAAGTAACTGGAACAGCTGTGTGGCAATTGAATTTATTCATTAAGGTATCCAAAATGACTATTCTGATAGATTTTGATCCTTTCATTGTCTTAAATAAAAAATGTGAAAAGCCTCTATTTCCAAAGAGCTGATTGAGAAATCAAAGCAAAATATTAAGATGGGAGGCATTCTTTATATCCTTATCTACACTTAAATTACAAAATAAATATTTGAAATGGACATGTAACAGAAGGTAGACTTTTCTCACATATTTCTCTAGACCTAGCTGTTCTCTGATCTTAGGATAATTTTAACAAAAATGTGTTTCAGTGATGTTTTCACAGTGACTTCTTAAGATATTTTCTATTTTTAATGTCATGAGTTATGGCTTAAACTGGTTCACTCAATCCAAATAATTATAAAGGCAGGTAGTTAATATCTTATAAATAGCATAGATAATATCATATAATCTCCTGTGATATTATATATGATTATTTTTGGAGCCGGTTTACCTTTCTAATTTAGCATGGGAAAAGATTTCCAGCAGGTAGCTGAAGAAGGAAAATAGAAGTTAGAAATTCAGACCAGAAAGAAAAATCTCCATATCTTTCAGATAAGCAAAAAAACATTTCAAAGTCAAATCTGTCAGAAATGGAAGCCAGTTCAGTTTGGACAATGAAAAAAAAAAAATAACAGTTTGGATGTTTTGACAGGTATAGAAAAGGCATAAAGTATGGCTGATTAATTCAGTTAGAATATGATAGTAATTGGACAAAGTCATTCTCTTGATTAAATCCTTCAGTTGCTCTCCAGTTTCTGGAGAGTAAAAACCAATTTACAAAGCCCTTCCCGATGGCCTCCTCGCCCTCCTTCCTCTTCCATCTCCTGTTCCTCTCTCCTCTTCCTTCAGGCTTATGGAAATACTCAGCAGTGTTCTCTCTGCAACTGCCTGGGAGTGCAGAACCCTCTGCCCAGACACCCTTCTCTTAACTCTTCCTTTCTGGAAAGCTCTCATTCAGTCTCCCTTGGGGCACCGTTGATAACCTCTCTGGATTCTGTTTCACTTTGCTCTTAGCTTTAACTGCTTGCTCCTTCCCGGGCCCCCTCACCAAACCCTGAGCTCTTTGAAGGCGGGGATTATGCTGCCATTCATACAGAAAATAAAGGCACGGGGCCTGGAATCTATCTAAGTGTTCAATACATTGAAGAAATCCATTTACACATTGACTGACTGAATGAATGAATCCAGTTAGCAGCTCACAGTTCCAGAAAATACCCAGTTCTCCCCACCCTGGTTATTGTCTTGTGAGAAGTGTCTTTGGTTACATGAGGAAACTGATGAGAGGCCAGTGGAAGCTCATTGTCCATAATGGGGAAAGGCAATTAAATTAAATTGTGGGTTGGGAGTAACAATGGATCCATAATGTCATTTTCCTTTTAAAAGGACAGCCACATTTAGCTATCAAATAATTACAGGGACCTTTAATGTTCAAGGTGTGATCATAATGTAATGAAATGACTTTAATAAACAACACATGAAAACCAGTTTCATTTAACTTAAAGTCACACTCTCACAGATACAATTAATTTGCTGCCTTTACAACAATCAAGACAACAGCTTATAAACAATCCAATGAGGTTCCAAAGACATATATTCAATTTTGTCAAAGTACAGTTATATTTTTAAGTGAGAAATAATAATTATAAGCAATTTATTTTAGTAGAATAGGTTTTAGTTGTAAAAGATATAATAATGTATGAAAAGGCCAATACAGGAAGGTATCAGAGATGCTGTGAAAAACAGGGCTCATTCTTCAGGGCTATTTCTAAATGTGCTGAACTTGAGTTTTCAATCCTCAGAAAACTTGTTTTATTGGTAACTTTATTCCCACAATAGTCTCACCCTACTTCTCAAGATAGTAGTCTGTCAAAACTGAGGGATGTGGGTGGGGGGGGGGTAACTTGAAACATCTGAATTACTAGAATTTCCTACTGGATTTGAACGTAGACAGGTACCCATGAAAAGACAATAGGGCAGTTAATGAGAAAGTAAAGTGTTTAAAAAAATTAATTCCCATCTAGTTGGAGTTTTCAAGTCATACAGGGAAAAGAAGAATTTAATCAAAAAAGCCCTAAATGTATTTTCAGCTGGGCTAGTGCATTTCCTTTTATTTCTGTCCTTTGCACCATTGTATAAAGCCAACCAACTCAGATACAACTTGCCCCATCTCTCATCATCTTCTCATTTATCACTGTCTCAATACCTATGCTCTGGGCTGCCTTTGGGCAATTACTGTATCTTTATGAAGGAAAGCTATCTTTGCCATAACGGAATGAGGGTTATGATATTTAATAATCTTAAATTCAAAATGATTGTAAATGCTGAAAAACATTTTGTGTCTGTAAATGGCTTACCTACTGAAATCTCAAGCTATAAAAAGAAGATGATAACTAAAACATGAACCAAGTTTTATTTCATTTTCATTATTTTACTATTTGGGCTATTTTCTTCTCATTTGCTGGAGTGTATATTAGTTAAAATGCTTGCTTAGTTTTAATCCACAACATTAAAAGTCCTAAATATTTTCAGTGTTCTGCTTCTAAGTATTTTGTACAACTACGTTGTAGTTGGTTATGAATACGATTAATACCCATAGATAGTAAGGCCAAAAGGCTAGAAACATAGAAGTAAGTACTCTTTAGTCTTTCTCTTTTGGGCAAAGGTATGGTATTTTTGGCGACAATGTATGAAGCCTCTCTGAATCCTAAAACTGTAAGTCCATAAGCATTCAAAGTCACAGATAGGTATGATACACAATCACGAGCAAGCAATGTACTTTTGTGCTCCCATATGGAGAGATTAGTCCAGCCTTTCACTAACCAAGAGGCTGTTCTTGTTTTAAATCCTTAACTCATTTGTTTCTTTCAAAAGTACACTTCTGTTTAAATTTGTTAAGATTCCCTATTGCAACAAAATCCTATTATCGTAAGTCCTTTCCTAGGTCACCCCTTGAACACAGCAGATGATGCATGCTCTTATGCATCACGTAACCGCGTGTAGTTTCCTGCAGCGAGGCAAGCCCCTCAAAGGCCAGTGGTGTGGGTTCTTCAGAAGGAGCCCGGGAGCTCCTCAGCCCCACTGTGAGGGCAGATTCTCACAGCAGTAGCAGCAGCAGTCCTCTTGTGGCTGCCACTGGGAAGTGAGGTACAGGACAGCCAAGAGGTAAAAATGACAACAAAGTCCCTGAGAGTTGGCCATTTTAGCTTACCCGATACCAAGAAAGTCTTGGGAAGTGCTTATTCACCTCAATTTTATAATCCAACTGGTGTACTGGGTTTTCAGATTGTATAGTTCATATTAACTCAATTTTATCATCGATTGTTTCTCCTGACGTTAAACAGATTTGATGGCTACTCTAGCCACCGCTATAGGTGTTTATTTAAAGAACACATTTTCCACAGCCAGTTCTCCATTTTACAGCTTTACTGGAACATTCTCATGTCAACCAAGCCCCCTGGGCTTTTAGAAGTGATGAATCCTAAAAGATGTTTTCCCCACAGAAACCACAATGTAAATGTAACAAGTAATCAATCTTCTGAACAGCAATCAGGCAACCACTTAACGAATATACTACACAAACAAAATAATTAATCTAAGCACTGTCCCGAATAGTAATTAATCTAATCGGCTCCAAGCGATGTGTTTGTTCACTGTACACTATTTTGTTTCATAGTTGTCATAGTTAAAGGTGTGAGAGACAGTACAAATGTGTTAACCAGTTTAAAAGAATACTAATTTCAAGTGGAAAGTGTGACACAAATGTTTATGCAGTGCAGGATGTTGTTCCTTTGTTTGCAGAGAGGAACAACACATATCAATGTCACAGTAAAACAAAAAGGACAAATGCTTTAAAATAAAAGAGGAAACAGGAGCAACACTACCAGACATCAGCCAAGCCATTATAGATCAGAAACAATTATAATACAATCTAAGCCAATAATTGCCTTCTGATGAAGGGCAGGTAAACTTAATTATAAATGTTGCAAGGAATGAAAACGAAAGGAAACGAAAAGTAGAGAGAGTCAAAAAGCATCTGTTTCTGTAAGATCTGTGACACACATAACTTAGAAGAGTTCGTCGATGTTCTAGGGAAAATGAGTTACATGGCATATAATTTTGATAACTTAGAATAAAAGGGTAAACATAAACCCCTTATTTTCTGTTTCTTTATTTGGGTCCTAAATTCAATAATTTCCCATGTTATCAGCCTACTCTTATCATTGAGCTTCATTTTATGTCATGAAGACTAAACCTTTACTGCAGGCTGGCTGCCAGCAAGGGTAAAAAGGAGTCACCAGATTGCATTTATAACTGAAATTTGATTCAGGAGTGCAATATACGCAGTGGTATTAAGCCTCAATTTAGGTCACACTCTACTGAGTAACAGCAGCTTTCTCAAGACCTTGTTTTAACTCATGGAAGCTGAGTGGAACCACCTTCACAGTTTTAGGCTTGTTTTAGGAAATATCTATGAAAATAAGATTGTGGATTTCAAAACACTTGGTTATAAAAAGTTTTCCCTGGAATCCAGCAGTTCTTCTGGGGTGCAAAAGCATTTGTAGCATTACTACATGAAATTTCTTCATTATAAAGATATTCCTGGCCGGGCGCGTTGACTCACACCTGTAATCCTAGCACTCTGGGAGGCCGAGGCGGGCCGATTGCTCAAGGTCAGGAGTTCAAGACCAACCTGAGCAAGAGCGAGACCCCGTCTCTACTATAAAAAAATAGAAAGAAATTAATTGGCCAACTAATATATATAGGAAAAATTAGCCGAGCATGGTGGCGCATGTCTGTAGTCCTAGCTCCTCAGGAGGCTGAGGCAGGAGGATTGCTTGAGCCCAAGAGTTTGAGGTTGCTGTGAGCTAGGCTGACGCCATGGCACTCACTCTAGCCTGGGCAACAAAAGTGAGACTCTGTCTCAAAAAAAAAAAGATATTCCTTTAACATTTTTTCCTTAAAATTTCTTTTGCATGATTAAAGACATTAAAAAGATACAAAGAATAACCGTGTATTGAAATAATTTCTATTAATAAAATATAAATATTTTATTTTAACAAATGAAAATTTACCAATAGAAGGAAGCCCTTTTGAAGGGGATATAGATGACGCTACCCAGATCTCCACTTCAGAACCAAGGTGCCCATTCCATCAGTTGTCTGGCAGGTTGGCTGCTTTCAGGGGAAGCTGTCTTGACCAAGGTCACTCTACTAGTCTATCTCCCCAGGAGCAGCACACGTGGTGGTACACATGCCCAGCCCTCTTGCCTGGATTCTGGACATCTCTGAAGGGCCAACGGTTAGGTTGAAATCAGTTTTGCAAAGGTATTGCAGCCCAACTTCTCCTCTCTCTTCTCCCCTTACTCTTTCACAGCGACCTTTCTTGAGAGCATTCCTGCCGCACCTTCCTTCGTGTATCGCTCCATGAACACCCCCACCTCCCTCCCTGCCAGCATTGACCACCATCCTAAATCTGGAGTTTATCATTCCTGTACAGTCCTTTATGCCTTTATTCTGAGAAGTTTCAGTTTTCTACATTCTTTTTAAAGCCATCTTTCTCATTATCTTATCAATTTGAAAACTCCCCTTGTTAAAATAATCACTGAATTAAATCTATGAAGATGGCAACAATCAGGACCTATATCTCAAAGTATAAATTTATCACTCTGGCAGACTGAGGTGGGAGGATCACTCAAGGCCAGGAGTTCGAAACCAGCCTGAGCCAGAGTGAGACTCCCATCTCTACTAAAAATAGAAAGAAATTAGTTGGCCAATTAAAAATATATAGAAAAAGTTAGCCAGGCATGGTGGTGCATGCCTGTAGTCCTAGCTACTCGGGAGGCTGAGGCAGGCGGATCACTTGAGCCCAGGAGTTTGAGGTTGCTGTGAACTAGACTGATGGCACAGCACTCTAGCCCAGGCAACAGAGTGAGACTCTGTCTCAAAAAAAAAAAAAAAAGTATAACTTTAAGCCAATGAAGATTTAATCAAAAACTATAGGAAAATTTAGGTGGGAAGATAAGTTTCTAAGGTATATATAATAACAAGAGAAGCACTTCTCCTCACCCCTACCCTGCATTGGAGACTGTCACCATTGGAAAGGGCCGTTGCACTGATTTACAAAGGAATATCTCTTGGCACATGCTCTTGTACCGTGTAGGTCCACTGCACTTGTTGCAAATAGGTGATACAAAGAAACACAACATAAAAATATACATTTTTATGTCAATATTTCCAAAAGTATGTCCAAAAGAATGAACTATTCATTCCAAGGGATGCTCATAGTTTTTATTTTATAGTAAAGGTCTTGGAAGTCATATACATTTGTAAAACTCTGCATCAGACAATGTAAAGTAGGTTCATTTTCTCAGAGACATGCAAGTCCTTAATGTGCTAATATAGTAGATCTTATATATAGATAATTGTTAACTAGATGCTAAAGTGAAGGAGTGTTATCTAATATGTTAGATAATGTATTAGACATTAGATATATTTTATGTAGTACTTTCCAAATTCATTTGAACACAGAATCCTTTCATATAGAGGTCTCATCAAAATAACACATTTGGACAACTACTAGCGGGCATAATGCAAATAGTAATTTCTTAAAAGACAATATCCAAATACACACATAGCTATCCAAACTAAGTTTTACATTTCAATCAATGTAACATTTAAACCACTGTTGAAGTAAACCAGGAACATTCATAAGTGTTGCACAATAAACCAGATATATGCACAAGTATCTCTATTCTCATTCATGAAAGGAAAATATGAAATTCAGCACTTTAAATAGGAAGACAAAGTCTTCCACTTTTAACACTGTCCTGGACTTAAGGTGTGATCAGAATAAGAAAGCTGAATGATAATTGACAGGTTAATAAAATCGCTTATATTGTGATCGTCACTATAGATTCAGTGAACTCAATTTGATAGCCAAAAGCAATGAAAAATGCTTGCCTTAAATCACAGAAGACTTGAGGACAAGTGGGTAGTGAAAGTATGCATTCATAATCTTAGTTCCTTGGTAAGATTAACTCCTTGTTAACTCCCATGTCTGCTGAGTAGCCATTTTGTAAAGGCAGGTAAGAATGCCAGACTCTCACAAACCAAAAAACTGGCTTTGCTACCTGCTGGCTACTCTCTCCTAGCAACTGGAGAAGACGTTGTATTATATAAGTGA
The DNA here is from genome assembly GCF_040939455.1 of Microcebus murinus. Taxonomy (NCBI): domain Eukaryota; kingdom Metazoa; phylum Chordata; class Mammalia; order Primates; family Cheirogaleidae; genus Microcebus; species Microcebus murinus. The sequence goes on along the minus strand of NC_134105.1, from coordinate 86,513,933 downwards.
ACTTCTCAGTAGTTATGTGACATGACGCTGCCAAATACCATTACTGAAGTAATCATGAATGGAGACTCACCATCCTCATTCTGGAGTCAAGATCCCAAACAGAAGCATTTGATTAGCCAAGTCAAGGTCACAGGACTGAGCTCCAGCTGCCAAGATGCCTGAAAAGTTTTATTTCCCTTACTTGACTTTCATAGTTGGAGATAAAATATTATATTCCAATAATACTATACACTGTTGGGTTTTCCCTTTAAATAGAAAGGCACATTGGCAATGGGATAGCTGAAAAAGACAAAGGTCAACTACAGTGACCAGGGACCATTCTGAATGACAACCCCTAGTTTTGTGGGAACTATAAAACTGACCTAAATAAAGGAACAGCTGTGGTTGGAGAGGTTGAAACTTTATATCCCCTTGTCACCTCACCTGTGGAGCACCAGCCTCTGACTTTCTTATTTTGCCTGAACTTGAAAAGGTGGGTGTCAGACACATATTAACTAAGCAGACAACAAGGCCTGGATGGTTGATGGAGCCCACAGCTGAGACCCTTGCTTCATTGGACATTGACGTTGTTTCTCTTGCAAGAAGAGTCATTTGTTAGGAGTAAATAAGATCCTCTTGTATATGTAGCAGATGGCTGGCATTGGAACTTTGATGTTCAGGAGCCTAACAAAGAAAAGCTGAGCATGTGATCTAGAGGGAGGGAAAAGATCAAGCTCTCAGACTGGGACTCAATCCCACAGTATGCAGGCAAAAATTAGAAGAGAAGGTCCATGTGGTCAAGTGTAGATCTGTCTAAAGTCATGAATACACATGAAAGGTACTATGCTTATAACTACATGTATTATTTCATTTAATCTTTCCAACAGTCAGATGAGGTGGATATTAATATTATACCCACTTTACTGAAGAAGAAACTGCATCTTAGGTATTTTAAGTAACTTGTGCAAGGTGATACGGCTCGTGAGTGGAAGAGAAACCCGGCCTGACTCTGAGCCCTGTGCTAGCCATTACATGATCCTCTTAGCTGTCTCTCTCCCATTCACGGTTCTGTGACCTCATTTGTAACATATGACTGATAGAGAAAGAGAGAAAGACAAGGAAAAGACCAGCTAATTAAGTAATGATTATTTCTAGGTAGCACCGAGGGTGTTATTGTAGCGTGACTAATAGTGCCACAATTCCCATTTAGTATTCAGGAAACGACCAGTTGCATGTGTGGTGAAGTAAGGCCTCAGAATTATAAGATTGTTCTTATAGAAAGTTACCCTTTTGGCTTCTTCCCCCACAGCCTCACAGTGGTCTCCTGAAATGTACCTCAGTGAAAAAATCAAGCAGAAAGACAGTCTCATCTCCAAATTCACTGAATTTCTAAGGTGACAGCCACATCAATAAAACCATAGAGAAGTGGCAGAAAATGTGGCATGCCTTTTTAGGAATAACCCAATGCCTGTGTGTGTGAAAACTGTAATTCTCCTCAAGAAAGGAAGCATACAATGGATTTTACAATTTACATGTGGGTGTTGTGTGTTATGAAAAATTAACCTTACTGCACAAATACATCTACTTTTATTATAAAAGAGATCTTGGATTTTATAAGATTCACTAAAAAGGCTCCTTGAAGTAGCCAGTTTCTCTATTATATTTAAGTGTTTTATTATAATTTATTACACAAGGGCTCTGAGATAGCAAAATTTAAGATTTCGGCATTAGTAGCTACTGCAATAAATTTTTAGCATAAACAAAAAATGCTTTCAAAATTACAATGTGTATATTATAGGAAATAAGAATAGATAAAAAAAATTCAAATTTAAACTCTACCTCACAAGATTATGCATACTCTATGAATTGAGGTTTAGATGTATTTCCCTATTGTAGAAGAGGGATTAATAAATTTCTAATAGTATTCCTTTATGAACAGTTACATTTAAGCTCTCATTTCCCACAAGGGCCTTTTTTGGCTTAAACAAGGAGAATAAAACTCTAATGTAGACTTTATGACATGAGCAAGTTGAACACACCTAACATTGTCCTGAGGTTATCTGTCTACACATAAACTTGCATAAATTTGTCATAAAGCCGTAATTAGATAACTGACTGTTGTATAAACACTATTTCCAGACACTTTATAGTCTATTATTAAGAAGTAAATACATTCTCATATATTAACAAATTTCTTAAACTACTAATTTAGAGATTTAGAATTTACTGTTAAGGTATATTAAATAAATTTTGTTTTAATAAGATAATTAAAAATATATAGATATATCATTTATTGAGCACTTAGCATATGCCCAGCTTTAAATTAGTCTCTTTACACTCATTATAATATTTAATACAACTGCTTGTGGGATAGGTATTATTGCCATTTAATAGATGAGAAAATAGTGACTTAGTGTTAATAGCTAATTTACCCAAAAAGCTAATTTACCCAAAAAGGGTGATAACATGTTTGCAAGCCATTCAAGCCTGATGTATTTCCATGACTACTATTCCCTACTCATCTGCTCCTCTCCCTTGTCTACATCAAACTGCAATAAAAGTATTTTCCTAGATTAACATTCTGTAAATCATTCAAATACAGTAGCATCAAATTAAAACAAGAAAATAGTATTGATTACAAGCAATGGTAAAAATCAACACAATAAATGTGAATGAAAAGAAATACATATAAATGGTGAAGTGCAACTTCAACTTGAAAAATCATTTCAATTTAAAAACTAAGCAGTGGCGGTAAAAGCAGAAAAAAAATTTTTTCTTATAATAGCCAAATAGGCTGATGGCTCATTTCATTGCACAGCAACATTCTGATTTTTCTCCCGAAGCTGGAAATGCCTATTTACCAGAATGAGAAAAATACTTACACTTATGTAAACTGCAGTGGTAAATTATGCATGCTCAATTAATCCACAAGTACAGCCCTGGGTTTGCTTAAAGTTCTTGAGGCATAAGATGCAGGTGCCATGCTGATAATTTATCAACCCCTGGATTTTTAGTCATCTATTCAGATTAGGCTGATTGTGTACAAAATGTTCACTGTTTAAAAGGAATTACATAGAAAAATTCCTGCAGCTGCCCCTCCCCCACTGCCCAATTCATTATTGTGCTCCATGAATGTGAAACGTGAACACTTACGGGTCTTTTTTTATGTAGTTCTGAGAAAGTACTGTTAGCTAACGAATCCAGCCCATAATAAATCTTCTTTATTTACCGCCCACCTGGCTATGGCTCTATCAGTATCAGCAGGAGAAAAGATAAAATCTTATCAGGGAACTGCACTGACACCAGATGCAGTTTCCCTTTCAGGACTTGGGGTATGTGAATGGCACACGAGTTCCGTCAAGTTCCAAAGTGACAGCTAAATTCTCCAGCACAAGACGTACTGGCCGGCACGTGCCACACTAAAGGTCCTGCTGTCTGCTCCCCTGATTCAGAAGATCTGTGAGTGGCATGTAAAAGAGAGAGAGAGAGTGAGACAGACAGACAGAGAGACAGAGACAACGAGAGAGAACACCTTGAGCCGGTGGCAGTGGGAAGAAGGGAGGGGAGAGAGAAGGAGAAAGGAACCTCAAAAATATTAATATAACAATATACAAAATTACTGAAACAACAGATCATTTATTCCATAAGAGGAACCGAAAACAGAAATACACGGTGGAAGAATTTAAAGCTCTAACACAATCTCATGTACTGGTAATGTTTATATTAGGGGATAAAAGGGGACCTGTTATTTCTAAGACAGCAGCACAGGTTTGTATGGAGCAGCAGATGCGGGCACATAATACAAGATACCTCATGTAGCACATTTCAGCACAAATTAAAATGATGGAGGTTTGGAGGAAAAACCAAATTGTCGCCACTTTTCAATTTTTCATAAGTGTGAATTTTGGAAGTTACAGGCAATATAAGAGAAAAATAAATAGTTCAAACTTTTATGTTTTACCTATTTCACTAGTATATTTGTCTCCACAGGATAACTAAATGTAGGTTAACACTAAAATTCTTATTTATCGGTTTATATCTATACGAAGCAACATTTAAAAATAAACAATAGGCAACTTCATATGTGAAGTTAGTAAATTATACAATAGCAACAATGACAGGGTGTACTTTCCAAATTTATTGTATCAATATGTTTTTATTGTCCATTAGTTATTGCCATGGATTGAAAGATGCACTATTGCTAAATGTTTAATTTGTCCCCAAGTTTGTTAGTGATTTCATTTTTCTTTTCAAAATAAAACAAAACCTTCCCAACTTGTTTTATAGCCACTTACACTTTACTGGACAAAATGCCTACTTTTGATGAAATTTGGAAAATAAGTAATGTATTTAAAGAGTGAGAGTATAAAGGACTGAATATTTCTTTTTTTCCTGTGTATCTTTTTATTAAAATGATTCAAAAACAAAGGGCCATACAATGAAAAAAAAATTTCTCAATCGGTTGAGCCCAGCTCTTTTCCCTTCCTCAAAAGCAGCATAAATAAGGCAAGTGTGTGTCTGTGTGCCCAGCTACTCAGAAGGCTGAGGTGGGAGGATCACTTGAGCCCAAGAGTTCGAGGCTGTAGTGCACAATGGTCACATCTGTGAATAGCCACTGCACTCCAGCCTGGGCAACATAGCAAGATTCCATCTCAAAAAAGCAGCATAACCAATGTATTATGCAATTCTTTCTTTCAAATATATTCTCTCTATATATATGTGCATGAAAAAACTGAATGAACAAACCAAGGTGTTTAACATTGAGAGGACTTTTTTACATTCAATATGTCTTGGATCTGATTTTTTAAACTGGTAAGCAGAATTCCATTTTAAGGATGTACCATGATTCATTTAAATAGTCCCTATTCATGTTCATTTAGGTTATTCTAGGTCTTTTGCAAGCTTAAAACATTTTTAGAGCCTTACTTTTGGGGTCACTTTTCCTCTTCCAAAACTTACTGCTTTTTTTTCTAGAAACGTTCAAATTCAATTCAATCACTGATGTTATAACAAGTATAAAGCCTGCACAGGAATAGCTGCAAAGCTACAAGGAGAAACACACCACATGGAATATAAATGTGGGCAAAAAATATTTTGTATAATTTTTCAAAGGAATAAAAGTCAAGTTCACAAGTTACGAGGATTTTCAACAAACCCCTTGATGCTCTGATCAAGCCTTAGAAATTTAAATCAGAAACCCTCTGGCAACCTCACCTCTAAGTAATCAAAAGCTCACTTTCCCTGTGTATGACATATTGACATATGGTAACCTCTTATTCCAAAGAGTTATTTCTTCTCAAATAAGGCTTTTCATTACTTTGTTCCCTCGTTGCATTTAATCCTTCAGTATAAAAATTTTCCCCTTTAATTTGGAAATCCAACAAAACAAATGTATTTTTGAAGCACAAATGTTCCCACTCCAGCAGCTCAGAGAGATCCAGCCACCACATTAAGGAGATGAGGTAGTCAAGCGGTGAGAGGGAAAAGATCCTTTGTTTGCTATAGCAAAGCAAGTCCTTTCATTCCTTTCCAGTACAAAAATGCAGCAACTACCTTATAAGTATAGAATATGGTTAGGATCAGAGTGAGTCCAAAGATTTCGATGTGTTCATTCTACAGACCACAAATACAGGAAATGTGGACTGGTTTGCTACTTTACCTAACACATCTTACATGGTATTATCTGGCATTCAATAAAGCTCAGAGGCCGATCTGCATTTGTCACATAATTTAATACAACTTTGCAATTGGAAAACTTCCTTTTACCATATATTTCTAAAGCCATTGAGTTAGACGTATTTTGATATTTTTCATAAAAATTTTTATGCTATATATGCATATAAATATACAGCATATTCTACTATATGTATTACATTTTATAATAAAAAGTTTTACCAAAACTTTTCATGGGCACTGTGACACAGGAGGTCATAAGTTTGTTAAGTCAGTTCAGGCTTTTAAAGACAGATTATTATAACCCCACTCCCCTGCTTTTTTGCCTTAAAATACATTCATGGCATCAAGTTATCCCTACAAACAAGTCAAACAATCAGTCAAACTTATGAAAACATTGTATAGTAGTGATGTCCCTGAGCTGCTGACTGCCTTTTTTTTTTTTTGAGGGAATGGGGTGGGTATTCCAGTGAGAACTGTGGTACAACTATTGGCGTTTTGTTGCTTTGGTCATTGTGGTGTTTTGCCCTGTTTGAGCTGTTCTAGTTATAGGATGCAAGGTTTAGTGCTGGGATCTTGAAACAACTTTTTTTTTTTTTTTTTTTGAGACAGAGTCTCGCTTTCTTGCCTAGGCCAGAGTGAGTGCCATGGCGTCAGCCTAGCTCACAGCAACCTCAAACTCCTGGGCTCAAGCAATCCTCCTGCCTCAGCCTCCCGAGTAGCTGGGACTACAGGCACGAGCCACCATGCCCGGCTGATTTTTTTTATATTATATATATTAGTTGGCCAATTAATTTCTTTCTATTTTTATGGTAGAGACGGGGTCTCGCTCAGGCTGGTTTTGAACTCCTGACCTTGAGCAATCCGCCCGCCTCGGCCTCCCAGAGTGCTAGGATTACAGGCGTGAGCCACCGCGCCCGGCCTGAAACAACTTTTAATTTCTGATTTTCTTGTTCTTGGCTTCTTTACTAATGTCTTATCACAATGTGAAATTCAGTCATATTTGGACAATTATTCGTGTAGAACATTAACTGAAGGCAATTTTTTCCTGCACAATAAATATCACCACTTCCTCTTTTCCATTTATACCCAGGCTTGGCTATTCCAGGAGGTCTCCTGTCCAAGAACCCATTAGTAATTTATCAAAAGAGCAAATGTCATTATGCAGGAAGCCAAGGGAACTATTTTGCATTTGATTTCTGGTGCTGATAGCATTACTATTGATTTAGTATATTCCACCATGACAGGGGCTAGACACAACAGATTATTGTATTTTTGAACTGTCAATCACAAATGATCCAAGGCTTCCAAAAATATTTCAGCATATAAGAGTCCACATCTTTGTAACTGTGAATTGTGCTGCAATAAACATTCAAGTACAAGTTTCTTTTTGATGAAATGACTTCTTTTCCTTTGGGTAAATACCCAGTAGTGGGATTGCTAGATCAAATGGTAGGTCTATTTTTAGTTATTTGAGAAATCTCCATACTATTTTCCAGAGAGGTTGAATTAATATGCAGTTCCACTACAGTGTATAAGCATTCCTTTCCCTCTGCATCCACACCAGAATCTATTGTTTTTGGACTAATGCCCATCAATTCATGAGTAGATTAACAAAATATGGTATATGTATGCCATGGAATACTACTCAGCCATGAAGAAGGATGGCAATGCCTTTTGCAACAATTTGGATGGAATTAGAGACCATTCTCCTAAGTGAAGTATTTAAAGAATGGAAAAACAAACACATGTACTCACTATTAAGTTGGAACTAACTGATGAGCATAAAGGAAAATAAAATTCAATGGAAACAAAACCGGGGGTGGGAGGAAGAAGGGGATGGGTGAAACCTATCTAATGGGTACAGTGAATATTATCTGGGTGATGGGCACATTTTTAACCTTGATTCAAACATTGCAAAAGCAATCCATGTGACCAAAAACATTTGTACCCCGTAATACTTTGAAATAAAAACAAAAGAACTAACACTATTACTGAGGGGAAAAAAAGAGTATAAGGTCCAACTCACAGCCTGAAAACTAAATCTTGCCTGAAATTCCCTGGCCCTAAAGATTCAATAAGGAGTTGCTTTATTACTATTAAAAAAGAAATATTTTCTAAAAATGAAGAAATCTCAATAGTTATTTCCCAAAAGTTGTAAGAAAATCATGTAATGTAGTTAGCACATTAAAGAAATCAAATCCAAAGTGATTTTGGAGATATTTATTTTAGACCTGCCATCTCCCAAAAGAAGAAATGAAGAATACAGAGGGTAGGTTAAATGAAGGCACTTCACATAATTTCTAAATAACAGAGAAATCGAGGAATGTTTCCAGTATATGATGGTAAATTTATTTTTTAAAAATATTTTAATTGGTTAAATTAAAATTAGTTAAATTTACATCAATTTCCATTCTAGAAATAAAACTGTGTTTATATTGCACATAATGAATTTGCTCATCATTTTTCATGAACTAAACAATGGAAATCAGATTGGAATCATGAAAACCCATATGGATAGCTAGGTATTAATGAAAAGCACTTAACACATGTAATGTTTTGCTAAGATCAAAAAGGATTTGCAGAATAATGTGCACGATTTTTGGCTAAAGTGATATTACAAAATATTTAATGACTGCTGCAGCAGGGCACTGCTCCAGCAGAATGGATACATTCACTACTAAGCTCAGACGCTGGCTATAAATAGCCAGAGGTGCTCACCACTATGCCTACTGGTGGTCCTTCAGTCCTAGATGTAGCTTCAAGGCTGTCTTGGAGTGCAAAGTTCAGCTGAACAGGCTGTAGAACTATTAATATGTAGCCTCACTGCATTCTACTTCTGACTGTCACCATTTACTGCTAGTGTAAAGTGACTTGAATTCACTAAAACTCAATTTCCTAATCTGTAAAAATAAGAATAATTCATTCCACTTGAAAGGGGAAGACAAACACCCCTGCAAATGTTTGTTGGCAAAGTTGGGTAATTATGCTGCAAGAGCTTTACTATCCTTCCTGCCAAAATATAAAAATAAATTTCAAAAAACCAAGCTGCTTTGCAGTTGTTTCTGGAAGACATTAATTGCATTTCTGTATTGTATCACCATACTCCACACAGTATGGTGGAGTTCTATGTTCTATTTCTGTGATGTCCAATGTGGTAGCCACTAGCTACATGTGATGACAGAGCACTCTAATATAACTGAGGATCTGAGTGTTATGTAATTTTAATTAACTCTAATTTATATTTAAATAGCTGGTGACCTTGTGTTGAACAGCACAGTTCTAGAGAGAATTATTATCATTATATGTGCCAGACTCAGTTTCTCTCATGAGTCACCTCATATTGAGCTCCACCCCCACTATCAAGGATACTTTTTTTTCAAACCATCAAGCTATTGTTTTAAGCTATTCTGCCCCACACCCCAACTTTAATCCAGCCTGACCAGAAGTCATTGGTGGACTCTTGCTTTATGTCTAGTCCCACTGAACATCACGGCTCCAGTGGCCACACATGGCCCCTACTAGTCTCTGGTTTGACAGACTTAATAAAAGATGATGATCTCTCATTGGTTGGTTTCCAGTTGAACTATTTATCTGTCAGCCCTGTGGTTTTCAGAAGGACAGGACACACTCCTGGCCATGAGTTAATGTTCCTCCAGAAAAGATTTCTTACTCTTGTATCAAGAATGTTAAGTAGGTTCAATGCCGGGTGTTAATTCCCCCAAAATGGTAAGACAAAGTGGAATACTTCAGACCTGATATTTAAACTTAAAATGAGATGTCAGGACTTGCTCTACCCTTTCTCTACCCTTTCATTTCTATTCTCACCTAGTGTTTTTGTTTGTCTGATCTGCTTCTTGGGCCCTGAGCTACATAATCCATGAGACTGATTTGAGACAAAGCATGAAACATTCATTAAATTCCCTAAGTCCGAAATTGCTAGTGCTCAGTGCTCCATGTCTGCCATTCAGATTGTTTTACTTCTGCCAGCCTCTGTTGCTTGCTCAGGTTCTTATCTGATATGGTCCACTCCTTCTAGGCCTACCTCTCATGGTTATCCTAACATTTGTAGCTTTCCTTCACAACCCTAAACATGCTTATTATTTGCTCCCTAATATTTGCTCCTTTGTGGCTTCAGAGCACCTTCTATACTTCTTCAATTTGGTAATTACAACATTGCTTGGTACAAAGTGGTACTCAATCAATATGTGTGGAATAAATGAATGAACTGGATAATAGTAGTTTGCCTATGCTTCCTTCTTGACTGTAGCTTCCTAAGTGCATGGACCATCATTTATTCATCTTTTTATCTCTAATACAAACCAGTGCCAGCAAAATAAGGATCATTATAAATCATCTCTTAGCCTAGATGCCATGCAGGGGCTTCCAGCAATCTTTTCTGTTCTGACCACACTCTGATTAGGTTTCTTGAACCTTGCCTATCTGGATTATCTTCTGTATGCTGTACTCTGTCTTTCTATTCCCTTCAGTGCTCCTGGTTTCTGACGCTCTGCCCAAACCTTTAAGAACTGGTATGCTTTAAGTCTGTCTGCCTCTCTGGTTTCTGCCACTGATGGACCTCACCCAACCTTGTTCATTAAGCACCTACTTTGTGCCAGGTAACATGCTTGGACTTTGGCGAACTAATTGGATTGGCCTATTTATCAGACACATTTTTCAAGCAATCATGGTTAAAAGATTTATTTGCCTAGTCTTCATTTTATATTTGTTTGAGATCAGTATCCTGGTTCTGTCTTTAATTTTGTGTGTTTAGGTAAAGCAAAGTGGAAAGCAAGCACTACTGTGATTTGCCCTTTCCTGCCTACCCTCCTTCCCTTTTCCCCTACTTTTTCTGCCGTCTCTGATTTTAATTGAGTATTTTACATGATTTCATTTTCTACCTTCTCGGCATATCAATTATGCTTATTTTAAAAAATTTAGTGGTTTCTCCAGAGTTCACAATACATATTTTTAACTAATCTAAGACCATCTTCAGATAACACTACATAGCTTCCCATGTAGTGCAGGCACATACCACAGAGTATTCCCAATTCTTCCTTCTTATGCCTCGTGACATTGCTGTCATTCACTTCACTGATTCATATGCTATCATCACTCAATATGCTGTTACTATTAGTACTTTAAACAGTTATCTTTCAGATGAATTAAAAATAAAAGAAATAAAAATCTATAATTTTTTCCTTCTCTGATACTCTCCTTTTTCTTTATGCAGATCCAAATTTCTGACCTATATCATTTTCTTTCTGCCTGAAGAACTTAAATTTTCACTTTCGAAGGATAATTTTAATGTATATAAAATTATAGGTGGGTATTTTTTTTTCATGCCACACTTTCAATATTTCACTCCACATTCTTCTTGCTTGAATAATTTCTGACCGGAAGTCGGCTGAAATTATTTCACTTGTTCCCTTATAAGTAAGGTGTTTTACCCTCTCTGGCTTGTTTCAAGATTTTCTCTGTTTTTGCTTTTCTGCAGATTCAACATAATGTGCTTAGACAGGCTGCGTGTTTGTATCTGCATGCACATGTGTACAATGCATATAGGTATGGTATTATTTTTGCTGTCTTCCCTCCTGATTTTGAAAGTCTATACCTTGTAGCTTTTCCATATATAATCCATTGTTATTATACTGGGGCTCTGTTGGTACAATGGCAAAGTGTGGGAGAGGGGAGCATTCTATTATCTTCTGATTATATCTCAGTATTTTAGTGAGCCCTTGTCTCTGGGCTATAGGCTTCCCAAGGTTACTCCAGGAGGATAGCTAATTTCCCCCCATCTCACTATATCCAGCGTTGCAGCATTTGCAATATATTTCCTTCAACACCTGACGCCTGTGTTCTATTTTTTCCTACATTAGATGAGATTGACAGGCTAGAGGGATGGGATCTGAAGTGGAAGGCATGTCCTTTTCTTAGCATAGGATAAAATCTATAACTCTGGAGAGTGAGCCTTTGTTATGGAGAAGGCTCTGGGCATATTTTGCAATAATTTTTTTCAACCAGAATAATGATACAGTCTTCACCATGAGAATCTGATGGGTTTCCTGGTAGGTAAAGCTTACGAAAGTGCGAGGACCCCTCTGAGGCTGAGGTTCCTGGAATTTTCCACACACATACCAGTCTACACTCAGTGTCCAGCAATTCATCAATATCCTCATTGATGTGGTTCCTACTAGTATATGGCTCCAGTGGGCTGGGCTGCAGGTACACAGATCTAGGATGTTTTGCTCTGAATGTGCTTATGTCTCCAGAACTGGGGGTGGTGATTTGCCCTGTAACCTCATCTCTGATGTGTCCAAAAAAAGTCACTGATTTTCAGTTTGTCAAGGTTTTCCTTGTTGTAAGGAGAGGAATGAAGCCTTCCAAGCCCTTTATGTGTCAGAACTGAAATCAGAAGTCCTAGAGCATACCCTTTGAAATCAGATAAGTGGAATTTGAGCCTGCCTATTGTCATTTATCAGCAATGTAACCCTGGGAAAATGACCCAACCTTTTAAAACCCCAGTTGCCACATTGATAAAATTGGAATAATTATAAGAAGCTTATATTAAATAAAGCATTGCATTACATGGAGTCAAGCACATGGAAAGTGCTCAATAAAATTTAGCTGCTGGCCGGGCGCGGTGGCTCAAGCCTGTAATCCTAGCACTCTGGGAGGCCGAGGCGGGCGGATTGCTCGAGCTCAGGAGTTCGAAACCAGCCTGAGCAAGAGTGAGACCCCGTCTCTACTATAAATAGAAAGAAATTAATTGGCCAACTAATATATATATATAAAATTAGCCGGGCGTGGTGGCGCATGCCTGTAGTCCCAGCTACTCGGCAGGCTGAGGCAGAAGGATTGCTTGAGCCCAGGAGTTTGAGGTTGCTGTGAGCTAGGCTGACGCCACGGCACTCACTCTAGCCTGTGCAACAAAGCGAGACTCTGTCTCAAAAAAAAAAAAAAAAAAAAAAAAATTAGCTGCTGTTATTTCTCAAGGGTCATTTTCATTTGTGCTTATGCATGAGCCTCTGCTGGAGGCCTTGCCCCATCTTTCTGTGCCCTGTTCCCTTATCCTGTATGTGAGGCTTGATACCGATGAGCAGTTCTAGTGCTGACAAACTCCAAAGCTGCAGATTCAGTAGCGGCGCCCTACCCTCCGTTTTTATCATTGGCCTTGAGCCAATAAAAGATAGAAATTCCTGGCTATTAATGTTTTATTCAAGGGAACCAGCTGACCTCGGGCTTATCTGGGAAATAGAGTGTGTTGTTAAGAGTGGGTAGAGGAGAAACTCAAATATTGCTTCTGTCATTGTTTAGCTGCATCGTCTTAGGCACATTACTTACCCTCTCTGGGCAACAGTTTTCTTTTTTTTATTTGTTTAACTGCATTTTAACTATTATCGATAACACTTTGCCTTTTCTTTCCTAAGAGAACTTTGGCTCTCTTTCAGTTTTGTTTATCTGTCTTCCCTCTGTTTTATTTATTTATTTATTTAATCATATTATGGAGATACAAATATTGTTAGGGTTACATATATTGCCCCTGCCATTCCTCCCTCCACCCCCTGACTTACCAAACATCAAGCGTGTCCTACCCCCAGGTGGTACGCATCGCACCCATTTTGTAAGTTTAAATTCTTCCCCTCCTACCCCCTCCCATCTGCCCACCACCCGACAAAAGTTTGCTTGTTTTTTCTTTTTTTGATGGGCAACAGTTTTCTTATCCATACAATAGTGGGGAATGATGGCTGCCTCATGCAACGGCTGTGTGGATCAGGAACACAGGCAGCACTTAGAACAGTGCTTGGCACAAAGTAAGCACTCCATAAGCATTAAATATGATTATCATTGGTCATATATACCTAAAAGAAAGGATGAAAAAGCCTTCCTGACTATCTCAACAATCCTAGGCCATTATTTCATTATATTATTAGATACGTTATTCATTCTCTATTACACGATTTTATCCCATATAAAGGTAAAAAAATCAATGACCAAAAAGCTTACCTCCTGGGTATGAACTGACAGAACACAGGCAAGATGACTGCAGTTGTTTCTCGGCTCCTTGATCTAATGTACCTCTTGTTTTAAAACAAAAATCCTGTACTGCTTTAGAGCAGATGCCATTGAGTACAAGGGCATGAGGTAGCTGGCTCAAATTACATGGCTTCCAGTAAGAAGAATTTAATATAAAAGGGAGCAAAAAAAATGAAAAAAAAAGTCAAAAGCCAGATGGTCATTAACCATCCTGAACTGGCAATTGACAATTAAGTAATTGATCCATAATCAAAATCTACAAATGAGATTTCTGTTCTGTGGAGACTCCCTAATCACTGTATTTGAAAGCTGTCTGGGGAGGGATTCTAGCTTCTAGATGTAAGGAATAGTAAAGGCGGTGATTGTCAGGGAACTCACTAAAAGAACTTAACCACTATGCTGAGTGTTTTCCAAAATGCCATGAGCACATTTCTTTTCCAATAGAGGATGTAATTTATCAAATGTTAAGATTGATTTTTCTCAGGAAAGCTCCTTTCTGGATGGGTTTTGAAACTGTACACATTGCATTTCTTTTTTTAAAGCCATAATCAAGGATGCTTACTTAAGGACCGAAAAGTTTGAATATCACTGAGTGATCTAAAGGCTACTCCCAGTGGAATGCTAGAGTTTAATGGACTTCACATATAACACAACAATCATTTTAGAAATATTTAAGCTTAATAAAATTATATTCTGAGACCCAAAAAGCACAATGGATAGAGAAGTGCAAATTCTTAAGAATAGTTGACTGAGTCTCTGACTGCTTAGTAATATATCCTATCTTTTATCTCCAAGGTTTTGTTGATTTATAAAAACCTGAAATTGAAAGCTGTTACTGTCAGCCCAGGTCTATATGCTTTAATGTTTCCATAATCTCATATTGATGGACTTTAGGCAAATGCATCAATCATACTAGATACAAGCTTGAAACAAAGGTAAAACATGTTAGTAGTCTCTGAAAGGAAATGCAATTAAAATGATTAAAAGTTAGTAAAAATTATGATATTATCCATTAAATGGTAAAAACATACTCTGTTGAGATTTGTGCATAAACTTCATCCTAAATAAAATAAAGTCCAATATTTGAGCTTCCAGTTTTAATTTATTTCTCTGTAGTCTCAGCTATATGCACTGTCATTATCAGATAATGTCTATGCAGCTGAATGCTATTAGTTCCCTCCATTTTGACTAGACTATTATATTATAAAACATGAGATTGGGCAATTTTACATCTACTCCTTTTATTGATTCTGACTAGTAAGTAGGCAATCAATGGTGATTACAAGATGCAAAGCATTCCGGAGTAGAAAGAAAATTAAATTTGGCTCTTCATGTCTCTTAACTATACAAATATAATATCTTCAAGAGGAACAGCAGGCAGACTTTAATATAAATAAATACACCGTTTAAGATCCAAAATCAGCAACAAAATTTATGAGACCACTTCAAAATGATGATGCATTTTTAAAAAGATTATATTTTCAAAGGAACTGCTCTATTTAAATTATTAGCAGTATAAGTACGTGGCGACATTAATTAGTGGGTAAAAGAACAGAAGGAATATTTATTAAAAGAAAAGGGAGAGGCCATGGAAGACATGAGGCCCAAAGCTCTGGTTTCCATGGAGGTAAGGAAAGATATACACAGGAAAACAGGTTGAAGCAGTCATTCTGTGGTTTCTCTAAGCATGGAGTACAATCAATATCTTTGTTGAATTTGTTTCACCTATAAATAACTTCATCCACATTAAGTGCCCTTTATGTGTTGTTATTCTGGATTTGTACTTGCCTTCACTTGAAAAGATACTATTATAGTAAAAAGGATCTGATCTTGAAATGTTTTAGCAACTAGGAAAAGGTTATTTATTATATCCGTCCATTCCATTCACTTTGATTTAAGTCAATAAAGACCAGATGAGACTAACCCTGGAATCTGGGCTGTTAAATAGTCACACAATACCATGTTGCTATCCAGAGTTTCTGAATCAAAAGGCCTTCATTATTCATTCCCTCCATAGGAAAGCGGTCCAAAGTAAAAATTACCCATAGATATGTGGGAAATGCCTGGTGAGTCTCCATCAGTCTGATTTCATTTGACTCTTCTAAATAGAGGGGTCAATCTATGGACTAAATCTGTTTCTTTTATTATAGCCATATATTAATTTCATTTCATGCCCTGCAGTGACAATCTGCCTTTCACGGCCTGGCAGTATCCAAAATGGTGAAAGGAACAGATGCCACTGAGGACCAACTAGCAGATACTGGGAATCGTCCCTCCTTCAATCTGCACACCTCACTGGCCTGAACTTGATGGGTACCATCCAGGAGTTAATCTGCTTATTTATCTGCCCTTGTGTGAGAGGCAATGTAATTTAACAAGCGGTAAGGTTCTCAGAATTCTAATTAATTTGGTAATGTATGATAATCTAATGTACTAATACCACAAGGAGCAAGCGGCTAGCCATCTGAGATGAATTAGCCCCAAGATACAATGAATAGTCCTAGAAAAAAGCATACAATCTGTCGATAAGATACAGAATTGTATTTAGCATAAATCGCTTATCAGACTTAACCACCGTTTACTAGCAACAAATAGCAGAGTCAGGAATTGAAGTCAAGCTGCTCACTTCCAAGCCTGTTCACTTCACCCTGTATTCCAAGACATCCCACAAGCCACATGCAGGACCAAGAGGCCACCAGTGGGCACCGGAGTGGGCACCTCCGGCTGTTTATGCCAGCATGTGAGCTTATTAATGAGAATTGACTCTTATGATCATTATCATGCCATCATGGTCATTGTGTTGATCTTTTATTGTACGAGTAGTTTATGTGAATTACATCTGCACAAAATCTAAAAGATAGGGGTATTTATGTTCACCTTGCAGGTGAGAAAACTGAGACTCTCAAAGTCAAGTACTTTTTCATACATTTAATTATTACCACAACCTGGCTCTAAACCCGTCTTTATCTGACCCCAAAGTCTAAGCTCTTATCCATTCTACCACAATACCTCTTTTATCCATTGTACTTCAAAATATGGGTAACACATTAAAAGTAATCCACTCTAGGAAGCACTCCATGTGGTATAAGAAAAGATATATTCACCCGTCTATGAAATTGATTAGCAATTGTACCCTGTTGCTGTGTTATTTACCAAGGCCAAATACTAAGTCCAATGCCAACTACTCTATGTCTCTAGGCTCTCAGTATTAAATTATTATGTGTTCAAAGAGTTTGGCAGATCTAGAAATAACTCATTTTCATGTTACAGTTTAAAAAACATATTCCTAAATGATATATGATTTGAAGATCACAAAAATCCATCGAGATATTATTATTATTTATTTTAAAATAAATAATAAAATATGTTCATTTTAAATATAAGGAAACATACACATATAAGGTCAAAAATAAGAAGGTACAAAAACAGAGATTTAGAAAATTTATTTGATACATATAGAATCAGTATTCAAATCCTATTCTCTTGACTCAGTCTTCTGGAAGATTCTAGAGTCTTCCAGAATTCTAAAACTGCCTCTCTAGGTCCAGCTTCCAGCTAACCTTGTACCCACTCTTCAGCCTCATTATTCTCCTAGAAACATCTCTGGTCTTCTACATGGAATAAATCCTGCAAGAACTGCAGACTTTTTGGACATTTGTCGAATACAAACAGCCCATCAATGGACTGACTAGAACCTGCAGGAAAGGGCATCATGGCTCTCTTTCCCCCACCTGACACTGGCACCTTATATAATTGCTACACCGGGGATGCTCAGAAGTAATAATGTCTTCTGATGTCATTATTTCTTTAACTTTCATAATTATTTTAAGTGCTTATAAAACTAGCACAATAAATAGGTACAGTAATCCAGCAAATAATAACAAACTATACATTTTAGAATAATTACTAATATTATCATTAATATATTTCATACTTAGTTTCCTCAATTTATATTCTATATTTTGCTTCAGTGAAGTATTCTCGAACCAGTCTTTGCCATCATTACAAATAAGCCAAATTCCCAGCGACCATAGAACAGTGTTTCTAAAGAAATAAATTCAGTTTTGGGGTCATTAACATACTCCCATGAGACTACAAGCAGCACAACTGTTAGGGAGAATACATTTTCTTCCTCCAGGAGAGAAACCACCACATTTTTTTCCAGCCTCCTCTCAGAGGATGATCGCCATTTCCAACAGAATTCACAGTAAATACAGAAACACTCAACAATATGACTTAAGTGAAGGAATCACTTGGGACTCTAAAAAGATTATTTTTAAGCCAAAAAAAAAAAAATCCCCCAAAGTTTCTGCGAACTGTCATGGCACAGCAAACTTTTTAGAAGTGAGAGAAGCAAAGATAAGATACTATAGAGATGAGCTTCCCAATTCCCCATAGAGCAGCCTAACACATTGCTACCTCCATTTCTAAGCATTTTTCCAGTTGTTTCTTTTTCAGAGAAGAACCCGTTTTAGAAATTTTCATTTAAGAATAAATGAAAACAACTTTGAAATGTATTAAACACATCATCTATTCTGCAGGATAAATAAGTCACTCTGGACAGATAGGATTAAGAGCATGAGAAGTCAGCAAAAAATAGTCTCATTCCAGCTTTTGTATTGCTTGCTGTCTTTTATTTTCAGAGAAGGCATACTTGATGAGAAAATGATATCAAGTATATTGTATTCAGGTGTGGCTGAAAAGGCCGAAGCTGGATCAACTGAGATCACGCATGCATTGAGCAGAGATTCATTGTCCTTCAACCAATAAGTAAGTGGGGCTGCTATCCAAAGAGCCCTTCCCAGTTTATGACATTTCTATTTTCTTAGACTTGTAGCTGGCCCTTTACTCAATATGAGTAGCTCCAATCAGTCCTGTAACTTGCTAGGCTGGGAATGCAGCTTTACTTCCTTGAAAGGCATCTAGCAGGAATCCAGTCTGAGACTATGTTTAATGCATCTTCAAGGAACTTTTACCAGTTTCCTGCTTGTGAGGAGGTCCTAGCTCCACTGAGAGGAATTACTTGGATGTCCTTAACCATGATTAATCCAGTAGAGATGCATTGCAGTGCATCTCAATGCAATGCTGCCACCCCTGGAGGACTGACCACAGCACAGGGCTCCATTCAGTCTAGTCTTGCCATTTATGCTCACATGTCTGGCTTATATGTGACACTAACTAAGGCTCCCCATTGGCTGATGTTGATGTTTTTGGTCGATGCAGATCTTACAGCCCTAACAGAATTAGAAAATACTATTAACATCTGGACCTGAAGGTATGTCACTGCCATATTTAACCTCCCTGAACCTCAGTTTCTTTATCTACAAAACTGGAATGATAATACTACCTACTCATGAGCTTATTCTTATTGTGAGATTATTATCAATGACCTAGGCCACAGTGTAGTATGTAGTAATCACTCAGTCAATATTAATTATTATCGTTGTTGTTTCTCAGCTTCTCAGAACATGTGCTGACTTTAAGTGTCTAGAATAACCCCTAATATGAAAATGATAAAGCTGGAACTCTAATTTTATAGAGTGAGTGACTTTTGTGTAAACATGCAAGGAGTTTATAATAACCCAGATTGAATTTTTTTGATGATGTGTTAGATCAAAAAATATTATATAAATGGAATTTATAGTTCCCCAAATAACAGTTGATTCTGACCTCATAGATGTGAAGTTTCCTGGAATGTAACAAGAAAGCACTGAAGAGTGTTTTAATGTTGAGAAAGTTCAAGAAAGTGAGAAAGGGAGAGGAGGAAGAGATTAATACCTAAGGCCAAATCGGTTATTGGTGAAAGGGATAATGCTATTTTTGTTTCAACTTTGTCTTTAGAAAAGAATCTTTGTGATTCAAGTCTCATCTAAGAAAAAAATTTAAATGTTTTAAAGTTGATGCAAGAAGAGCTTATGTGGATTACCTGATACTTATGTAGTACTTGAATAAGAACAAAAAAGAACATAGATAATTTGCTCTCTAAAAGTCATATAAATATTCTTTAGTAAACTACTAAAGTGAATGTTTTCATCAGTGAACAGTTCTTGAATTCTTGTTTTAAGTAACTGAAGGAGAGCCAATTAGCATCAGTGAAAGATTATTTGGGAGGTTTTACATAAAACATCATCATCTCACAATGATGTTCTGTTGAGACATCAGTGATATGTATCTTTGAATGAGATTTAATAATGAGAATGAGATTAAAGTATATCTAAGTCAATGTTATAACCAAATTGTAATGGAAAGTTTCAGGTGCTGAAAAAATATAAATCCTTGTTGCATGTGTGTGTGTGTGTGTGAGAGAGAGAGAGAGGGAGAGAGAGAGAAAGAGAGAGAGAATATGAATGCTTATTTCCAGCTTGAACCGAAAGTAAATTCAGCTAAGAATTCAAACATCAGACATATCTTGGCCTATCTGGATGCCTCCTGAAGCAGTTCCAACAGGACTGATTTGCTCAAGGGACTGAAGAACTAGCTAGGCAAGAATGAATCCTAATCCTAAGAAAGTAATCATAAAGGCACACAAATGTATTATAGGGCTAGTGCCACAGAATTGGAGAGCAGGGCGATTCTGAATAAAGCCAAGTGCTTACACCCACAGCGTCTTCCAGTTCTTGGCTAAGTCCTAGGGAGAAGGGCTACAAGTACAAACCAAAGAAGCAGAAGATTAAAATCTCTGCACTATTCTGGGAGCCTGAGCCAGTTAGATTTGGGTACCCATATAACTGACACAGTGGCCAACACTCATCAAGCCCTCATGCTAGACCAGGTGCAACCCTGTGAGGGAAGTACTACCATCGTTAACCACACTTTACAGATGAGGAAACCTAAGCAAACAGGGACCAAGTAATTGCCCCCAGTCCCACTGCAACCAGACACAAGGGCTGAAACTCGGACCCAGGGAGGGCGGGTGTGACTCTACACCCCTACTGTGATCTACTCCAGGTTATGGAGTAAAACATTCAAGGGGAAAACTGAGTCTTCCCTTATTACTTGAAGCATACAGAAGTGGATCTGACTTCAGGAATTCCAGAGAACACAGTAAACCCTTGGCGCTTCTCAGTTGCTGGACCTTAAGGAGCATCCTTAAGACTCCCTGTGTTGCCTTGGAGGCACCAAGAGTGTAGGCTTCAGAGACATCACAGGCTGCACAGTGCCATCACTTAGGAAGTTAGAATGTGCAAGGAAGAAATCAGCTGACAGCGTTTGGAATCTGGGCAGACTCTGTACGGAAGGAAATCTTGTAATAACTGAGGGAATCTTTGCACAGGTCACATGAGAATGAATGAGTAGTTAGTCAAAGTCAGATCCTGTTTGTTACTAGAACTCTGCCACCCTATTTCACCCCTAGGCTGATGTGGCCTGGGGAAACCACGTTAGGCTCTAAGAAAGTAAGGTTACTGGAAAGACAGTTGGGTATGAAACTGCCATTTGTGTGCCTCCTGGGTGCTGGGCTCCATGTGACTGCCCTGGAGGCATGTGAATCTACGTGTGTTTCATTCCTGAGGAATAAAACTTTTGTCACGTTAATAATGAAATTCTTTCCTTATACAATGCTAGGGGGAGAGGGAGAGAAACATGAATATGGCATTTATCTTAGATGCAACATTTTACTTCCTGACTGTGTTAATGATTGTATTCGAATAGCAAGGAGGAAGAAAAAGACTTAAAACAGTGCATCGCATTTAGCATTTAACATCTGGGATCAATTCAGTCAAATTAAGACTCACAAGAGTACATCAGGACATCATAGGGGTTCTGATGTTGTCCTACAATCTGGTCATAACAATATTACATTTGTATGTGTTACACAATTGACACTGGATAAAAAGGGGCTTTAAAGACAATAGACCAGGTGCAAGTCCTGCCCCCTTTCACAAACTTTATTACTTTGGGCAAGATACTTAATCTCTTTGAGTCTCATTCTATTTGTCTATCAGTGCATATGTTATCTGCCTATCTCACAGTATTCATGTGAGATTTGCAAAAGACATTACTTGCCAGGTGTTTGGAACAGTGCTGGGTCCAGAGGGCCTATATACCTCCAAAGCCCTTCCACATGAACTTCTTTAGCCTGTGTGTTTGTCCCTAGCGGCTAATTGAGCAATTCAAGTGTTAATTGTTTGAAAAGAGTCCTACAAAAAAAAAAAAAAAAACTCGGGATTATTCAAATTTCTGTATCAGTAAGGTAATTGAGGATTGAAAAATAAATTCTTGATTTTATCTTGACATACATGAGAACTTTCTGGAAATAAAAAATTGCTGTCTGCCAGGATATACACACCGTTGTCACTTTCACAGATACAGAACAATATTACTGACATGTATTGATTATTTACCTCATGCCATGTTCTCTGCTAATTGGTGTTCAGCATCTAAATTAATTCCCACAGAAGGGGGAAGGTATGGTTTACAGAAGTTATGTATTTTGCTCAGAAGATCACAGCTAGTAAAGTGATTTATCTAGGACTCAAACCCAGATCTGTCTAAATCCAAAGCAATGTTTTAATCCCTAATCCATGTTGGCTGAACTATCCAAAAATCTTGCACAGATACATTTACATAATTTCACACAAAAGCTACCTTTGTCTTATAAGCAGGTGTCTCACCTGCCTTAACCTATGACACAGATATAATATCTTTGATTGTGAAGCCTATCAACCCCAGAAATGCCCCAAAGAGCACCTTTCCAAGGTCAAGTTCTTATCCAAAATCTTTGACAATCAAAGGAAAATTGCTAATTCTTTCAGTTTCATACCATCTAAATCCAACATCCTGTGCGAAAGGAGAAGGGAAGGATAAAAAAAAATAAATACATCTTATGTCCTGGTAAATTAAATGTAAATTAATGTTTTCCTTTGGGATAAACTTCTTTTATTTTTCTGGAGCTATTTTCTGGGTGTATGGACCAAGAGTAGCTATAGCAGCAGAATTAGTAATCACTAACATTTATTAAACATTTACTATATGTTAGGTACTAACTATACTAATTAATAAATATTAATAGTAATTAATGCTAAAATACTAATTAATAAATTATCTTATTTGCTACTCACTATAACCTTACAAAGGAAGGGACTGTTACACAACAGATGAGAAATTGAGCCTTGGAGTCTCAGAGCTAACAATTTACAGAGGTGGGTCTCAGACTGGATTTTGTCTGATGCCAACATCCATATTTCTCGCGGCTATAGATCCTGCCTCAGCTGTGAACTAGAATGCTGTTTAATTTCTCATTATTCCTGCATAATTAAATAAGCACGCTGCAACCCTGCAGCTTCTGTTAAATACCATGCAACACCTCAGAAGAAACAGCAGACAGTAATCCAGTAGGGAGTACTTAAAACTGCAGCATTCCAGGCAGGAAAATGGAATCAAATCTCATTTAGTAAAATCTTTAGGGAACAACAAATGTCTGACCACAGAAGCTACTCAAATAGCTTCTTCTCAGGGGACTGTGCTCCATGATCCTCTTGATGAGCTCTCTGTATGGCAGGGGTTTAGAGAAGATGAAACAGTCTGAATATACAGGAAAACTGAGACTCATTACATAGGAGATGATGTCGTAAATCACTAGCCTTAGAAATCAGTGACCAATGCATTTGAGTGTCCAGATAAGCATCAATTTTCCTGAAAATGTGTTTTTAAGATCTCCATGGGCAAACTTTTTAGGGCAGGGGCAGTCCTTTTCAGGACAAGGAACCTTCACAATGTGAGTCTTGATTTAGGGTTTTATATCCTCAGTCAGATCTTCAGGTAAGGTTAGGTCCTGTGTCGGACTGGAACACATTAGCAATGGGTGCAGACAAGCTTTTCCTTGTATGATGCCAATAAATTTGCAGTGATATGTACATTCCTTCTTGCATGGCATTCTTTGGTACCCTTGGTGTCTTTCTACAAAACAGGTGTCTGATATTAGGATATTTATTAGGATAAATTATTGATTCTATAAGGATAGGAAGAAGTGAACTGGCCCAGTAGGAAATGCAATCTATGAGATTTTTCCCTAATAAAAACATCTTAAAACAATAGAACTAGAATTTTCAAAATTCCCATGTAAAAGATAATACCGTTATTCCTCAAGCTGTCATTATTACTTTCACCAGTTCTCTCCCTATTCCTTCATGAAATGACTCCCCCCATCTCCATTCAAATGATCACCCCTCAATCTGACACAATTCCAGATCGATTCTTCCAGGATTTTAGCCTCACCTCACTACACCTTTACCTTATCTAACAAGCAAGCAAAAATGTTCTCTGACCTTAAGGAAAAAAAAAATAAACAAACCTTTCTCTCGCAGTTCTGTTATCCTCAAAGATACCATTTTCTTTTTCATTCCACTCAGAAAATTCAAGAACAATTTTTATTTATTTTTGTTATAAAACCAATATGTTAATTATATAAAAATTAGTAAATATAATTAAGGAAAAGGCCCATAATACACGATTTAAATATAACAAAAAATAAGATCATTCTCATTTATACTATATTTTACTTAAAAACATGTCATTAATGTTTTTCCATTTCATTAAGTATTCAATTCTTGAAACAGTAAGGGACAACCATTAGCATCCTCCCAACCTCCTCATGCCCTAGTCCAGGAGTCCTCGAACTACGGCCTGCGGGCCACATGGGGCCCGCCAAGGACATTTATCCAGCCTGCTGGGTGTTTTTGCTGCTGTTGCCTGTCCTGCCTAGCAGCCGACTTGTCCTGGGCCCACAGTGCGCATGTGTGGAATGTGCGCTGCACTCTCCATTGGCCCTCCAACGGTCTGAGGGACAGTGAACTGCTCCCTGTTTAAAAAGTTTGAGGACCCCTGCCTAGTCTTTTGTCCATGAACACAATTCTCTCATTTACAACTTCTGTTTATCAAACTCATTAGCCTTCTATCATTTTTCTCCTTCCTTTACCAACTTGTGATACTCACGGGATACCATACTTTCTTCCAGAAACTCTTTATTTCCTCACCTTACACAGCCTTCATGTATGCATGCGCGCACACACACACACACACACACACACACGCACACACACACACAATTTCCAATCTATTGATAGCCTCATTATGGACTATCTATTTCATAAGCTGTTTTCCTTGCATGTTCTCTCCTCCTTTTCACCTTATAAAAGGTAGATGTTATTCCCATTTAACAGAGCAGGAACTGAAACTCAGAACAAATGTCCAAAGTCACAGCAGAATCATCTAAACTACGTATGGAAATGCATATTCCCGTGCTTCCTCACAGACCTAACTACTGAACAGCATCTATAGAGACAATACTCAGAGGCTTGCCTTTAAACATCCTCCCTGAATTACTCCAATGCACACTAAAGTTAGAACAGCACGGGCTCAAGAACCCCCCTTCTTAAAATGAAACTCATGCCTATATCACATCTACTATTTCCTTCCTGCGCTCCAGGACTAAATGTTGAGCTTGAGTTCTGAATCGACCATCTTTTCTCACTCACCAACTTTGCTCCTATTCCAAAAAGCATCACTGCTCCTCCCATTTCACAGGCTCAGCCCCTAAATGGGGTCTGCCCTCTCCCATTTCCCTCTCTTCTAAATTAGGTAAGTTACCAAGTTCCATTAGCTCTTATCTCTAATACATTTTTCATACTTACATCTTCTTCATTTCAATGAGCATTGTTTCAATCATCCAATATTTGGCACACCTATTATGTGCCTGGCAGTGCACAGCTGTGGAACACTCTAGGGGTACAATTATCACTTCTAGCAGCAAAGTTTTAATAAGTACCCATGATGTTTTAATTACATTCTAGGCACTGTGCTAAGGACTTTACCTACGCTACCATATTTAATTCTCACACCAACCCTAAAGTTAGGCTCTGTTATTATTTCCATTGTACAGACAAGGATATTGAGAGTTAGCTACATAAAATAACTCACCCAAAGTCACTGAAGTACTAAATGGCAGAATCAGGATAGAGAACCAGGTTTATACATATCTCTCAATCCCTACTTTTAACCAGTAAGTTATGTAGTCCTCACTGTGCCAGAACTTTCAGTCTGAAATGGTTAGGAGGCAGGTACAAAGCAACACACAGCTAAGATGAAATGCAGGACGTGCTAGCATATGGGAAGTACAGGGTGCTATGGAGTCCCCAGGAGGGATGCAATCCAGACACGCTGGGTGACAGCGAGTCAGGGAAGACCTCCTGCAAGAAGAGGGGCATCGACTGAGATGAAAGATGAGCAGGAGTTACCCAAGTGGTGAGGAGAAGGGGATTCAAGGCAGATGCAACCATGTGTATGAAAGTTGAGACACAAAGCTCAGCAAGGTGAAGGAACCAAAATAAGTTAAGCAAAGTTAGACCTTGGGGTGGGGGCAGAGGGAGGGAAAGGTTAAAGATGAGGCCGGAGAGCTTGGCAGGACCCTGGACAGGCAGAAGTCTCTTTGCCTCTAAGAGCTTCATTTCAAGTTTCCAGAGATACATATTTCCCCATCTCAGCTTCCCAAAGGATGGCACTGACAATTGCACTTCCTTGCTCAAAAATGCCCCACTCTCCTTGCTTCTTGAACAGAGTGCATAGCCCCTTAATTTGCCTACTGGTTTGAAGACATCCTAGGTGCCCTCCAGGGCCAAGGTGCTTTGCTCATTGCTGACACACACAGACTTTGGCTTCTATCCCCAGTCCTAATGCATCCTATGTCTAACCAAATGAATTACACGCTGTGCCTGTAAGCTCTTTCTTTGCTTCAAATGTTCCCTCTACCTAGAAAGCCCTTCCTTGCATTTCGGTAGGCGCATCTCAGTGCCAGGCTCAGAGGTCACCTCCATCACATAGCCACCCTGACTCCTAGTGCTAGTCCACCTCCCTCGGAATCTTCCAACACCTAACCTATGCCTTTGCTGGGGCATGTATCAGCTCTGTCTTATAGGTGTTTGCTTGCTTATTTCTTTTTAAAGAAATGTTTTCTTGATTACAGGAGTGTGGCGTTCCTATGGGCTGAGGTCCTCTCTGTACCGTCATAGCCCTGTACAGCCTTATCATAAAAGCTAATATATATTGAGCTCTCCTCATTAGGTTGAACTGTATGAAAATGTCTTTTTTCATAGGTCCAAAATGGTGAATTTCATGTGGTTTAACCTAAATATAGGCCAAGTACTGAGCTAGGCAATTTACATGGGGTACCTCAATTAATCCTCACAACAGCTCTATGATGTAGGTGCTATAATTACCTTTATTTTACACACAAGTTAACGAGGCTTAGAGAAGTTAAGCGATTTGCTCAAGGTTGCGTTGATAATAAATGGAAAAGTTTAATTAAGTAAAAAAAATGATTGGAACGAAACACATCAAAATGGTAACCTAAATTACCTCTTAGCGGTGTGAAGAGAAGTACATATGATTTTTACTCATTTTCTATATTTTTATTTTTCCCACAATAAGTGCCTGGTTCTGAATAAAAATGCTATTAGAATACGTTAAAAATACATAGTGTTGGCCGGGCACGGTGGCTCACGCCTGTAATCCTAGCACTCTGGGAGGCCGAGGGGGGGTGGATTGCTCATGGTCAGGAGTTCGAAACCAGCCTGAGCAAGAGTGAGACCCCGTCTCTACTATAAATAGAAAGAAAATTAATTGGCCAACTAACATATAGAGAAAAAAAAAATTAGCCAGGCATAGTGGCGCATGCCTGTAGTCCCAGCTACTTGGGAGGCTGAGGCAGCAGGATTGCTTGAACCCAGGAGTTTGAGGTTGCTGTGAGCCAGGCTGACGCCACGGCACTCACTCTAGCCTAGGCAACAAAGTGAGACTCTGTCTCAAAAAAAAAAAAAAAACAAAAAAAACATAGTGTTATAATGATAAAGATTTATTAAGCGCTTACTTTGTTCCAAACATTGTTTTAACTCCTTTAATGCTTACAACTATCTTGTAAGATGTAATCCTGACAGATGAGAAAACTGAGGCTGACAGAGGTTTAGAAACTTTGGCTAAGGTCACACAGCTAA
Source organism: Microcebus murinus (assembly GCF_040939455.1). Classification (NCBI taxonomy): domain Eukaryota; kingdom Metazoa; phylum Chordata; class Mammalia; order Primates; family Cheirogaleidae; genus Microcebus; species Microcebus murinus. The sequence goes on along the minus strand of NC_134105.1, from coordinate 86,486,259 downwards.
GCGGTGAAGCCAAGATTTGGCAGATAGTTGACTTCAGATATTATTCCCTCAACCTCTATGCCATGCATATGCACAAAAGCCGATACCACATAGAGAGGATATATTTAAAATGCCAAGAAGCACAAACATATGTTAATCTAAATCAAGGTTAAAAATGCATGCAAAAATGTGAATGAATTTGGTGCCTTAATTCCCCCTTGCTATGGCTGGCATAAAATCACAGGCTGGCTCTTTTTAAAATGTTGCACTTTCAAAGGCAAAATTACTTGTTTACTAGCTTCTTCAAAGAATAATGATTAGAAAAGCACAAAGGCATAGAGCCATACCGATGTATGCATCAGTATGTTCAGAATCTTGAATATGAAAATGTCTCTGATTCTGCCACAGGAGTTTGTCAGTTAGACCTGATTAGATCCAAAGTATCAATGAGGAACTAGTCATAACTAATTTAGTAACTGGCCTAGGATAAATCAAGTGGGGAGAGCTTAGTAGGTAACTAGAGAAGAATCTGTTTTGGGCAAAGCAATTCCCATGTAGGATTTTGGGAGCAGTCTTCCATGCATGCTCCATCCCTCTGTCTGCTCCCATCTGTGATGTGGAATATAGAAACAGAGACAGCATGGCTAGAGCTGGAGTGCTGATGGTTAGCCAGGTCTTAATAATATGCCCTCTAACATGATTTCTTATGAGAGTCTCTTTAGACAGGCTGTTGTGCTTTTCATAGCTTCCAGATGTTAAAGCCCTGATGCAAAAAATTGAAGCAAGTGTAATGGGCTTGATTGTGCAAAATCAGATCGATTCAAATTAGTTTATGAGCCCACTAAACATTAACAGTCAATGAGTTTACAAGAGATTAAAACTGAAAACAGCACTAACTATGGTATTTCATGACAGAATGAGGAATTTAACAGCTAAAATAAAAATATTTCATTTCACTTTTATCTAGCAGCAATTTTCAAATCACCCCAGAATATGTTCAGCTGTGAATCTTGGCATTCACCACTGTGTCTTTTAAAAGCAGAATTGCAAGAGGACTGGTAGCATTGCCCTGGGATGTTCACAATGAGCACTGCTTGATAACAGGCTTCTGAATGGTCATCTCCTTCACATACATACCTCAAGTGAGTCAATATATGCAAGAGGTTGGGTATATCATGGGCACATAGTAGGTGCTCAATAAGTTGTTTCCTCTTTCTCTTACACCACAGAAGCCCCTTCTGCTTGCTGTAGGACCAACTGGATGCAGGCAAGTATATTTTAGGTTAAATAGAATCATACACAGCTGCAGTTTTCCTCTGTAAGTTCTTGGGAGGGCAGATTTTTCAGGCTATGTCCAGAAGCTCCAATGAATAATTCACTATTCAAAGCTCAATAATGTCAAGATTCTTTTAAGAATGCAAGACATGTTATAAACTTTTCATATGTTCAATGACACTGAATTAACAAGAGAAAAAAATGGCTTGACATCACTGTCCGTACAACAAATTTAAGTGAGCACAGATTTCGGGGCCCAGAAGACCTGGATTTGAACCCTAGCTTCAACACTTTCTAGCTATGTGACCTTGGATAAGTCCCTTCATTTCACCAGACATCATCTCAAATGGGGGATGACTTTCCTTGAAATGTTGTTGTAAGGATTCAAGATAAGATATGTAAAGTACTGGTACAGTGTCTGGCAGACAGGAAGCACCCACTAAATGATATAATATCACCATGGATATTCAAGCATATTCATTACTATTAAGCTTACTTTTGATAAAACAGTAATATCATAGATTTAAAGAGTATTTTTAACAAAAATGTGTTACGTTACTGCAATAGGTAGCAAATGAGGTTATTTGCTTTATGGATTTGACCAATTCCCCTAAGCTTTCCAGTTCTCACATGACGCTTTCCTCCAGGAAAACAATGATATCTAGTTCTGATTTTTCTCCTTAGAGATTTATGAGTATTAAATATATTTTAATATATCTATAAAGAGATTTAAGCTCTTTTTGGAAATAAAGCTGAAGGAGCCATTGATCAGAGTTTGACACGGAAATAATTTCACTGTTGGGCTGCATTTTCCCAAATACATTTCTCCCCATATATTGATGGAAAATTCAGTATTTCATTTTCTGAATATTGCCCAAATGAACTGTGGAAGTCCGGCAGAAGTGCTTGATTGTACTTTCATTAGACTTCTTTTCCTTTAGGCCATACAGGTGCAATGAAAGAAGAAAGAAAATTAATTAAATTTATGGGCATGTTTATACCCTCCAGGTGCCATAAAATGTACTGGCTCAGACATTTTTCAAGTAATTAAGCAGACATCTCTGTGTTTCCTAATGAGTTGCTGCCCTTCCCTTTTTAATCTGGTGAGAGATCTCATCACCTGCTCTCTGTCAGCTGACGGGCTTATTCCCTGGATGAGCTCAACCTTCTCCTCATGCTGCAACGTGCTAATGGGACTCCATGGACACAGATATGAGATCCTCTTCTCTGCAAAAACCTTTCCGAGGGTCAAGTAATAATTGTACTGGGCATGGTGGGATAAGCATATTAAAATAAACCTGTTTGCCTCTAAGGTGTATTATTGGAGATGCTGCTTCATATGACTTGAGAAATATTATGACTAAAATATGTACAAATATTCAAATATATGTTATATATTATGTATTTTATATATATTAGAAGAAGTAAACAATTCAGCTCAGTCTGGGGCTTAGCTTTACAGATGAGAATCCGAACTGCATTTCAAAGGATGTATGAGCTGAATTTTGCCCACAATGTGGAGGTGAGGGAAGATTCCAGCAGACGTGAAGATCACACATAACTGGTTTATCCGATGCTTCTACAATCCATCCAGTGCCGTTCCAGACACCAAACACCCTTAAGGAGTACTAGGTTGAGGTAAGAAAGCAAACTAACATTTGAAATAATCAGAGCTCTGAATTATAGAGAATATGTATAATCAATCTCATTCCATAGGAGTTGAGTACAAGTGGATGTTCCAAACCATGGTTGGACATGGTTGAAATCCCAAACCATCCAACTTAAATAAAACCAGGAGAAGTTACACGAGGGCCATAGTACAGAGTGCAGGAAGGAGAAGGAAGGCATCCCAGCAAAATGCAGGACTTGCGGAGCCAACACAAAGGAGAAAGAAAGAGATGGAGAGGGGCTTCCAGACAAGGGAGTGTTATAAACTCAGCATATGTGGGAACATGGAAGGCACTGCTCTCTCTACAGCAGTGAGTGTAGCGTGGAAGGCTTCTATAAACAAGATTAGAGAGGCACAGAGAGGCCAGATCAAAATAGAAGGCTTAGAATCCAGAGAGAGAGGTTAGAATCTGAACCTTTGCACAGATTCCTTAACAGTGGCATATAATCAATTCCTTAAAAAATCACTTGAAGAAATCTTAAAGATCAACTAATCTAAACCTATCCTCCCTGCAAATTCTTTTCATAGATGAAGAAATACCTTGACAAATAGTGTTTTATTAAGATTCATCTGGCAGTGACATAAGGATTGCTTGAGCTTCCAGGCACTCTGGGCAAATGCCTCATCTTCTGTCCAGACTCTCTCCATCTCTGGCGGTCCCCATCTCAGTGGAATGGCTCCTTCATCCGCAGGACAGCCTGAGCTCTCCCTGTTAGTTTTATTCTCTCCTGAACCTACTCATTTTCTCTGAGGACCACTGTCTCAATTCAGATCTTTATCATTTCTGACTAGAGTAACACACGAGTTGTTTAGCTTTTCTCTTTGCCTTCGTTTTTCTCCCATTCGAAGTCATTCTCCAAATGTGCTTGAGTGAAAAAAAGATGATGGTACCAAAGCCATCTTCCTAAAATGCATTATTTTATTATTGTCTTCAGAGAAATGTTCCAAGCTCCTCTGCTTGACCTCCTCTGGAAATGATTCCCTGACATCCCTGCAGCAGGGTCCCTTACCCTCCATTAATGTCCTCACTTTTCATGTTTCCATCTTGTTGCAGCCTTTGCTGAAAGTGCTTCCCCTCTCTGTGATGCTCTTCTCCTCCTCAACACTCGACTCTGACATCACTTCCACTGGGAAACATTCAAATCACATCTCTTTTAGTTGCAGTTGACTGAAATCCCAAACCATCCAATTTAAACAAAACCAGAACCAACTTAAACCAAAAACAAAAGGCGGGGGGGGGGAGATATATCGACACAAGGAATGGTGATGGAGCTAGCTTCAGGCATGGCCCTATTTAGTGACACACCTGTTACCAGATCTCTCTCCCTGCAGAGACCCTGTCTCCCTTTCCCATTCCCATAATATAATGGCTCCATTTCTTCAGGTGGTGGCAACAAAACTGCAGACGACTGTCCCTGGACCAGAAAGGAAGGAGAATTCTTAGGAAAATTCTGGGGGAATGTCTTCAGTTGGCCAAGCTAAGTTCATATGTCTATCCCTGTACTTATTATTGTGGGAAGGAGAATGAAGTGGAATTATTAGCTCAATCATGATCGTGTGTCAGAGGTTGTTACCAGGAGAAGGTGATAAATAAAGGAGTGCTGAGCCAACGAAAAACAATAGCAACGCAAGACCACTTTTCTTACCCGTTAAGGCTGTCATCCCTCATAGCTGCTCCTTTCATGACTTTACATAGTGCTATCTTAAATCACCATTATATTATCACCTACTTTCTTTTCTGCCTTCCTCAAGAGTATACTCAGAAGCATATTCATCATCACTACAGTGCTTGGCATATAGCAGTGTCTTGAAAAACATTCAGTGACTAGACCAAAAAAAAAAAAAAAAGTAAAAATCCATGACTAACCTAAAGAGAACTGACCTAGTGGTAATCAAAGTAATATGTATGGTGTCGAAGGGGGCAGGCCAGAGTAGAAGAACAAGGACTCAGGGACAATGCTATGTGGGTATTTGCAGTCAAACAGGGTGAGGAAAAAGCAAATACAGCCAAGAAAAAATAAGCAAGCGGAAGGTTTGAAAAAGTAGCAAAATAGTTTAAAATCTCAGAAACTAAGCAGAGGAGCTTATGAACACAAAGTAAAAAATGTAAGCTTTATTGGTTTGGATACTGGCTAACTGGAAATGTTTCCTACATAGCTGTATTTACTGGCAAATATAGGAACCTCACAAATAAATGCTGTGGCAGGTGGGCAGGGTTTAGGGGACAGTAGTGGTGGTGAAGTCTCAGAACATGCCTACAGAAGCTTCGAGCATGACTGAAAATGGACATCTCTGTCAAAGAACCGGAGGGTAAGCCCTCATGAAGGAAGGAGGGAAAGGAGAGTAGAGGAGACAAGCCTAAATCAGGAACAACGCCTTGGTCACCAGAAGGGGGAGATGATTCTGAGAGCAGTGTGGTGCTGGTCATTTGCATATGTCCCCCAACCAGGACTCTGGGGATAGGGGCAACAGATGGAAAATGAAAGCGCTCCCTCATTAGAAACCCAATGACACACTGAGGCATAAGGTGTGTTGCTTGGGGACATACTTGATAAAGGTTAACACTGAAGTGAGCAGAGAAGTATTCTCCCTACTTCTGCATGAATCAGAGGATGACCTTAACACACTAAGGTCCCAGGGGAACACACAGGCCTTGGACGCCTTGAGCATTTCAGCATTAGCTTGGTCCGCATGGTCATGGTGAGGAGGTGGAGGGGTAGGGGCGGCCTGCAGAAACCATTCTTCTGTGGACATCAGGGTCATTAGCAGCAGAGTCACTGGAACCGGAACCAGGGTGGAAAACGAAGAAAATTGGGCTGCCATGCCGTGGCTGCTAGGACAGGCTCAAGTATATAGACAGGCTCCACAGTATATAGAAACCTTCCCAGGGACTCTTAACTATAATTGAGGGAAAGTGCATGAGGCCAGAAATCCTAAAATAGTTTACAGGAGCAACTTTCAATGAAACATGAGCTGTGAAGCATTTATCACTTCACAGAGCACAGGGGGAAGGAACTGGCACATGAATTGTCATTACTCTTGAGATACCCATGTGACTTCATCTTCAATAGGTAAAAAGTTTTGAATCATTTTGAATATTTAAAAAAAAACAACAGCCAACATTTATAAGCTAGGTACTAAATATATATAGTTGCTCCACAGAAGAGTTCATTTTTCTCCTTACTCTCTTTAGCAGAAGTTGATTAGGAAAAGAAAAAAAAAAGCAGAATGAAGATATTCTTTAAAAAAAATAAATTAAGCGCACAATGAGGTCTCCCACTAAGCACCACGAAAAAATAGGCTTGGTGCCATCACCTTCACAGTTACAATATTCTTCCTTTGGGAAGTGCCTGTCCACAGTCTGAAAGTCATTTTTTCCAACTTGTAAGCCTACTGCATGAAGTATCTGAACCCAGAGAGGAGTTTTTCACAGATGCGGGAGGAAAATGGGAAAGTGTCTGAGGCAAAATGAAATCTCTGGGTGTCACAGTTAGTGCCAAGAAGAGTGTGTCCTCAGGGTGGAGGTCACAGTTCTGTCATTATAGAGCATAATAAAGCTATGCCAGATGGGGAAGAGGGTTTCTTTAATAAAACCCACACTGACACTTGAGACGGTCCAGGATACCTGAGAAATTACGAACCAAGTAACTGGATATTTTCATCTCCAAAACACACTTTATAGCACTTTTAGAGAAAAAATTTCAGTGAAAAATCTTTATTTTTTCCTTTGACAAAATTACGAGGCAGAAATCTCTCAAGACTAAATTTCAAAGTGGCTTCCAGGTTCACATGCTTAAAGGACTATATATTGGCTTCTTCCCCTCCAATTGCACCAGAAAGGTGCGGGAATAGACATCTAGATCTTATATTAAAGGAGGGCTCATTCAAAACCAGCACTTAATCTAGGCTGGCACATGGTCTAGATGTTCCCTGAGTAAAGGAATTGTCTCTGATTCACCCACAAACCCTCTGCCAACACAGCCTTACACAGTACCCGATATATACTAGGCACTGAGTAAATATTTATTAAGATTTTAAAAAATGCTTAAAATCTAAAACTTGCATACTTGATTCTCCAGGAATAATCCTTGGGGTGGTTACCAGGAATAGCTCGAGATATAAAAGTTGAGAGCCCTACATGTTCTATGCATTCATTCAGTTAAGCAGCAGTCTATGCAATGCTGGGTGAAAGAAATATTAGAATAAAATCACGGCAGATTTTGAGAGATGCAAAGGTAATGATATGAATCCTGCCTAGAAAGAACTCACAGTTTAGTTAGGAAGATAGACTTGATTAAAAATTCTTCATAATAAATTAGCATTTTCAAATGGCCAGTAACCATAAAAAGATGCTCAATTTTATTCCCCACCAGGGAAAATAAAATTAAAACCACAATGAAACACCACTATATGCTCCAGAAGAGCAGAAGGAAAAATGATGCAGGCCGGGCGCTGTGGCTCACGCCTGTAATCCTAGCTCTTGGGAGGCCGAGGCGGGCGGATTGCTCAAGGTCAGGAGTTCAAAACCAGCCTGAGCAAGAGCGAGACCCCGTCTCTACTATAAATAGAAAGAAATTAATTGGCCAACTGATATATATATAAAAAATTAGCCGGGCATGGTGGTGCATGCCTGTAGTCCCAGCTACCCGGGAGGCTGAGGCAGAAGGATCACTCGAGCCCAGGAGTTTGAGGTTGCTGTGAGCTAAGCTGACGCCACGGCACTCACTCTAGCCTAGGCAAGAAAGCGAGACTCTGTCTCAAAAAAAAAAAAAAAAAAAATGATGTGAAATATCAAATGTTGATGAGGATGTGACAAACCCAGAAATTTCATACACTCCAGGTGGTGTTGGTGGGGGTAAAGGGACGAGGGATTAAGGGAGGATGGGTACAGACACTTCAGAAAATTGCTTTTTAGTGTCTGTGAAAGCTGAAAGCAGGCCATTAGATTCCTCCTAGGCATACACCTAAGAAAAACACATATACGTCGTGTTCACCAAAAGCTGTGTATTAGAAAGTTTCAGCAGTCCTGGAAACTATGCTAATCTTCATCCACTGTAGAATGAAAAAATAAATTGTCACAATGAGCAATGAGAGTGAACAATCTACAACTACCTACAATAATGCAGATTCATCTAAAAAAAATAACCTTAAACCAAACAAGTCAGATGTGAAAGAGCACATGTTGTACGACTCCAATTATAAGAAGTTCAAAAGCAAGCCAAAATAGTTTATGCTGTGAGAAGCCAGAATAATGGATATCTTTTGGGGATGTGGGCAATTAGCAAGGTTGAAAGGGCAGTTGAAAGGGGCTGGAGAGGTGTTTCTGGGACCGATGGTAATATTCTGTTTCTTAATCTGGGTGCTAGTTGTACAAGTGACTTTCAGTTTGTGAAAATTCATTGCTCTGTGCACTTAGGATTTGGCACATTTCTATGTGGTGTGTATATTAGACTGTTTAAATAGTTTAACAAAAAGTCTGCTTTATATACTAAAAAGGAATCATAAAGAAAGTATGCAAGATGTGTAGACAACTGGGCACTGTAATTTCACACTTTGAAGCTCTGCATCCTGGTCCAAACTTTTAATAATAACAGATATATTATTATAAAAATTTAAAACGAAAAAGCCATGACCAATTTCTGCTTTGAGCCTGACCATGCAAGGAGCCTGTAAGTCATCACTGCCACTTACAACAAGGAAACGCCAGCTAAATTGAAAATCGCTGACTTTCCCCGGACCCATCAAAGAACTGAAGTTGCATGGCAAACCACCACCTTGAAATCTGCAGAGACGGGCATATCCAAAGAGACACAGCCTAGCTCTACATACTTCAGAAGGTAACGGTCAGGAAAGGCTCTTGGAAGAAAGCAATTGAGTTTTGAAATGGGAAATCAAGCCCTCCTTTGCATAAACAAGTTTTGTGAAGCATTAGAGAACTATGTGAACAAGGAAAAACCAGTGGCTCTAAATTCTTTTAACTCTGAAAAGGCTTTGAAATGTTCCTCATCATAGTCCTTCAGTGTAAATGAAAAAAAAAAAAAAAGAAAGAAAAGAAACATTCCTCATCAAAGAGTATTAAAAAGACAATGAAACAAAAGATCTCCAAAGGGTTGGCCAAGAAGGGAGAAAAATCTGGTTATAACTCTCCCCTGGATACATCTTCCCCTATTGTACTCCGGCAGCCTGATGGGAACCCTCTTGAAAATATCCTCATGAAAGACTCAAGAAGCAACCAAAGACACTGTGAGCAAGACAATGCAGACTGTGTTAATGGAACTGCACAGTATCTGATTAGTTAATATGCTGCCAAGGGTTACTAAAGAAAAATATGTTATTTTGAAATGGGGGCTGCTAAGGTTATTTTGTCACCTTGCACTTGTCTAGCACACAGTGGATGTTAAAAAAAATGTTTATTGAGTGAATGAATGTTCACAGTTAGCTAACAATGGAACCTGCTCTAATGCATCAGTCAGAGATGACAGTGAAAGAAAGGAATGGTAACAAAACAGCGTCTGAGAACCTAGATTCCTTACTGGAGTACACATCTGGCTAAAGAAGGAATGGATCAAATTACTTATCATGTCGAGTACTTCTGACAGATTGATAGAAGACCCCATGACTCAGTGAAGACCAAACAAAAGCTAGCCCTGAAAGACTCAGCATAAAAGCATCACTATTTCAAAGACACCAAACAAACAAATCCAGGTCCAGAAGGCTACTGATTGATAAAATGGATTATAACAAAGATACTGAGTAAGCTGAGAGGATTTGTTTTTTTTTAAAGAAAGGTGATAATGGATTTATTAAGGATATTCCATGATTGCTTCCACTGAAATAGTCACTTCACTTTACAAGGACCAGAGTTGGGACTATGAATTAATTATGGTAATTTCAAAGTATCTATGCAAGAGGAGGACTGTGTGTATGAATAAGTAAGCGTCTCTTAGTAACATTTTCTGATGAATAAATCAGTTTAAAATTGGAAATCTGTGTCCTCTGGTAATTTCTTCTAAGCCTTCTTTCCTGTGAAATCCCTTTTCAAAATTAACACACCTAGAAGACATTCATTAAACATTTGTTGAATGGATGAATTTTGATGTGACATTGAGATAACACTTTAAGTTCAGTATTACTGTAAAGTAGTACCCAATGCATAGTTTTCATAAGCAAATGTTTTGCAGTGATTATAGGACTACAGTGAAATTTAATACTTGGGTGGAAATTATGAAGACATAGGCCTACAGTGAGTTAGGGCTGCGCCTCACACATCCAAAAGTCTCACTATGGTTTTAAAAAAAAAGGCATAAAGTTTGGGCGTGGTGGCTCACGCCTATAATCCTAGCACTCTGGGAGGCCAAGGTGGATGGATCACTTGAACTCAGGAGTTCAAGACCAGCTTGAGCAAGAGTGAGACCCGGTCTCTACTAAAAATAGAAAGAAATTAGCTGGACAAATAAAACTATATAGAAAAAATTGGCTGGGCATGGTGGTGCATGCCTGTAATCCCAGCTACTCAGGAGGCTGAGGCAGAAGGATTGCTTGAGCCCAGGAGTTTGAGATTGCTGTGAGCTAGGCTAATGCCACATCACTCTAGCCCAGGCAACAGAGCGAGACTCTGTCTCAAAAAAAAAAAAAAAAAGAAAAAAGGCATAAATACAGGATATGTAATGTGTGTCAAACTATAGACTGTTTCTATAGAAATAGTCCAAAAAAGAAGCAATAAAATTGGTAAAGAGTACAATGTCCTGCTACATGTGAATACATAAAAGAATTAATTAAGAAGGCTGAGGACATAATTGAAGGTCATAAAATCATAAAATGGTACATAGGTAATCTCTTAATAGAAAACCATGGAGTACTAAAATGAGGGTGTGCCCTTTGAATCTTAAGTTTATTTTAGCATCACACCAAGAAATTTCAACTTTTCAAAGTGAGAAATAATTTCCATAACTCATTGTCAACCAGGCAACATCAATTAAAATATCACTAATTTCAGAAGAAATTAATAAATTCATGTACAGGAGAGTGATGGGAAGCATACAATATTTTGGTGTCTCATTTCTCATATTTCACAAGTCAAAATCAGTTGTTCCCAGGCTAGGCATGATGGCTTATGCCTGTAATACCAGCACTTTGGGAGGTTGAGGTGAGAGAATCTCTTGAAGCCAGAAGTTCAAGACCAGCCTGAGCAACATTGCAAGATTCTGTCTCTAAAAAGATTTTTTTAAAAAAACTAGCGAGGTATGGTGGTGGACATCTGTAGTCCTAGCTACTCAGGAGGCTGAGGGAAGAGGATCCCTTGAGCCCAGGAGTTGGAGGCCACAGGGAGCTATGATCACCCTGGGCAACAGAGTGAGACCTTGTTTCAAAAAAAAAATCAATGTTCTCAGAATATAGCTCATTGATCCATTAACAGAGATGGGATACAGGGCTAAACACCAGGAGCCAGCTTCCTGATAGATTTGGAAAACCTGTGTGTGATATAAAGTCAAACAATTTTAGAGCTGAATGCCCTATGAAACCAAATGTTACAAAGTTCTCATTTACATAATGAGAAAACTGAGACCCAAAGAGATTAAGTATCTTGCCTAAAGTCACACAACCAACATAAGGCAGAGACTTGATAAAATCTAGGTTCTCTGAGTCCCAACATTTAAATTCTTTCTATTACATATTGACTCTCTCAAAGCATAAGAATACAAAGGGGGAAAAAAGAAGCAGACATACAAGTTTTGTACATTCAGAAAAATATTATTTCTGTCCCTTAACCATGGTCATTAAATCTTTGATTTCCTGTGATATAATTTTGTTTAAACTTTATGTAATCAGACTAGAGTTTGGGAGTAAGGAATATAGTTTTAACTGTTTATTGTGGAAAATTTCAAGCATATACAAAAACAGAATAGTATAATGAAACCATCATGGATCCACCATCCACCTTCAATAATTATCTCATGGCCTATCTTGTTTTATCTATTTCCTACTTAATCCTACCTCCTTCTACAATATAATTTTGAAGCAAATCTAAGAGCACATTTATATCAGTGTATGTCTCTAAATATAATACCATTATCACACCTAAAGAATTAATAATTATTCTTTAACATCACCATTAAAGTCAATGATCAAACTTCCAATTGTTCAAATGTTCAAATTTCCAAAGGTCACAATTTTTAGAATTTGTTTTGAACTAAGAATAATTTAAATTTTACTTAAGTATTGAAAACACAGAATAACTAAATAAACTGTAATGATAAAAGTCACACCAAAATCTACCTTTGACATTGTACCTTGAAGAGTGTAGAAAAATGTACATTATCAGAGGGATCTGGGAATAAGATCCTTATTTTTGTACAGTCACATTAAGTGACTCCATTTAATGTATAGAAGAGTATTTTAATGGAGATGAGTTTATGATTAAAGATACCACTGGCCAGGTGGATGGCAATGTTTACACGCCATGGTGCACAAAATTATCAGTTACATCCATACATCCAAATGATCCTGGGCAAGGTGCCACATAGAGAAAATAAAATGGATGCTACCTTGTCACGGCATGAAAGTGTATTCTAATAAGTCATGGCAGGGATTAGATAGGGAACACTGTAGGAGAAACCATGTAGGGGGAAACCAGGTGAGCCGGAGTCAGGGGGGCTGGAATGCCAGCCCAGGCTCAGCCAGAATGCAGTCCTGTGCAAATCTGCTGAACTCCCTGGGTGTCAGGCTCCCTATGGGTACAAAAAGGAGCAGCCAAGGTGTCCTCTGAAGCCCCTTCCATCTCTAATAGGCAATGATTCAAAATATTGTCAACCCATTCTTATATAATATGCAGAACTTCAACAATATCATTTCACCGTGAGCTTAAATGTTAAAAACTTGCTTCAACAGTTTCTAAAGAACAAACTGCCACACAGTTTCTGAAGAACAGAATCCAAAAGTGGTGATCGTTGCTATTTCCCACTAGATATTGTCTAATTATGAGGCTCTGTGACAATGTAATTTGCTACTGCAGAAGGCAGCATTTGGGAGTAGCAGCGAGTAAGCAGAGACCTACTTAATTTCTACATAGCTGACCTCTGTAGCCAAGGGTTGCAGAACTAATCGGACCATATTTCTGGTATCACACAAAGATGTACTAGCGCCCCCGTAGGTTGGTCAGATTCAGCAAATAAAAATACAGCATGACAGCATGCTCAGCTCAATTTGAGTTTCAGATAAACACTGCATAATTTTATACTAAAATTTTATATACTTTGTGAATATTTTCCCCCATTCTGTAAGTTTTACTTTGCTGATTTTTACTATTTACTATTGCTATTTACTTGGCTGATTATTTCTTTTGCTGTGCAGAAGCTTTTAAATTTAATTAAGTCCCATTTATTTATTTTCGTTATTGGTATATTTGCCTTTGGGGTCTTACTCATAAATTCTTTGCCTAGGCCAATGTCTAGAAGAGTTTTTCCTACATTTTCTTCTGGAATTTTTATGGTTTCATGTCTTACATTGACGTCTTTTATCCATTTTGAATTAATTTTTATATATAGTGAGAGATAGTGGTCCTATTTCATTCTTCTGCATGTGGCTATCTAGTTTTCACCACACCATTTATTGAATAGAGAGCTTCCTTTCCCCAGTGTATGTTGTTGTCTGCTTTGTCAAAGATCACTTAGTTGGTTGTAGGTAGACGGTTTTATTTCTGGGTTCTCTATTCTGTTCCAATCTACTACTTTTATGCCAGTATTATGCTGTTTTGGTTACTATAGCCTTATAGTTTAATTTGAAGTCAGGTAATGTGATGCCTTCAGATTTGTTCTTTTTGCTTAAGATTGCTTTGGCTATTTGAGCTCTGCTATACATATGACAAAGGTCTAATACCCATAATCTACAAAGAACTCAAACAAATCAACAAGAAAAAAATCCAAACAAGGCCATTAAAAAGTGGGCAAGAGACAAAGAGAAGTCTTTAAAAAGAAGATAGACAAATGGCCAAAATACATATGATAAAATGCTCAACATCACTAATCATCAGGGAAATGCAAATTAAAACTACAAAGAGATACCACCTTACTCCTGGTCAGAATGGCCATTATTACAAAGCCAAAAAACAATAGATGCTGGCATAGATGCAGAGAGAAAGAAATGCTTATACACTAGTGGTGCTACTGCAAATTAGTAAAATTTCTATGGAAAACAGTATGGAGATTCCTCAAGGAAATAAATGTAGACTTAACATTCAATCCAGCAATCACACTACGGGGTATCTACCCAAAGGAAAAGAAGTCATTTTATCAAAAAGACACCTACACTTGAATGTTTATTGTTGCCCAATTCACAATTGCAAAGATATGGAATCAGCTTAAGTGCCCATCAATTCATGAGTAGATAAAGAAAATGTGGTATACACACACACACACACACACACACACACATACACACTATGGTGTACTACTCAGCCTTAAAAGGGAATGACATACCTTTTGTAGCAACTTGGATGGAACTGAAAACCATTATCCTAAGTGAAGTATCTCAGGAATAGAAAAACAAACACCACATATACTCTGTAATAATTGAGAGCTAAATGATGGGCACAAAGAGATGTAAAGGGTTTTGGAAACCAAGAAGGTGGGAGAGTGAGAGGGGGTAAGGGGTAAAAACTTACCTGTCAGTTACAATGAATATTATTCTAACCACGAGCACACTAAAAGCCTTGACTTAAGTATTATACAAGGTATCCATGTATTAATAACAGAAACATTTGTACTCCCCTGAGATTTTGAAATAAAATAAAATAAAAATTTAGATACTAAAAACTTTTATACTAACAATATTAGTAGGTGTTTTGCTGCCATTGTTTAATGTAGTCTTCCTAAGATGATGATTAAACCTATTTGATAAACAAAGACATTGAAGCTCAGAAAGGTTATGTTATTTTCTCAAAGTTGCACAGCTATCAAGTGGCAGAACTAAAACAGAAGAGATGATCCAAGGACTACAAATCCATCCCATTACCTCCCACCATCTCCTTTCCCTCAACTCCAAAGTGATACGATATTAAATGATGAGCATATTAACAGTTACACCTTACTGAATGTTAATTCTGTGCCAGGCACAATGCTAAGAAGTTTATATATGTTATACTATTTAATCCCTATAGTAGGCGTCCTCAAACTACAGCCCGTGGGCTACATGCGGGTGTTTTTGACCGTTTGTTTTTTTTACTTCAAAGTAAGATATGTGCAGTGTACATAGGAATTTGTTCATAGTTTAAACTATGAACAAACAGTTCATAGGTTTTTTTTAAACCATAGTCCGGCCCTCCAATGGTCTGAGGGACAGTGAACTGGCCCCCTGTTTAAAAAGTTTGAGGACCTCTGCCCTATAGTAAGGTGAGATATTAATTATAACCCATTTTATCCACAGGAAGAAAAATATGAGGCTCAGAGAGGTTAAGTAAATTGTCCATGGAGCAACAGCTGGTAATTGAAAGAACTGTCTTTAAATGTATGTCCATCTGGCCCCTGCCCCAAAGCCAAATTTTTTAATCACTGTGCTGAAGGTACTATATAGTTCATTTACCATTTTTCAGGACAATAGTCATTGTATTAATAATAACATGAAAAGGGAATAAGATATAGTGACCACTATGTAGCAGATCCTTTATATGGACTATTTTATTTAATCCTTGAAACAACAAGAGATATAGGGAGTCATTAAACAAAAATTATCAAGTGTCTTCTATGTGCCAGGCCCTGGGTTCTAAGTGCTGGGGGTACAACAATGAGCAAAAAGTACAAAAATTCCCATACTCCATAATGCTTACATTCTAGTAGGGGAGATAAATGAGGGTAAATAGGTAAAACATACAGTATGTAGAGACCTGTAAATGCTAAGGAGAAAATAAAACAGAGGATGTGAGGTGTGGGGTGCAGGGGAGAGAGGGGGTCGCTGGCCACTTTAGAAAGGGTGTCTAGGGACACCCTTCATTCTTTTCTGAGAAGACATTATGTGAGTCAGAATTGATGTAAGTAAGGGAGCAAGTCACATAGATATCCAGGAAACATTTTAGGCAGAGGTAACAGCAAGTGCAAAGGCTCTGAGCATACCTGGAGTATTAAAGAACACAGAGGACAATGTGGCTGGAAAAAAGTAAGCAAGAGAGAGAGTCCTAAGACACAGGTGGGAGAGAGAGAGAGAGAGAGAGAGAGAGAGTGTCTGTGTGTGCGCGTGCATGTTTGCGCGTGCCTGTGTGTAGAGGGCCAGGAATAGTGAGGGACAGGAATCAAATGATATAGGGCCTTGTAGGGCACAGTGAGGGCTTTGGCTTTTACTCAGGTGAAATGGGGACCCTTTTACAGACTTTTAGGCAATGGCATAACTGACTTACTTTTTAATATTTAATATTTATACTCTTTCTGCCAAGTTACAAATAGACTGAAGAGGGGATAAAGGCAGGAGTAGGGCTACCAAATAGGAATCCATTGCAATAATCCAGGCACTGAGGGTGGTGGCAAGGGCCAGCAAGGTAGCACACAGGCGAAGAGAAGTTGCAGGCTTTGCTAATAGAGCAGATGCAGGATGTGTGAGGATTTAATCTTCCTTTTACAGATAAGGAAACTGAGGCTCAGGAAGCTTACGTAAATTACTCACTAACACAGAAAAAATAAATAGTGGCAGTGGAATTTAACACTGATCTGCCTAACTCTGGAAAACATGCATTTTTTATTACATTTCATTGTTCCCCAGTGCATATGGAAAATGATTTAAATTTCCTTTAAATATGCAGTGAAACTTCAGCAAATTTGCATGTAAGAAGACCACAGCTTCCAGAATGGTTATGTCTCAAAGTCTGAAAGCAGCTATTTAAAATTTGGAAGGCCTTTTCTCCCCACAGAAACACTTACAAATGGTGATTAGTTTCCAGGTCAACCCATAAAAATCTGTGTAACCCAAATTCTAGCGGAATCACCATTGATACTTTTAATTAAAAATATAGTAAAAACCAAATACACTGCCATATTAATAATTAATCAATATAAAACTAATAGGAAATGTACTTAATTATTTTTTGACAGTGCTATAGGAAGAAAAGCAAATTGTATTGACATCGATCAAATGTGCAGACTTGATAGGGTCTTCTAGAGATTTCTAAACACATTGCAGATGGATGCTATTGGTGTTCTATGCCAGTGTCACTTTTAAATATTTTGGATTTTATTTTCTTAGATACAGATGTTGGCTTGCATATGTGAACCATAACTGGGGCTGTCTCTTTGCTCTTAGATGAAAAGATATGAGGGAAAGGGGAACAAAAAGAATAAGAAAGCAGGCAGGTATCCACCTATGTGGCTGAGTTCACTGGAAAAAGTTTTAAGACAAAGAGGAGACTGATGTGCATTTGTGTTTCTGTAGGAAGGTACTGATTTAAGATGTAATTAACTAATGAATGATAGGGAAAAAGCTAGAAGAATGCTGTGAATGCCACAGAGGAAGAGATTTCAAATCAGAGAATTCCTTGCAATGATCATCACCTGACACAACCTCCCCAAAATGTTAGGTAATTGTCCCAAACAGCCTTGTAGAAGCCTGCAGCTCAGAGTACCACAGGAACATGGTGGGGGCACACAGATTGAGTTCTAAAGCATAATAGGAATTGGTCAGTAGGAGGGGAGTTCTAGGCAGAGAAGGACGCGTATGCAAAGGAATAAGACCAGAACACATGATCCATTGACAACTTCAAACAGTTTGCTATAGCTGGTAGTGATGTAAAGAAATCAACAGATAAATAATGAGACAAAATCCTGGGCAAGAATTCAGAAACCTGATCATAAAGGTCTAAGAAGTTTGGATTTGATTGGGAAGACAATGTAGAGCCTTTGAAAACCTTAAGCAGGACCAAGACATGATCAGTCTTTTTTAATCACTCAAAAGTTGGAAGGAAAGAAGGAAGGCAGGAGGTAGAGAGGGAGGAAGGAAACTTAGGTAGCAGTAATGAGACGGGATCTGACTGAGGTTAAACTGAAGGCAAATTAAGAAAAAAGAAAGAGTTGGGATAAGAAGGCTTAAACTAGGGTATTGGGGAAATATAGAGGAGAGATAAATTCAGGAGATTTTAAGAAGTTAGATATGTAGGACTCAGTGACTAGTTTGGAAGTTGATGAAATATGGAATTGAAAAATATAAGCCCTGTAGTTTTAATACCTGCACCTTCACTTGGAGCTCTTAGGCAAGTTACTCATCTTTGCTCAGCCCACGTTTATTTATCTGTAAACGGGGGATATGATTCAGTACACTTCCAAGGCCTATTGTGTGTGCAAGTCCCTGATACATGGTAAAAGCTCCCTAATGTTAGTTACTACTCCTGCTATTACTGGGGGAGTGAGAAGGGATTTCTGGCCAGAGAGGTACGGGGATTACCAGAAGAGTGGGCAAGGATGAAAAAGAGAATGAGTTTGGTTGAAAGTATCTAGAGTTTCTATTTATTCTGAGATGTGAAAGTATTCAGTTGGCAGCCGGGAATCTCAAAGGCTTGGAAAACTCAAAAAGGTTGACATTGGAGAAACAGCAACAACTAAGTGGAACTTGAAGTCATGTCGGAAAGACTATGAGAGATGAGAAGAGCAGTGAGCAAAAAATATAATAGTATTGAAAGGCAACAATAGTGAAGACGTTGTAGAAGGAGTTCTTAGAGATGTAAGAACACCAGGAGAGAAAATCATGCTACCATACAGAAGGGCATGTTTTCCTGCCACCCAAAGGAGATGACAATGAGGCCACCTATCAAGGTAATTTTAATTTCTGAACCTAGCCATTAAACAATTAGTATATGTTCAAGGAAAGTTATTTCAGTATTATGCCAGTAAGTTTTGAATCATAATCATTCTATATTCTGTCTCATTTTACCTATTAGTTTCTGTTTACTTTGTTTATGGTACACATGGAACTTAAAAGGAAGAAAATGTAATTATTTTGAAAATTAGTTAATGATTCTCATTTTTCAGGAAATCACAGTAGTCTAACTTCCATTATTGAGAATTAGTCAGGTTTTGTTGTATAATGTGACCCAACTGAATTAAAGTGAACATTAGAATCAAATCCCATGGCATTGGTGGTAATTTCCAAGTATGAACAAGGCACTCACATATAGGGAATAGTAACTGTAACAAAGACCATTTTACTTATCCAGGAATAACATTTATATCCTCAAATTTTAAACTTAATACACATTTTGGAAATGGAAGAAAAACAATATAGGAAAAGATGTGTTGGAAAAACAGGAAAACAGAGGGAGATCCAGGCTACTACGTGTATCTCTAGAATCCCTGGGAGTTGGAAGGCAAAAGTATGGGCTAGCCTGGCAAAGGATCTGCACACAGTGGCATTCTGGGCTAACAGCTGGGACTCTGGGGGCAGGAGGTTATGAGAAGACTCCTGGGAAAAACCATAATGAAACATGTTGGAACTGATGTCAGCCCTGGGGATAAGATTTTTGAACAAAATCCATTCACTTTCCTCTTAGGAAACACTTTGGGAAAGTTTATCCATCCAGGATGGTTGTGAAAAAGAAGGGGGCCAGAAGCACAAAGTAGAAGACAGACAAACATGGGCACAGACCAAGTAGAGAGTGTAAGATGTTCATGGACTCCTGGCTTCTTCCAAGATATCTTGCTTATTGTCGTTTTGTTGTGTTTTTAATTGTGGCAAAATACACACAACACAAAATTTATCATTTTAGCCATTTTAAAGCATATGATTCAGTGGAAATTTTTTTATTTGTATGAATTTAAGGGGTACAAGTGCAATTTTGTTACATGGATATATTGCACAGTAGTTAAGTCTGGGCTTTTAGAGTATCCATCACCCAAATAATGTACATTGTACCCATTAAGTAATCATGCACATTTACATTGCTGTGCAACCATTACTGCAATCCCTCCCCAAAATGATTGTATTTTCCCAAAGTGAAGCCTTACCCCTTAAACAATAAGTTTTCATTCTTCCCTTCTCCCAGTCCCTGGAAACCACCATTCTACTTTCTGTGTCTACGAATTTATTACTCTATAGAGCTCACATAAGTGGAATCATACAATATTTGTCATTTTGTGACCATCTTATTTTACTTCATATGGTATCTTCAAAGTTCATATATGTTGTAGCATGCATCAGAATTTCATTTCTTTTTAAGGCTGAGTGAAATTCCATTATAAATGCATACTACATTTTATTTATCCATTCCTCTGTCAATGGATATTTGGGCTGTTTCCACCTTTTGGCTATTGCAAATAATGCTGCTATGAACATTGGCATACAAGCATCTATTCAAATAAAGTATCTGTTTTTTAACTTTTGACTTGCTAGGCCACAGCTGTTTGCTCCAACTGTCTTAGGACACTGAAAACTTTCTATTTTTAGATGTGTTTAAGCTAGAACTGTCTATTTGTCAAGGGTGATGTATACAGGAATCTTATACCAGATAGGATGATGGACAGTTGACAAATTATACACCTAGAAAATCTTTTTTAAGAATATAGAATATTAAAACATTTTATGAACCTATCTGTATATTATCACAGTGCTATGCTCAAATTCTAGAGGAAGAAACTGAGTCAAAGATACAAGCAAAGAGTTAGCAGCAAAGAGTGATTTGACAAGGCTGGCAATTTGACTTCCATTTTTGTTTTTGCTTTTGTTTTTGGAGACCATTAGTTGTTTATTTTCCTTTTAAAAAGAAACTAGGAGTTACTTACAATTTTGTTCGCAAACTTCATTTTCTCTTCTAAACTCACCCAAACCCTTACAGTCCCCCAAAATATGACCAGACACCAACAACTATTCATTCATATATTGGATAAGAAGCCACTCAAATGGGATGAAATTAATACTCTTAAAAGTTCCAAAATGAGATTATAGGGAAGGACTATTTTAAATTTAAATAAATGCTGCCTTAGATGGAATAACTTACTCTTGATATTCACATTTGTAATCAATAGGGAACTCTCTGGCTGCATCTGATTTTTCACATTTTTCAGCTAAGTCAGGAATCCTAATGCAAAAATCTGCTCTGTTATGTGGATTTGTGAACTGTCTAGAGGGTTCTGGGTCCATTAACCAATGGATAGATTACCAAGGGACAAAAATATAATGTTTTTTTGTCTCCAACGGAGACATTCTTGCTTCAATATTATTCATGTGATTTCAAGAAAAGTGGTTACTGTTTTGTGTGGGCTCACACCTGGAAATTAATAAAGAACAGTACATTTCTCTTGGTATTAATTCAAAATTCCAAAAGCAAAATTAATTACACATGCACTTTTAAAACTCTAGATTCTGGAGCTTCCGATGAGAGCATTTTAGAACTTATCCATTCAAAATCCCATAGTGAATGTGCATAATAGGGGATATTACTTATTCAGAGCATGAAGGGCTGCAGCATCTGGGGCCACGGTATAGACCTGTCAGTTAAATGACAGACACATTACAGCATGGCCATGACTGAGACAAGACATCCAAGCGTCACCCCTTGTCTCACCACCCTGGCACTGCAGCCAGGCAACATATGTCAGGGCTCTCATACCCAATGTGATAAATACAGTCCCACCAAGTGCTACAAATTCATTCAGATCTATTGCCAGCCTCACACCAATCAGGACTATGGCACTGTTGATTTAAAAAATCAATTGATACTTTTGTAATTAAAAACTGTCACATAAGATGTTGTCAGCAATGCTGAGTGGCACATAGTGGTTTAAAAAACAATAGCTATGCCATGCCATGTTGCACACAGAGGTAAATAAATGGACTGGTCGCAAATCTTTTATATGATTATACAGCATAAAAATCTAACAAATACTCTCAAGGAAATTTTTCTTCTTAGTCAAAACTGTAACAGAGCATTTTTAAGCCTAATGTGAAATATTAACGGCTTTATTCCCTTTTTCCCTTTCAGTCCTTTCTGCTCCAATCCCTGCCATCCTTTCCCTTTAAAGGGTAAAACAAAGTCATTCTGCCCTTGCTTCTGAATCATATGTGTCCTCACCAACACCTGAGGCAGTGAAAAAAGATGAGGAAATGACAGTATCTGGTCTCAGTGTTTTCTACCACATTGTTGTAGGGATATTTAGTATCTCAGATACAGAGTTAACTCTTCACTGCCCTGCAGCTCTGATAACATCTGTACTCTAAACTCTCACATCAATGCGTGTGATCTGTTTGGAGCTAAACCTCAAAGTCTTATGCAGAAAGGAAAGGAAACCCTCCTGGCCCCTTAGAAACCAGTTACTCTGGCTGAGCTACTCTGCTCTTTGCAATACTCACCCTCTCATCCATTCATTTGTTCATTCATTCAGTGATAATGCTGGAGCTCAATCTTGCAGGTCAGTTATTAAACTGTTTGCAGTCTCAAGTTGGCTAATGGTAAGAGCATGGAAATTCAGAAAAGCTATAAATCAGCTCTCACCTCCTCCCGCAAAGCTAGCTATTAAACATTTACCAACGCACCACTGCATTTCTTCATCATATACTTATTGAATAACTACTATGTGCCAAGTACTGTGCTGGGAGCTAAGATACAACTATGCAAAGCAACAAGAAAAATCTTCAATGCTAGTGGAAAAGACAACTTGTTTAAATAAATGCATAAATATTTTTAAAAAATAATAACAAGAATAATAAGCAAAATGAAGAAAAGAAACAGATGCTATTAATATTACTGAGAATAAAATAAGGGGCAAACCTCTTGCAGAGGAAGTGGAGTCTAGTGGTTTAGAGGGCAGTCTCTGGAGCCAGACAGCCCAGGGTGCAACTCCAAACTCTGTGCTACATGATACATAGTACACGGCATGTGTGTGCTGATATTATGACTTTGGGAACATTATTTAACATCTCTCAAGCCTCAGTTTCCTTATCTGTAAAATAAGAATGATAACAGAACCTCTTTTACAGGGTGTTACAAGGATTTAAAGAGCTAATCCGGATAGAATGTCTAGCTCCAAGGAGTGGCATATGTTTTGAGCTAACCCAGAAGAATGTTAACTATAATTAGTATTATCATTATTATCTGAAGAAGTAGCGTTTAAAATCAAACTTAGAGTATGATAAATGTGAGCCCGATGAAGACCTGAAGAAAGACTTCTGGCCAGAAGAAAACACAAGTGCAAAGCCTGTGAGGTGCAAATAGTTCTTGGCTCAAGAACTAACAGAGGGCAGCTTGGGTGGGTAGATAGTAGTTCATGAGGAAGTAGAAGCTGGCCTAGAATAGCATTGAAGGGACAGGCCAGGAGGATCATGCAAGGCCATTTAGGCCATGGGGACACATTTGGATTTTATTCTACATGTCATTGGAAGTCTCTATAGAGAGTTAAACAGAGGAGTGACATGAGTCAATTTATAGCTTGAATGGGTGGGAAGAGGCAAGAGCAGATGCAGTAAGATCAGATAAGTGCCTCAGTCATTCAGATGAGAGATTATGGTGCTTTGCATGACTGGGCAGCAAAGTAGGTAAGTGAACAGATTTGGGATATATTTCAGAGGTAAAAATCAACAGAATTTAGTCATGGACTTAATAAGGGTGTAGTAGGTTGCATTTTTCACAAATGAACACATCACCTCATATCCCACATATTCGTCCACAATGGGATCCTGACAGCCCCTATCTATAAGTGGAGGGTGATTCTCCTCCTTTTAAACCTCTGTGTGATGTGACTAGATTAACCTATTGAAGCACAGCACGAATGATGCTATCTAATATTCAAGGCTAAGTTACAGAGACAACGTGGTTTCCCCCTTGAACTGACTTGAATAGTGTCCCACAAAAATTCATGTCTACTCAAACCTCAGAATGTGACCTTATTTAGAAATAGGGTTTTTTCGCAGATGTAATTAGTTAAGATGAAAGTGTATTGACTTAGGATGTAGCCTAATTCCAATATGTTTTTTGTCCTTAAAAGAAGAGTAAAGGGCGTGCCCACTGAGGAAAGATGGCCACATGAAGGGAGAGTGACGCAGCTGCAAGCCAAGGAATGTGAAGGATTGCTAGCATCAGAGGCTAGGAAAACGCAAGAAAGCATTCTTCGCAACACCTTCAGAGGGCGTGCAGTCCTGTCAACACTTTGATTTCAGACTTCTGGCCTCTGGAACTGTGAGAGAATAAATGTTTATTTTTTAAGCCATCCAGTTTGTGGCATTTTGTCATAGCAGCTTAAGGAAATTAATACACGTCTTGTTTGCTATGATATTCTCTTTTGAAGCTCAGAGCTGCTACATAACAAATGCAACGAGTTTGAGTCCACCACGCAGAGAGGAAGCCCAAACTATATGGAGAGGCCACATGAAGGTGCTTTGGTGAGGAGCCTCACTGAGGTACCAACTGATGGCCAGCATCAACCACCAGACCTGTGAGTGGGGACACCAAGATGATTCCAGTCTCAGATACCAAACTGTTTCCAGCTGTTGAGTTCTCTCTGATGGAACCCTAGAAGTTGTGTAGCAGAGATAAGCCATCCTCATTGTACCCTGTCTGAATTCCTCACTTACAGAATGTTTAAGTATAATAAAAGACATTTTCTGCCACTACATTTTGAGGTGGTTTCTTATGCAGTAATAGGAAGTGGAACAGAAATTTGGTACCAGAACTGAGTGTTGCCATATCAAGATGCTAAAGTATGTGGCACCAGCTTTCGGATTGGGAAATAGGCAGAAGCCAGGCCTTAAGGAGATAGACGGTAAAAGTTTGTGAAAACTAATAACTAGTGAAAGCAGTTTGTGAAAGCTAGAAGGGCTTTGAAGAAACTTTGGTGAAAGCTAGGAAGGCATGGAGGAAACTATTATCAGAGGCTAAAAAAATGTTGACCTTGCTATGTAGTGGCAGCAAGTTTAGCAACCCCACTAGCTATATTGATATGGAAAATAAAGAATGTGCTTAATAAACTGGTGGTCTTTTCTAAGGACATTTCTCAGGCAGAATGCTAAAAGTACAAACTTGTTTCTTTTAGCCATGTATAAGAAACAGAGAGATATAAGGAAAGAAAATAAATTGTTCAGTTTTTTTTTTTTTTTTTTTGAGACAGAGTCTCGCCTTGTTGCACAGGCTAGAGTGAGTGCCGTGGCGTCAGCCTAGCTCACAGCAACCTCAAACTCCTGGGCTCAAGCAATCCTCCTGCCTCAGCCTCCCGAGTAGCTGGGACTACAGGCATGCGCCACCACGCCCGGCTAATTTATATATATATTAGTTGGCCAATTAATTTCTTTCTATTTATAGTAGAGACGGGGTCTTGCTCTTGCTCAGGCTGGTTTCGAACTCCTGACCTCCAGCAATCCGCCCGCCTCGGCCTCCCAGAGTGCTAGGATTACAGGCTTGAGCCACCGCGCCCGGCCAATTGTTCAGTTTTTAAGCAAACTTTAGAGGATATATTGAGTGCCTAGCTGGGTTTGAAAAAACAAAACAAAGCAAAAAAAAAAAAAACCAAAAAACCCAAAAACCAAAAACAACAAAAAATTGCCCTTTTAGTGTCTCCTAGCAGAAGATTCTCAAAGAGGGAAGGGGGCCTTAGTGCAAAGAGCAAATCCAGGGCCTCTTAGGAAAATGTGTCAATGTTAGGATGAAGACAAGAGTGTGACTATAAAATTTTCCATGAAAACTTCAGACAGATTTAATATGGTGCTTCATAAAGCTTTCAAACACACACAGAGCCTTCAGGATTTAAGAGCTTGTCTTTTCAAAATAATAGGCACCTAAGACTCATATGGATATAGCTTCACAGGAAGCCTGTGCTAGAAAACGGCTTAAACTGAAGAGATCTGTGAGTGTGACTTTTGTCTAATGCAGTGGGGTTTCTAAATTGATACACAGAATGCCCAAAAGTTTTTAAAGGAATTGCATCAGCTTGGACTGAAAGAAGCATATACACCATAAAATGAGGGTGGTGGGGGTCTCTGGATTCATGAACTACTTTGGACAGGAAGCAGGATAAGAAAACTGCTTATCTGCAAACATGGGCCATTCCTTATAGAAAAGGAAGAATAACTCAGAGTGGGGCCAAATGCTAGGAAGGTGGATCTAGTAGCCGGGAAAACAACTCCTAGGGAGTAGGCTTGAGCCCTTATCAAGGAACTGGCAACAAATGAATTCAGAATTGCCATTGGACAATGACTGCTGTGTGTCTCCTGTTTCTACCTCTTTTCGAACAGGAATGGTTACAGTGGTTATCCTATGCCTGACCCGCCCTGCATACTGCATCTGTGGGAGGAAGATAATTGGAATCTTTTGTTAGTAGCTCTTCAGAGATTACGAGGAAACATGACAGAAGAAATGCATTCCAAGAGCCTCATCAGCATCAGGCCCAATTTGGATGATAACATCCTAGACTTTAAGTAATGAGATGAGATTTGGGGGACTCTGGGAGGAGGATGCGGTGTATTTTACATGTAGGAAGGATGTGAATAGTTGTGGACAGAAGATGGATTGTGGCTGATCGTATTTACCAAATGTCAGCTACAACATCTTTCATCCCTCATGCTCTTCTTTGCTTCCTGCCACTAAGTTTTGGGTGGTCTGTCACCCAGCAATAGTAATCAGATCATTGAGAGAAGAGAAAGGGAAACTCATGGAAGACTACTAGTTTCTTGGCTTAAGCAATTGAATGAATGGTGATCCCATTTGCTAAGGTGATCCATAGTAGTTTTGGGGGGAGGGCGGACAAGGAGGGCAGGACGGAAAATCACAGTTGTCTTTTGGCCATGTTATTTTTGAAATGTGTTTGAGACATTCAAATGTAATCTCCTTAATCAGTTCATTCAGGATTCTGAAACTACAATATGTCTTCTATAGTCCAAACAGTTCACCAGTGACATTTCTGCGAAGCATGGCATACAAGCCTATTGTGATATTCACAAAAGCAAAAGCTTGATGTCCTCCAAATGGCATAATCATCCAAAACTAATATAACCAAGCACAAGCTGCCCCAAACTGTTACTTTGAAAGGGCACCATTTGGCCCTACTTAAGTAAGTGAATACAGCTTTATTATTTGAAAATGTTTGCATGCTTGAAGTGGAAAAATATGTTTAAATAATCACCCTTGCAAGAAAAAGAGAATTTGAAGTTGATCTGATTGTTTCCCCAAAATCAAATCTGTGCCAGGATTCCAGTTTCAGTCCAATGCAAATAAGGGCTATTGGAAAGTGGTGCTCCTTATAGGGATGCCAAGAGACCTTACATTGCAGTATGCCAGATACAGCCATAAAGAAGAGAAGTAGCTGCTCTGCATCACTGCATTAATCACAGGAGCCAGACAAGAGTAAACAGCAGCTGGGTGAGGGGGTGCCCCATGAACAAGGATAATAAATGTTTGTGATGGCCTCTTCCATCACTGAATTAAAAGCTTTGGGAAACATGAAAAAGTAGAGCAAAAGAATCAATTCAGTCTTCTGTTACCTGTGTTGATGAAACAATGTGCAATTTGTACAAAACTTCTACGCAAAACAAATCATCCCAATCTGCCAAACACCATGTTTTTGGTCACAATGTCACCTTAATATCCTTGGAATTCTCTTTCATTTTTGGATGTTGTGATTGATCCATGACACTAGTTTCTCTTCAACCTTCCACAGAATGCTATCATTTATTCACATGGCAACTGAACAGCAACAAATCAGCAGGCAGAATAAGGGTCTCTGACTCCTCTGTCCCCCTTCTCTTCTGAGGATAAAGAAGGCTGCCATCCACGCCATGTCTTGCTCCTCCTTTGTTGAATGCACCAAGGACTCAAATGAACGTGTGGTTATGGATCAGAGTCTCCTGTGCAGCTCATATCTCAAAATCCTAGAGAATCACTAGAAGACATCCAATAAAGCCCTACAGAGTCTGCACCATGGAATGGTGAGTGCTTGGAAGTTTACTAGGACCGTGGGGAATTGAGACTACAGGCCAAGTAAAAAAGGATATTTTATTATTTTTCTTATACCTAATGCAAGAACTCTAGATGCCAGCATAGGCACATTGATGATTTTTTTTTAAATAATGATGGTCTAAAGCTTACAAGACAATGTAATATTAATTGGAAAAGCAATTAATAAAATAAAGTGCAAACCAAAATTTTATCATTTGGCTTTGACCATCAAGGGGGGAAGAATTTATTATTGGCAGTATCTTCTAATCTGTGGCATGTTTCTGTTGCTAGGAAATTTCTCCAAAATGAGATTTAGGGAGACTTAAATGCTGTACTTGTGCCTATACTTTTTTTTTTTTACCACTTCCTCCTCCTTCCATTCCTAATGTTAGATATGGATCATAAATGTCTCATTTTGCATTTCAATAAAATATATTTATGCATTCAGATCTTTTATCAAATGTTAGAGCTTCAAATATTTTAAACACAAAAGAGAAAATGCACATTGGTTTGGGAGTTTGGGGGTGTTTAGAATTTTTTTTTAATGAGAAATTGCAAATGGTACGGAACAGCAAGCAAGCCTAATTCCCCTAGTAATTATTATTAATATAAAAAAAATTGGGGGAATGTGGAGTGTTCTCTGGCATTTTTTCACCTAAAGGAGACAACCAGGATGAGATGCAAATCAGTGCTCTTATCTAATGAATAATGCAAATGAGTGTTCTGCATATAGTAAGTCAGTCTGCAGGAATTCTCTCTGCCTCACCTCACATTTCTTGTGGATTTAAGCACCTTGTGTCACAAGAAATTAGAGAAAGGAATTGCCAAGCAATGACAGAGCCTTGGAGCCCCAAGTCAGTGTAGACAGCAAAGACATTAAGATGCATAGTATGGCAAGGGAGGGAGCTGACATCTCATTAAAATGAAAATGTTGCTATTTTTCCTTCACCTAGTTAATGGAGTTGTATGACACTGTAATCTGTGATTATTTGTGTGGCTATTACTTAAAGGAAACCTCAACAGCATTTTTTTGGAAAGGTTCTGGAAAACTTTAAAAAGCCATCTTCCTCCCAATCCCTAGTGAAGGAAAAAACATTATCTAAGAGCATTTTACTTTCTTTTGCATACAAGTTAACCAACACTTAAGAATTTTCAGTAACATGACAGAATCCACTTAAAAACTGCACTTTATGCAACTTTCTAGCTACTTGAAAGGTACTCGATTCCTCAAATAACAATTGGAAACAAACCCCTCTTTAACGTAGCACATAATCAATTGATGTTAACCATGGGTGTGCTCACAGTTACTTTTCAGGCAGGAGTTATTTCACTGAAATGTATTTTTATTTAGAATTCACTGCAATTGTCTCTAGTTTTCTAAGAAAGCAGTTCTGAATACAGAGTTATTTGCCTTGTGTAACATAACAGCACGTGCATTATGTTTTTTGTTAAATCCCTTTCTCTGCTGGTCCCAGATTTTAAAGAATCTTAAAGAGTGCTCAACTAATCTTGTGCAAATGTAATAGACTCTATTTTTCACCAAAATATTTAGGAGAACTTTCAGTATAAACACCCACCTGCCAGAGGGGAATCTGTAGCACAGACCTTGGTCTATTTGTTTCTAGCTGTCCTTGGGGGATCTCTAAATACAAAAGGGGACCAAACTCAAGCAACAAAGGCTGAATCTCTTGATGAAAATTGTCTGAAATATGTTGTAAATTCCATGCCATAAGAAACAGGTGATATTGCACACAAACTATCCTAATTACGGCAATGGCCACATATAGCTATTATTATACTAGGCAATTATTGTGTCACTTCTGCATTTTAGTTTTGTGGTTTTAGTCTATGGTTTAATTTTTTAAAAAAATACTCAGATAACAAAGCCTGCTAAGAATTATGTTAAATACAGATAATAAGGCTCTGAGTTAAGAAATAATGTTACAAAATAAAGGCAATACTTCTAGAGTAGGGATTTTGTGACATTCATTTGAAAACCTAGAGAACACTTTTTATTTAATTTTCAGGACCATTCTATATACTTTTATTTATACTATGAAGTTATTAGTAAGTCATAAAACCAGTTTAGTAAATTTTGATCAGAATTTTAAAATCTGAAATAGAAAAGAAAATACAAAAATGCTTTGTACATAGTAAGGCATTTTTGTAAAACTTTTATTTCAGTTGAATGCATATTTATGTTTACATGTGTTTACTTGAGTTTTGATGTAAAATGCATTACCGTTAATTCTAGGTTTAAAAAAATTTGAAAGCCTGTGCTTTAGGGCCCTTCATCAAATCATCCAACATTCACATTGACATTGGGAAGAAACATAGAGAAGCCAGACTGACTTGATTATTATGCTTACTAAGTAAGAAGGTTGACTAAGCCTTCCAGACCAGTGTAAAATATAAGCTTCATGTAATTCACAACCTTATAGAAATGCAAGTAGAGTTTTATTTCCTAAATGGCTTTGTAAAGAGAAGCATAGATTTTATTACACTTCCTATGTTGTTGTCAGGGATGGATATCAAACCATGCTCATGTCTTCAGGCAGAAAAATGTAAGGTACTCTGGCGTATAGGTGGGAAGGATTAAAAGGGTCCTTGAGGTAACTGTCTGGGCCAAGGTAAAGCCCCTGTGTGGATACTGGAGTTTCAAAAATGGAGCCTTTGCATTCTTGCATAGTGGATAGCTATTCCCTGACACGAGACTTCCTAAAGCAAAGCTTTAGTGCTTCTTAGTCCAAAACTCTTGAAAAGAGAACCAAGATAAACAAGCAGAAAAGCTGAGGGAAATAAAGACAATTCAGGAAATAAAAGAATACTAATGCATTTAGTCTACTCAGAGAGGTTCAAAAATGTTTTATATTCATAAAACAAGAACAAAATATTTGGAGAAAAAAATCAAAACAATAATTCATTATTGTCTAATCTTTAAAAAAAATCTATTGAAATGAATTTCTGGGAAAAATGTCATGGAGCAAAAAGACAAAACAATGGCATAGATATTCAAAGAATAAAAAGATAAAATGCATACAAAAACAATACAGATGTTTCAGCTTCTAGGAAGAATAAATGAAAAATAGAAAGGAGAAGTTATTTAAAAGGTAATCAAAAAATCTGTCTCACCCACTAGAAAGGTATGAATCTTTTGGATTGGGTAGACTTACCAAGTGCCCAGCATAATGAATGAATAAAAGAACCACCTGGACACAGCATTATAAATTTTCAGAACACCAAGAATAAAAAGAAAGTTCTAAAATCTTTCAAAACTGTGGCACATTGTAGTATTGTTCCTAGTTATTCCTTGTCCTTCTCTAAAGGGCCCATCTCTCAGGGATACTCCCTGGGTCTTCTCTTTGTGATGAGGGCAGGGCCGGAAGAGGAGGAGGCTTGGAGAGAATGTTTCCTAGTCCATTCATGTCAGGCTTGAGCATGCGACTGGCTTGGCATCTGAGAGGAAAAAACATATGCTATGTCCAAGCAGCTTTAAGTGTCAACGCATTGTCTAAAATAACTCTTTTCTCTTGCCAAGAGGTAAGCATTCCCAGAAAGGACGACTTTTGTCTAGATTCTAGACTTAAGAAGACACATGGGACCAAATAAAGCCAACCGAAAGCTAACATGTTGCAGGCCACTAAAATTTTGGAGTTGTGTGTCACCATGGCCTAAGTTAGTGAAACTGAATACAAGATAATGAAAATTTGTCACCTAGGAAAAAAGTATGTCTTTTTAGCAGCATTGGTTCTAACTATACCTTTTGAATTCTGAACAAAAAATATTTTTAACTTAGCATTCTATCTCCAACCTATCAATCAAGGTGAGAGTAGAACAGAGAAATGTTTTATCATGCAAAGTTTACTTCCTATACATTATTTCCTTATAAGGTACTTGAATCTGTGCCCTAGCAAAATGGAGATAAAACAAAAATGAGAAAGACATGGGATACAGGAAACTGTGGGTCCTACCTAGGAGAATGATAAAGAGAAGTCACAAGTAGTGCGTTGGGATCTCTGGAAACAGATTGACATATAATGAAGGAAAATAGGCAAACAGTGCAAGATACAAAGCCAAAAAAAAAACCCTCATAAGAAAGATATGTTTATGAATCAGCATAAAATGCAGCATGATTTTTCACAGCTGATAAGAACTGAAGGAGAAAGAACTTTGACACTGACACTGATCATTCTCCTTCAAGTAATGCAAGGATCATGACATTGGACTTATGGAGAATAAAATAAAATTATATCTCTGTGCTTAACCTGGCATCAAGAAATGTTTGCATAGTCATAATAATGTAAATATGTTTTATTGGCTTTCAACTTTAAAAGTCAACCTAAGAATAAAGTACTTAAGATTTGCTTGTATTTGCAAGGCAGAATGAAAATCTCAACATTGTAAATGACAACGTAAATAAAAATATAGCTGACAAAAGGTGGGATATGGAAGAACAGGAGAAAAGGTAAAAGCAGTGAAGATGGTAGGGTTGAGAGATATTATCAGCTGGGTCTCTAGTCTCACTCAGTTCCAGAGGGTGCAACATGATGGTCCTGAGATTTGATTGACCAATAAAAGATAATTTTTAAAAGATTACCATACATAATTATAAATAGTCACCTAAATATCAAAAATGAAAAGAAAGGGGAAAAAGTCAATTTATAAAACTGAGGGATACCCTCATCTTCAAAAGAGAGGCAATTAAGATGACCTAAAATTGATAAATCAAATAAACAGAAGCATAAACATGTGCAGAGTTCTGGAGAAAACTGGTAGAAGTAAATCAGAAACAGCTTTTTTAAAGTCATTTCTTAAGCATGAGAGTAGGGGGAAGTAGGGTAGGTGACTTGCTTTTCATAGCTCATCTCTCCTCTTTTATTTGTTAACATGCTTATACAGTACTTTGCTAAAAATGAAATTTTAAAAAATGAGGTAGAAGCAGTAAGGCCATGAATATTAGGATAAGGAGTCATTGAAAGTCTGAGGACAAATGAGTGAGATGGTTCTCACTAAAGTAGTGTTTTAGAACCATTAAAATAGCAGCTACCATGAAGGGAGGTGAATATCGAGGAAGTTGACTTAGACCAGTGACTCTCAAATGGGGTCACTTTGTCCTTCAGGGGATATCTGGCAACATCTGGAGATGTTTTTGTTTGTCACAACTGGACTTGTGTGTTACAGGCCTCTAGTGCCAGGAAGCTCCCCCACATCCTGCAATTCACAGGATAGCCACCTACAAGAAATTTTCCAGCCCAGAATGCCAATTGTGCCAAGATTGAGAAGCCTTGCTTTAGGCTATGGACATTTTTTTAGAAGAGAGATAAAAAGGCACAGAAAGACAACAAATATTGCATGTTCTCACTCATATGTGGATCCTAAGCAAACAAACAAAAAAATTGAACTCATGGGATAGAAAGTAGAATGATCGTTACCAGAGGCTGGGTAGGGTAGTACAGAGAAGGAGATAAAATGAGGATGGTTAATGGGTTTAAAAATGCAGATAGATGGAATGAATAAGATCTAGTATTTGGTAGCACAGTGGGTGACTATAGTTAATAATAATTTATTGTATACTGTAAAAGAAATAAAAGAGTATATTTGGAATATTCCTAACACAAACAAATGATAAATGCTTGAGGTGATGGATACCCCAATTACCCTGATTTGATCATTACACATTGTATGTTTGTATTAAAACATCACATGTACCCCATAAATACACACAATTATGATGTACCCATCAAAATTAAAAAATGTTTTAAAAGGCACTAAGCTGGGTAAGGGGCAGAAAGGGATGAATGAAAAAAGCATGAAAGATTAGGAAGAAGTAGTAGTATTTTGGGCAACCTGGATATGATAAAAATGAAAACCAAACCCGTTGAAAATACAGTTTTTGAAAAATTATATCCTATTTATCCATATTAGCAAGCTTTCTAATGTAGTATAGCATTACATGTAACCTGAAAATATTCAAAATACTCCAATTTATATAAGCACCACAGCATCCTTAAGTCTTATTGTAAATGTATATGCAGTTCATTCCTGTCAGCTAATGTACTTAACAGTGATGTTAAGATTTGTACTTTGCTAAACCTATGGGTATAAGCAATCTTTGAATTCCTTAGCTGAGGATCAATGAAACTGAGTTATTTATAAAGGTTAATTCAATGAAATTCTTCCTCCAAAGTATCTTCGATTCAGATACTTAGGATAAAAAATGATCTTCATGTCTATGGAAATGCATAGTAATTTTTATTTTAATTTCAGAAATAAGTAATGTACATATTATATTTTTTCCCAAATCTCCCTTATCAACTGACTGGGAAAAAAAGATATTCTTCAGGAATGGGGAACCACTTAACTTCCCCTAAATCAATCTCCCATACCATGTGCTACTCTGTAAGCCTAATTTCTTTGTACAACTTTATTTTATTTAATATAACCAAAAGATTCAGTTTTTCTATCCAACAGTAAATTCCTTGATGGTGGGAACTTTATCTCACTCAACTTCCTTCCCCTCTGTGTGTCCAGCCTTGAAAATAATGGGTCCTCAATAAGGAACTATTGATTTGTACTGAATTGCTGAATTAAATTTCATATAACCCCCAGCAAGGATCTGTACTTGTCAACACTAAAATTACTAATGAGCCTATGCAGAGACACATCCAACTGACAAATTTATGAATTTTTACCAAACTAGCCTTAAAACTATTTGTGGTTCTCACCATGCGTATGTTAAATGAGTCCGGAATTTTCATGCCAAGATGAAATATGGCGCCCTGGAGAATTTCCACGATTGATCTCATTCAAGTGAGTTTACTCAGTGCCCCCCGACACCCACTATTATTAGAGACTGGCCTTCTGTTGCAAATTATATAATAGCTCTTCATAGAAGACATCTGTCTTGTAACTTGCCTAACTTTCTTAGGAAAAAAAAAAAACAGAAAGCAAAAGGAAAAACAATACCTCAGTGACATGAATTATGCCAACATGCTTTCCAGTGCTTTGAAAAGAGGACTATGAACATTGATTGCCATTGGAATGAGACCTGAAGGATATATTACAGTCCTGAAACCCCCACTTAATGTTCTTATGACTCTAAGAAATCTAGTAATATCCTGATGGCTACCCAGGGAAACAATCAATTTCTCCTATGACGTTGCCCAAGGCAGTAGCCTGCTGTGTGCTGGTGCCAGGATCCTTTTGCAGGTTGTTGAATTCTGAAATGGCTCTTGCTTTCTCATACAAAATTTGACCAGGATATAACATATGCATAGATAAAGGGCCTTAAAATCCCAAATAGACTTGTAAAGAAATCTCACACTCTGTTTGCACTATTATTAAACTTCACTCACCTCAATAAGCTGCTTTTTCTTGACTTTGGAGTTCTTATGCAGCATCATAGAAGAACCACTGTGCTGAGCTCTACTAGGCAAATGTCCCTTCGTTATGGAGATTAGAAAGCACTACTTGAATTTGAAGGTTGTATTACAATTGCTGTTCAATACTTAATGAGATGATATTCCACCATTAATGTATTCAGCAATCATACAATAATCAAATAAATAAATGAAAAAGTGATACTACAAAAATTATGATCAGTATTTTGAAATTCATTCATTGATTCAGTCAACCATTATTTATTAAGTATCGGTTACATACCTGGGCTGATACTAAGTTCTGGGAATATTGCTGAGTTATCTTTGCCCTTTAAGAATTTATAACCTAATTTCTCAATCCTCAACTTTCATTAAAACTAGCTGAGCAATTAAAATAACAATCTGTGAACCTCCTCACTAAAGGTAGGTCCCAAACATTAGTATTTCTTAAAAACACCCTAGGAGGTTCTAATGTGGAGCTGGGAATGAGATCCTTGCTCTAACAGTGAACTACACAAACAAACAGGAAATCATAGCACAGTGTGGTAAGTGCTACCACAGCCATAGACATAACATTAAGGGAGCATTTTGGAAGATCATAAAACTGAATCTTGGCAGGTAGGGGTGGAGGGGGGTGTCAGGGAAAGTTTTATCAATAAAAGTAGCCTTGTAGCTTCTACATAAGAACTAAAGAACTTCCAAAAAGGATGAGGGGGGAAAAAAGGCGACAAAAAATAAAGAATTAAGTAAGCAAAAAGACATGGATATTTCAGCACAATAAACTAATGGGCAAACATCCAACCAAAATGCTACATTCCACAGTGAAAAGAGCAGGGGATTCAGCTCTAGACATCAGCAATGTCTCCCTGGGCAAATTGAACCTGAACTTCTTTGACTCTGTCTTCATCTATAAACTGGGGATAATAATAGATAAACTTATAGATTTGTTGTAAAGAACAGAAATATAATGTGACATGAAACAGACACTCAATGCATGGCCATCACTAAGTAGATCTAGATGATTCTAACTGAGATACTATTAATATTTAAATAAAACATTGAGTTTGTGATTGGATTAAGTTAATAGTTCCTGTTTGCTTAGATGACCGAAATCTCATGATTAAATAAAAACAATCCTGACGTATCTTTCTGTTGTGAGATACAGTACACATTCCTTTTTATGCCACACTATTCTTGAACAGTGCTCAACTTTCCTCTCCCAATAGTAT
Organism: Microcebus murinus; assembly: GCF_040939455.1. Classification (NCBI taxonomy): domain Eukaryota; kingdom Metazoa; phylum Chordata; class Mammalia; order Primates; family Cheirogaleidae; genus Microcebus; species Microcebus murinus. The sequence continues at coordinate 86,449,848 of NC_134105.1, read as the reverse complement.
TATTGACTAGTAAAACACTTTCATTAATCAAGATCAGAAAATTCTGGTGGAATTTAAATTCCATGTAGAAAAGGAAATTCTAAAGCTCAAATGTCTCCTCTAGGACAAAGAACAAACTCTCAGTGTGGCATTGAAGCCTTTTCTTCATGAAATCTTTTGATGCTTAAGATTTGTTTGTCTATCTTAAAAACGACAAGCAAGAAAAATAGAGCTACTCATTTTTTCTCACTGTATTCCACTGCTCTAAATAAGAACTTTCTAAACACCTCACACTATTTTCACCAGATGAGAATGGTCTTCCTTAAGATCCAGAGCGCTGTGAAACCTTCACTTCCAAAGCATTGGGTGTGAGGCGCGGAATTACTGAAGGACGCCGGGTTTGGCATATCATTTTTCAGGCAAAGCAAAGTGTTGTGGGCCACAATTTGTTGTCAAAGAAACTTTGGCCCAATCCTTTACTCCTTCCCTGCCCCAAGCAAAAAACATAACAGGTTATTCAATTTATCTATCACTGAAAAAGAGAAATACCGATCCTTTTCAACCAGGGCTTTGAAATAGCTATTTCTAAAGAATCGCCAGTCTTTCTGTATCCTAGACTGTATCTAATCCTAGAAATAATAATTTCAAAAAAAAAAGCATAAACGAAAAAAAGGGAACAAAACATAAAATGGAAAAGATTGCTAGAAAATAGTGAATTGTAAGGAGGCTTTAAGGTGCATTGAACAACAAAAACAAAAAAATCCTGGCTCAGTATATCTCCACAAATCCTTGAAGCATTGCTACATGATTCTTTGACAAATATCACATAATGGCTTAGAAGTAAAGTATAATTTAGATTTCTACTACAGAACCATTATAATGTCCTTGTGGACCAGTTAATTTATTACTCAGCTCTCTTGTATCAATCTCATACCAATCCAGAAGCAGAGAAGTCATCTCTTCTGAATGAGATAATTTCTCTAGAAAGGTAGTTGTTCTCAAGAGTCACGTTCACGGCACATAGATTGCAGACGGACCCTACCAAACTATCTACTTTAGAGTTTGACAAGAAAAATTATTTTCTCATACCACAAAAATTCTCCCAAGTAACTATTGCTTTAAAAATGCTACTTTTTTGGTGTTTATCCAGTATAAATTAGTGAATTTATGTTTATGAGAGTCCCTAGTGACACATGGGACAAGCAGTCTATAATTTAAGGCAAACTCTTAGTCAAATTGATTTCATAAAAATTCCATTACCTTTCAGGACAACTTTTAAAAGCAAAGCCAATATTTGCCACATTCCAATAGTGCTTTAACCAAACCACTGGTCGCTTTTCTTTCCTTGGGACAGCAGAAAGACAATTTTAACTCTTGTATTCTACAAACTGACTTCACACATTATTGTACACAGGTTAAACATAAGGAGTCAGAAAACAGACTGCCAAGAATTTTGCTCATCGTGTGACTTTGGAGAGATTACATAACTTTTCTATGCCTCACTTTCCTCATTCGAAAAGTGGAAGCAATTGCAGTACCTAATCTTTGAGTTGGTGCCTGACATATAAATGTTAAACAAAAGTTAGTTATTGATACATTATTACAAGGTCCCCAAGAAATCCCTTGGCAAAGAGTACAGGTTTTGAAATTAGGGATCAATCTCACCTCAGCCTTCATCAGCTTTGTAATGATGGACAAAACTATTTGACTTCTCTGAGTCTCAGTGTTCTCAAGTGTAAGACAAGGACAATGATATCTACATCATACAACTATTTGAGGATTAAACAAAAGGAGCAAAATGCTTGGCATATGTTGTCAGGTGGTTATCTGAATAGCATATAGCAACTGAAGTGAATAAATAGCATATATATATAATAGATTGTCAAACTGGCAATGGAAAGAAAACAAGAGATGAAGAGTAAGTTAATATTTCGTTCTAAAACTCCTAGATCTCTCATTTAACCATCTAAAAAAAAAATTCTGGGATGTTGGTAAAAGTATTGTATGTCCCAATGTGAATGTGAGGCTAGGAAATTGGTGGTGTCTATGGCCAGCTTTCAGTAAACATATCGACTCAGATAAGGTTAACAATTGTCACTTCAGAGTCTCCAGCTATACTGCAGGTTTTCAGAGGGTAGATGGGCAGTTTTGTCTACAAGGGAGAAATGGAGTTTAGAGCAACAAATGCAGCAGGTGTTCAGTGACTAATACTGAGGACAACTGCAGTCACAGAGCCCAATGGAGGCTTGACGCAGGACAGCCTGGAAGCTTCTAAGCCGCCTGCTGGGACACATGATGGCAGCTCTTGCCTGCTGCTGAGACTGAAAGAGTCTTTGAGTCAGCCAGCCCCCTTGAGAGGGGAAAACCTGAATCCCCTCCCCAGTCCTAAAGGTCCTCTCAGTGCCTTCTGCCAATGGCTTTGAGAAGAAGGAGAAAGGGCACAGGGAAGAGAAAAAGCTATTAGCTGAAAGATGGAAGGAATCTGAGTCCAAAACTCAGAGCTGATGCAGAATGGACAGGGAAAATTAGCAAGTGTTATAATTACAAATATATACACAAGGAGAAAAAAATGAAAAACATTTACTGAGAATTTTTAAATATCAATAACTCAGTCATTAATATTTTTAAATATTAAAAAGGGCACTGAATGTGGTATTGATTTAAAATACAGAAAATGTCATGCTAAGAAATGTATCTGGTTTTGACCTGGCAAAATAAGACCAATTAGTCTGATTTTATCACATATAAGGGCTAGATTTCAACAGTAAAATTTTGTCTTATTAAAATGTGGGTTGGGACACTAAATATTTACATGATGCTATAAGCACTGATGATATCCTATTGTTAATCTATGGAGGATGTATTCATTACTAGAATCTCATATTCTTATTAAAGAGTTCCAAAGAAAGAAAAGGGAAGGGAGTTACAAGGTTGAATATGTCCTTTAATGTGAAATATGCCAGCCTACATTTGATTCTGGATTCAGAAATGGTAGCTTGATAAATTATGTGTTTTTGGAGCCTGACCTATAATAGCTACTTTTAAAACAAAGCATATAAATGGTACCAAATAGCCCATCCAATTAAATCATTTCCAACTGGTTTCAATTATCAGCATCAATAATTATGTTGTTTGTATGTTGTTATTAATCTTAATGATATTAAATCTTCCACTTAAATAATTAGTTTTTTCCCAGTATCATCAGTAACAATAAATTTTTTTGCTTGTAATTAATTGATTTGTCATTCATTAAGACTGCTAATCAATTTTGAACAGCCTTCCCTTACCCTAGTAAATTAGCATCCACAAGATGATCATAAAGATAAATAAAATATTAGATGGGTACTGACATGGGTCACTCACTTGCATTTTTAAGCAGGACATAGACACGGCCCAAGAAAAAAAGTAAATAATTTATTTATCTTCCTCAGGCTCCCATCCCCTTTCAGTTTCATTTCTTTAGGTCTTAAAGTATACATTTTATGTAAGAAACCTAAATAGCTAATCTGCTTTAAAAATGGTTTTCTTAGTATTCCTAAAAAGGAGATGTGGTAGTCTTTTTGATGTATATATAACTTGGCTAGGCTGCAGTCAGTTATTCAGACACTAACTAGGTGTCTCTGTGAAGATATTTTACAGATTTGATTAAAGTCCACAAGCAGTTGACCTTCCATAAGAGAGATTATCCCAAATAATCGAGTGAGCCTTATTCAATCAGCTAAAAGGCTTTAAGCACAGAGCTGAGGCATCCCTGAAGAGGGAATTCCCCCTGTGGACAGCAGCTTCAGCCTATGCACAGGAATTCCAGCCTGCCTTCCAGACAGCCTGCCTTATAGATTTTGGAGTTGCCTAACCAGTCTCTTCAATCACATAAACCAGTTCCTTGCAATACACTCTTAATATATATAACCTATTAGTTCTGCTTCTCTGGCCGCAGAGAAGATAAGTAGTCTAATAAATGACTAACCCTGACTGATGTAATAGGCTAGTTCAAGGTGTCTTGGGGGTTGTATAAGAAGATAGAGAAAGTACAAAGTACTCCTTGCCTTAAAATATACAATCTGTACCCCCATAATATGCCAAAATTAAAAAAATATATATATACACCTTACCATTTTAAATTTCATTATTGGGTAACCATTTACTTTTTGTGAGATCCTATAAAAATGCAGATATTTCTAGAAGCATAAACTATTTGTGCTAAAGTCTTTACCATTAGAGGTCCCCTACTCTTGCTCGAGGGAGAGAGAAAGTAGAACCCACAAAGGAGAGCTCTAAAGACCAGTGGAAGAGCAGGCAGCAAATAAAAGGGCTGCTACCTCCTAGTTTGGCCAAGGAACAATCCTTTCAGAACTAGTATTTCTCCAACCAAATTTTCTTGGATTTCTATTCAGTTATAAACTAGCTTCCTCACAGATGGCCAAGACCTTACAGGAATGAATACCTCATAGGATTTTATTATCAAAATGAAATCTATCAAGAAGCTCCAAAATACTCATCATTCTTTGTAATATCTACAAACTCAAGCAAAAAGAATTTGATACAAAGACTAGAGAATCAGATAATGTGTAGATTAAACTATTTGAAACGGCTAGTTTTATTTTTTCTATACTAATAAATGTAGGTACAGATTTAGCAGAAAAAGGTTAGCCTTCATCTGGAGGACTTAGTGATACCTTCAGCAAATTTTAGTCTGTCAAAAGCGTGGTGTATATTTTAAATTGGTGACCAATTTGATCAATTTCTCAAAATGTCATGAGATCATCAAAAATCCAGTTTTTCAAGATGTTTTTGCAGTTGTTTTGATATGTTGTTTCTATGAATCAGCTGTCTCTGGTTAAGAGACCGATGGACCTGTCCTGAGTTTGGAGAATTGAGCCACATAGGAATGAAATCACAGATATTGCTACAGATATGAAAAATATTATATAATGTGTTTATTCTTATGTTTGCCCAGGATACAATTTAAAATACGATTATTTTAAGACAGATTTACTACTGGACTTATTTTGTTGTCCTTGGTGAATGTCACCTCAAAGTAGTTCCACTTCTATTGTCCTCAAGGGAGCAGAGATGCTCATGAGCAGGTGTGGACAGAAGCACATTGTCAAGTTAAAGATATGGAAAATTTCTACTGAGAGAGAGAGAAATATTTTAAACTGTCCAGAATACTAAACATAAATAGGATTTATATGTCACAAAAATATTTTTCTGGACATAGTGTCTTTTTTCATAGCTTTAAATGAAATTAATCTATTAGCTAATTATAGACATAATTTACAGCTTCTTGAAATTATTTTTATTAGAAGCTAGTGATGAGGTCTTTTTTTGGACATTATTCTAAAATTAAAATGAGAACTTTGTCAATGATTTCCTATGCTGGTTGTGGAATTTCATACAAAAGGATAAAGAAAGAGAAGAAGGGTGGGAGGGAGGGAGAGACGCCAGTTCTCATATGAGAACTGCCTTACTCATTTCAGACTACAACTACATGAATAATCTTCTAGTTTCACAGTAAAGCTCCCATTAGTTATACTGTGAAATTACAGGGTTATTTTCCTGCAGAGATCTCAAAGTTCTTTTCTGGTATCAATTTGTTAATAGCCCAATGCCTCTGATCCTATGGTGTCCAGAGGAAACTATTCTAGCATTATTTCTATGGAAGCATTTCATAAGCCTATGACAATCCAAGGTAAGAAGCATCAATAATGACTACAAAGTTCTTCTGCGAAATGCCTACTTAACAAACAATATGTACATAAAAAAAAAAAAAAGGATGGCTTTAAAAATATTGAAAACTCAAGGACAATATATTCACATCCTCTGAAATCTACTCGAGTTTTCATCAAAAGATTAAATTAATACTTATTAGGTACTTAACGCCTTGCATAACATACTTAATAAAAGTTAACTATTATAATCTTAAACATATCTGGTAATCTAACAACCTTTATTAGTTATTGTGACATAGGGCTAGTCATTTAACCTTTTAAAACCTCAGTTTCCTCATTTATTAAACAGGGCCTTTCTACCTATATATTAGGATTGACATGACTCAAGATATATAAAACCATTTTCATGTTATTTTTATACAAATATGAATTATCAATGTAATACATATGGGGCTTGCTCTTTAGGCATTTTAGACATTTTAACATTGATAATAATGAATCATATATATACATATATAATATATATAATCCCAACTATAATCCTGTCATTCATGTACAGATTCTTCTAGAATAAAGTTATTCTCAGTGATCATGCCTAAATTTATGCCACCGTGAAGATGACTATAGGAAGACTCATGGAGTTATGAAGATTTGTTCAGAAACATTACAGAGCAAATCAAATAAGAAGGAATTTAAGCAATTTTATAAATGTTTCTTACTGAAAAACAATGGTAAAACAAACAGTCCAGTGTACCAGTGAAAAGGTCATATAACCATGAATCAGTATTTGGGGAGAAGAGGGAAAAGTGAGGTTTGGGCTGAGAGTACAGAAGGCCCTCTGAATGTCAGAGATTATGACATAAGCCAAGTTAAGTTTCTTGTATCTGAATTCTATGGTCATTGTGATTCTTCTGATTGTTCCCATCACTAAACAGGGACACTCAAACCCATAATCCTTACTGACAGTACCAGAAACTTCGATATTTACCCATCTTTTGTGTACTGCTATATATCTCAATTGTCTAAGTCTCATATCTCTAGCAAAGTTTTTGATAGACAAAGGCTTGGGGCAGTCTAAGGGGCTGGTATATATTAAGAGTGGCTTTTTCTTGTATTGTATATTAGGTTTCACAGCCAATTATTTTAGTCAGTCTTTACAAAGACCATGTAAAAGAAACGGAAACCCAGAAAGTTTCAATGGGTTTACTTGTCCAAAATTACTTGGTTAAGCTTTCATAAATATTTACTGAATTGAATCTTTCTATCATCTGTTAAGTATCTCTGATTTGTGATCACTGAGTTTGCAAATAAATACAAAAATAAGAATTACAGCAACTTACCTTTGTATAGCACTTCCTCCTCTTTTACATAGTACTTTGCATTGTATAAAATACCTTCACCTATATGATTGTGTTTAACGATTGATAGATTTTAGAGGGGAGGAATATGCCAAGTGTAAGAAATGATGCTACTGTGTTATATATTGGAAAACATAAGGACAGTTAAGCAGGATTTAGATTAATTCATGGATAGCACAGTCATAATATTGAGATAGATCCACAAAAGAAAATTATTTTAAAAGCAAAGCACAAGATGAGGCTTTGCAGTTTCTTTAAGCTAGAATGTCCTTCTATTATTTCTTTCATCTCAGAGTAGTCTATTTTTTTCTCAAAGTTCAGACCAAAGCTTTTCTCTTTATAAAGCTATCATTAATCCCTCTGTGTTTGCAATGAATTGCTTCTTTCTGTGTTCTTATACTTCTTTATATCTAGCTCTAGCTTAACATTTATTTGCTTCTCCTTTGTAAATAATTATTTATTTTATAAAGCTTCTTGAAGGCAGAGGCTGGCCTGTCCTTGTTATCTCCCATTACACCCAGCACAGAGCTCTGCAGAGAGAGGAATTCCATAAATACGCACAGAATTGAACTGTTTGGAGGAAACACCAAGTTAGGAAATGTACAATGGAGAGAAACCACTAAATACTCCCGCAAGATATCCACAAGGGTCACCTTCTGCCTGATTCTGCATGAGGTCACTTTGATAGGATAAATGATGGCAAAGACAGTGGGCAGAAGAAGCCAAGTGGCAGAAAAGATAACTGAGGGGCAATAATAAAAATGAAAGAGCAAGAGTGGAGAGAGCAGAAATTTAGGAAAGCAACCAGGAAGCAGGATTGTTCATAGATGTATCAGACACTATATTAATTACAGGGGATGCAACAGAGAACAGGGCTCTGTTCCTGTCCTCAAGGAGCTTATAGTCTGGTATGAGAGGCAGATTAATAACTGATAATTACAAAATGAGGCAGTAAGTGCATTGTTAAGGCAAACTGCCTATTACAATAGAGCACTGGCATTGCTAAGAAAACTTACATTTTTTTTGAGACAGAGTCTCACTCTGTTGCCCAGGCTAGAGTGCCATGGTGTCAGCCCAGCTCACAGCAACCTCAAACTCCTGGGCTCAAGCAATCCTTCTGCCTCAGGCTCTCAAATAGCTGGGACTACAGGCATGCACCACCACGCCCGGCTAATTTTTCTATATGTTTTTAGTTGGCCAATTAATTTATTTCTATTTTTAGTAGAGATGGGGTCTCGCTCTTGGTCAGCGTGAAGTTTTGCTCGCGCTTGCTCAGTTTTGAACTCCTGACCTTGAGCGATCTGCCCCGGCCTCTCAGAGTGCTAGGATTACAGGTGTGAGCCACCGCACCCAGCCAGAAAATTTACTTTTAAATTGCCTTAAAAACAAAGGAGTTAGGGGCTAGATTTCTAGTCTTGTAATAGCAAAGCCATTTAACTGTAGGAATTTCAGCATTAATGTTCAATGACTTAATAGCTTTAAGAATATATAGATGCAAAACCAAAAACATCATTGAGCAAATCTTGCATTTGACAACATCCAGACTTCCTTCAAGAACAAAAGGCCTTCACTCTCCTAGTACCACCAGCATAAAGATTATATAATCTCCCAGGTACTTAAATTTCTTCCATAAAACATTTATCACAGTAACAGTTATTGGTACTTGTTTAATGTTTGTCTCCCTGCGTTGGTCATGAGCTCCAAGAGGTTAGGAAATGTGTGTCCGTCTTACACATCTTTGTATCTCTAGCTCAGCAACTTCGCACATAGTACGTGCTCAGTACGTAAGCTAAATTATTAACACTTATTACTTTTATCACTCAATGTCATGTAAATAAAGTTGCTGTATGGCATACGACAGCTTTTCCCTTATTCGTGGTGCTTGTTCCAGGATGCGGGGTGAGTACTGCACAAGATCAAGTTCTATCTGTGAAGTCTGCATAATGCACGAGACCAGCAGGTTGTGCCCAGCACAAGGAAGCCCAGCCAAGCTGTAGGTAGAGGCTGAGGTCCAGCCTGCTCTTCCCTCTTTAAAACATCAGGCAAAGCTACATTCACTGGGAGGAAACAGCACTGATTCCCAATTCGTAGTCACCTAGGAAATGCAACTTGTTGGTGTCTCTAATCGAACATGCGGTATAAAAATATCATGTGATGTAAAAAATGCAGTGGGAGTAAGCAGGAATTATGAAAGTAAGGCGTCACCTAACAATGCTTTGTTTTCTTGATCCAGAGTGTGGTGGAGATCCGCTGGATGCTTTTGAGGAAGGGAATAACATGTATAATATGACAGCCAAAACAACTGATTTAGGACCCAGCATTTAGGACCCAGCATGAAGGAATTTCTCTCCCTTTTAAGCCTCCATGAGAGACAACACACTGAGCCTATTTCAATATGTTAATGATAAAATGAACTTTTATTTATTTGCACAGTTTTTGTTTTGTTAACTTTTTTTGCTTTCAGAAATAGTTATATTGTTTTTAGGCATGTCTAGTGCGATTGTTAAAACACCGAGACATTATAATTTCAGAACAAACGCCATTGCATCCACGAGTGATTGTTTTAATTCTGTGCTATTTAGAATACATTTCATTTACTTTAAAACCATAGTTGGGAAATTGTTTTGATTTTAAAGACCTGGCTTGGAGCCTGAACCTTGTAAGCAGTTAGTTGTTAGGTGTCATCAGTAACACCAGGGAAGCCCAGACAGTTTATGTTTATTGAGCACTTACTATATGCCAGGCACCTTGCTAAGTATACCATTACCTTTATTATTACTCAGAACAAAGAAGTGAAATAACTCAATTAAATTGGAACTTAAACCTTCAGACCAGTTTGAATCCAAGTAAAATATCCGTAAAGCCATACACTTTCCCATGTTAGGCATTCTACTTCTGAAAGCTTGTTTCTAAATATCCGAAACTCCACAATCCCAGAAACTTTCTCTTGAGAAGGGGCATTTGGCCCTTACTTAGGAGGGCACAAAGGGTTATAAAATCTTATCGCTGCTACTCCTAAAAGAGCCTCAATTCTTCCTAAACAAACAAGAAAATGTACAAAATGTGTACTGATCTACCTTCCTTGTCAGTCTAAATGGAAACTTCCTGGCTGCGATTTTAATTGGAAATGGAACCCTTCCCTTGCTGTCCAAATTTATTACAGTTGCACGTCACCCTCAGGTTTTCATCTAAGAGACAAGTTATTCTAGTGATGGATGAGGCAATATTTATATATCATCTTGCAAAGTAAGCAAGGAGACTTCTGGTTTAAAAGCACCACAAGGCTATTGTTACAGTCTAGCAATGAAGACAATGAATTTGGGAAAAAATTACGTATGGCTAAGTATTAAAAATATTTTTTTAAAATAGTGATTTTTGTATACGTTATGTAGGTCAGCGTATACCTCTTATTTCAGATGGCCAGACACAATGTGCCACTCCTAAAATTTGTTGCCACCGGTCAAAGAAGTTTGCTTATAGTTTGCCTCAATGTTTACTTCTCTAAATTCCATGCTTCTTTCTGTTGACTCGCCATTCTGAATATTTATCAGTGATGATCATACAACTTCCAAGAGATTTACTATTAAATAATTAAAACAAAGATGAGAGATTAAGTGTCATGGTACATATAGTTTTATCAAGAATCCTGAGGTAATTATGGTTACTATGATAGATCTTAAAATCTATGCATGGCCTGACAGCTATGTCAATAAGAGAAACATGATATTTTAAACATATTTAATTGCATAATAAGAGGAAACATATCAGTAAACAAGATAAAACAAAACTTATTGAGAAGAATCCTTATAATCTGTTGGTAGGAATGCAAAGTAGTGCAACCACATTTGATGAAAAAGTCCACACTCTGCAATACAACAGATTAGCTTTGGGGTGCATACCTTGGGAAAACCAAAACAAAACAAAACTGGCTCATGCACAGCAAGGGATTGATACAATGATCTTTCTCAAGAGATGGATACAATGATCTTTCTTGTAGAGTGGCTAGTAATTGCTAAAAACCAAAAAGGAAAAAAAAATAGGAAACTTTCTAAATTTCCACTGATAAGAAATGTATTTATACAATGAAATAGATATAGATATAAAATATTGAATGACAATACAAGTTATAGAATAGTTTTTACAGGATGACAATACTTAAAAAACCCAAAATCAAAACTATATGTTATTTTTGAACATATTTTTTAACATATATATTTTTAAGCTTGGTATAAGAAATATAAAAACATGGATTAGAAGGTCTGCTTGGTCAGTGTTTATGTTGTCCCCATTTTAAATATTTTCATTATTATCCCTGCAATAAGTACAACGAAGAAAACTCAAGCAGGCTCAGGGGATGGGTAAAGGATGTAGAGGAGATGTACTTTAGATAGGATGGTCAGATAGGCCCCTTGAGAAGGATTTTTTTTTTTTTTTCAGCAGAGACCTGAATAAAATGTGAGAACAAACTATGGGAAGATACTGAGAATGCAGATCCAAGCAGAGAGGCAGGAACAAACTGGGTTTTATGAGGAACATAAAGAGGGTGCAGCTACAGAGGACTGAGCAAGGTGGGAGCAGCGACAGCAGAGGTTAGAGAGATATGCAGAGACCAGATTATATAGAAACTCCCAAACAATAGTAAGAATTGGATATAATTTTGAATGGACACAAAGTTATGAGAGAAAATTGATTAAGGAAAGGGCCTGATTGACTCAGATCTTACTATACACATATATAAAAAAATTATATTAAGTACAATATTTATATATTTTTAATTTTATATATGTTATATAATATATTAAAAAATGAAACATATGTGAAGTCAAACAATATGCAAAAGTGGGGAGCAAGGAGATCACTTGGGACACAGCGCAGGACTCCAGCATGAAGACAAAGCTGGCTGGGATCTGGTTGTTAGCAGAGGAGAAGGTGAAAAGTGGTCAGATTTGCAATATATTTTGAAGGTTTTGTTAACAGGACTTGATGGTATGTATTGTCAGGGATATAAAAGAGTTAAGGAGGTTTCTCAGATTTTTTTGTCTTGAGTGGCTAGATGAATGTAAGTTGCCATTTGCAGATATGGGAGAGACTAGAGGAAGAATAAATTTGAGGAGAAGAAATCAAGAGTTCTATAATAAACACGTTAAGTTTAAAATGCCTACTAGACATCCAAGTAGAGACAGCATGTAGGCAGTTGGCTATATGATAACAGTTGTTATTGATACTGTAAAAAACCAAAAACAAAACAAAAGCACCACGCTAACTACTTTTCTCAACACCTCACCCACAAGAATACGATTTTGTTAACTAGCCAACAGTTGCTGACTTATTATTCTGGTTTTAGATGGTGAATACAATATGTACTCTGCTCTCTATGATTTTTAACAGCTTATTTCCATTTATATGAACACGTTAATGGAAAAGAAAGCAAGAATGGAAACAAACACTGCTGACCGGTTCTCTTATCCCTGAATGAAGACACTCATCATGTAATATGTATTTCCAACATTCTGCACACTGTTTACAGAATCCAATTTTCTAAGGTTATTTCAGATAAAAGGCTTTTTTAAATAACAAAATCATAGTATTCATAGCTCATAGTCCAAATCATAAATGTGATTTTTAAAAAGGTTTTCACTATGATTTTATTCAACATGCTACAAATAAAATGAGGGTGGGAATAGAACAGTCTCAGTGTGGAACATGGGTGTCAGAGTGCCTGGGTTTACATCCTGTTCCCAATTTAGTTGGAACAATTATTTAACCTCACGCCTTAGTCACCTCATCTGGTGAATAAGGATAAGATCGGATTGAGGAATACAAGAACCAACATAGTCGAAGCATTTAGTGCAGTACATGGCACCATGTAAGTTCTTTATAAATATGAGCTCCAAATGTTTTTTGTAAAAATGTAGTACAAGTTTAATTCAGCAAGCATGCATTAAGTACTACTATATGCATTACATTGTGCTATGCACCATAAAAGCACTGACCTGTGATAGCTAAATAGAACGTAATTCTGAGCCAGATAATTAATTCTCTCACATCGATGAGAACGCTCTCTAACATCTTAGATAAGATTAGTCTTTCTAAACTTTGGAATAAAAACCCATATGGAAGTGGTCCAGGCATCAGTCACCAGTCTCAGATTAGCATATTGGCCACCAGCTCATTTTCTCTGTCATGCACATAGCCCCTTCTGTAACTTGTGCAGAGCCCATGCATGAATTCTCTTCTCTCTTGAGAGAGCCTGTGGATGGTCCATTATGTGAATGACCTCAATCTACCCTGACCTACAAGGAAATCCATAGCTTTTGAATGTCACTTTCAAAAAGATTGTGGTCCTCTGGTATAACCTTCACATGACCTACAAACCTCAGCTCTCCATGTCTGGCAGACAATTTATAGTATTACACATCCCACACTCATGTCTTCTGGCACCTATGCACACACTAAAATATCTTTTTTTTTTTTTTTTTGAGATATAGAATGCTTTTTCTAGAACAGTCTTCTAACGTCTAGGCAGGTTTTATATTCCTCACACTTGTCCAATCTTTTCTACCAATATACGAATTCTTCCCTCAAACAATTCACTATGGAGGAACTATGACACCATTGCTGAAACACAAGATTAGTTTTTAGACCATGCTTAGAAGTTGTTTGAGAGTATATTTGATTTTGATTTCTTCATTTTATCACTCCCAAAAAGAAAAGGAAGCAATAGGAAAGAAACAAAAAGTTACAGGTGATGGTGAAAAATCACTGTGAAGATGTGACCCCATGATAATGTCAGCAACTGGACCTCTCAATGGACGTCAACTCTCTGGAACAAAAGAACTATTTCTTTGTACTAGAGCAATACTCAGGCCAATTCTTCATTTAATATTTTAGAAGTCAGCTTCAAAGTAGGTCAGAGAGTGAAAACCAATTCTGGCTTCTTCCTCAGCTCACATCTTTAATTTTCATGGAACAGATACTATGTGAATCTATCTATTCCCAGCAAAATGAGAAGAAATTTACAACTTGCCAATCTCAGTAAGTTTTTCTGAAATATTATGCTGTGGAACAACTTTCATCATTTTCCCCTTTTGTAAGAAAAGAAACTAAAATTTAAAGATGGCACATGAAAAACCAGGCTACCTATTGGTCTGGTGAACTAAAACCAAAGCAGATTTCACACCAGCAGCTTAATATAAGGAAAACATTTCAGGATGCAACCATTTCCTAAAGGGCTGATGCTAAGTGAAAAATGATGCTTTGCTTAAGGGTAAACGACAACTTCTCAAAGTTCTTACAATAGGAACAAAAGACAGAAGCTGGAACTCAGATGAATCTCTCCTAGCCTTAAGTTTATGTCTCTGGCACCAAAGACCAGTGCAGAAATTCATAATATTTCCACAAAATGAAGGGTGTGGAAAAGTCTCTGAAAGGAGATCTATTCTTTTGGCAAAAAAAGATATTCATATTTTAAACCAATTAAACTAACAAAAAAAATTGAGTTTATATAACAAGCTCAAATATTTTATATATTTATTTATATATCTTTATATGTATACTTCTATATTTATATTATATATGTTTTTTAATTGGTGGTGAATAGAAAAGTTAGAAAGGGGGCAAAAAATACAAAGGGGTGAAAACTACTACAGTTAGAAATACATTTAAATAGCCAAGAAACATATTAAACATCTTTAAAAAATAAAATGTCATGTCATCTTCAAATATGTCCCTATATCAATGTCAAATTATAAAAATTATAATCTTAGCAGAATAGGTGATGGGAATAGGAAAATTTTATCATCATCCTTTTGGGTAAACTCCATACCCTCATTTATCTGCTAAGGCCCTATATTAGAAGAAAATTTAGAAATATAATGTCCAGTATTGAAGAGGATCTAATGACTAGCACATTTTCATAACATGCTGGTGGAAGTGTAAATTGTTAACTATCTTTCTGGTGAACCATTTCACAACACTGGTCAAGAGCCTTAAAGTGCAAAAACTGAACCACCTAAATGTCTAGAAATAGAAGACTGGTTGAAAAAATATCCATATGGTAGAATATTATACAACAGTTTATCTCAAAAACATAATGTTGAATTTTAAAAATGACATTATACAATAATATGTACAGTATTTTTCCATTTATTCCATTTATTTAAGTTTCAAAACAATGTTACATACGATTTGTAGATCATGATAGTACGCACTTTTCAATTATCCACTACATAAGAGAAAGAGAAAGGAATCTAAAAGAAAAAATAACAGAAGACATGGCACATAGAAAGTTTAAGTACTATTTTGTGAAGCTTTGTGTGTGTGTGTGTGTGTGTATAAGTGTGTGTTCACTGAGTTTCAACTTAAAATCTGTTTCTCACCGTGGATCAATTTAAAGCAAGTTTTAAAGCCACAGGTATAGTTTACTAAGTGTAATTTACTCATCTTCAGCTTAATGCTCCCAAAGAGGTCTCCTGACTTTGCTCTCCACCAAGTAGCCAAAGCTGTCTCCCTTTTGCCTCCAAAAACACTCTCATGTACAAACAAAACAGAGCAAGGGACCTGCCTAATGCTCATGGCACCTCCTTCCCTGAGTGACATACAGAGATTCTATTCAGTGGTGATCCCATCCTTAAGCAATGGGAATATAGACCTACACTTTAGCCTCAACAAAATATGATATGATAAGCTCAACATCCTAAAATCATATTCATTTATTATGGTTTGATACATGATAGATTAAGATTCTGTTTAGATAAAGAAAACTATCTTGATATATGTTCAACACAGCATTATAACTAATAGAAAAAATAATGGAAATAACAGCAAGATGTCAAGAAGGGAAGATAAATACAATATTGTATATCCATAGTATAAAATATGTGTTGCTACTAAAATCATATTTTTGAAGAATATATAATAGCAAAAATAAATGTGGAAAACATAGTAGTAAACTTAAAAAAGGATGAAAAACTATATGTAATATGACCCAGTAGATTTGGCCTCTACCATCCCTCTTTTGAGAAGATCATCAGAAGCTCCCCAAGTGCAGTAGCTAAATTTTTCTAGTTGTTTATTAATTTTCAGAGGAAAAAACAAACGTTAGGTTTATGATAAAAATCTCTCAAGAAATTGAAAACGTTCTGGTAATCAAATACAGTCATGTGTCACTTAACAACGGGGATAGGGTCTGAGAAATGTGTTAGGCAATTTCATTCTTGTGTGAGCATCACAGTGTTCTTACACGAGCCCAGATGGCATAGCCTACTACACACCTGGACTATATGGTATAGCCAATAGCTCCTGGGCCACAGATCTGCACAGCACATTGCTGTACTGAATACTGTATGCAACTGAAGCACAATGGTAAACATTAGCGTATTTAAACATATTTAAACATAAAAGAGGCACAGTAAAAAATATGGTATTATAATCTTGTCAGACCACTGTGGTAGAAGTGGTCGATTCTTGACTGAAATGTTGTTATGCAGTACATGACTGTAGTATATTCAATCAACTGAACAATTAATCAACTAAAGACCCATGTTATTATTTATTTATTTGTTGTCTAGGAGTATATTAAATGCTATGAGATATAAAAACTATATAATGTACAGTCTCTGGTGAATTCCTACTGTGCATTAGCAAGTATGGCGGCTCTCTGGGAACATTATCTGACTTAAAGAGTAGTGATCTTGTTAAAGAGTCAGAATATCGTCAACAAATGAACCAGAGACCTTGAAGGATAGGTGGGATAAGAGCATGAAGAAAGGAGCACACACTATGCCAAACAAAAAGAGTATCTTCTGCTTCTCCTGGTAGGCAGGAGGTGACATGAATTGAGGGGCTTCTTATGTGATGACACTAGTCCTCAAAATCAGAGGATCAAGATACCAGCCTAATACCCATGTTAAAAAACAAAAACAAAAACAAAAGCAGAGCAAGCCCTGAAAAAGTCTGGAGAATATGCCCAACAGACCTCAAAACTGTGCATATAGACTATGATGTCTGAGGACACCATTTCTCAAACTTTTCAAGTGATGTTCCTCTAAATTAAGATCAGATGAAAATACCTCTTGGAGGATTAAAGGAGGTAATTTAAACTAGCCCATCGCAAGGCAGTCATTATTTTGAAGCCAAATGTTTCACCTCTAAAAACCTTGCATTTTTGCATTCGGTTAAACGTTTCCCCTAATCTTTATGTAAAACTGGAGCTCCAAGTAGATGACCCTTATTCATCTTACTCAGCATATCCCAGCACCTCTTAAATTAATAAATATAGATATGCATATATGAAATATATATGCATATATGAAATATGCATATATATAAAGTTCATCAGGTTCTATGCCTTTTTGTTCCTCTTCCATCCTGCCAGATATAAAAAGTCATTCTACTATTAACCAGGCAACCAGGCTGTCATTAAAATGGTGTGCATTGATCTGCTCCACCCAGCCTTTTTTTCTCTCCTTTTCTGACACTGTTTAACATTAGGCACCTGGCTACCAGACAGTATTTTCCAAGTGGCCCTTTGACATGCTGCAAAATAATGTTTTACCTTTAAATTCTAAGTGCTAGTCTTACTTCTCTCTTCTTCCACTCCCTGGATGCACACTACTTTGTATTAATTTTGCTTAGGTTTTAGGTTGTGTTAGCTCTGCCATAATCTTTATCAGCTCCTTCCAAAGGCCTCCCCCATAAGCCATGCATGCTGTGCCAATGAAGCTTCAACTCAAATCCAGTAGTGCCCTTCCAATCAGACTGCCACCCTTAAATAGCCTGGAGATGCCATAGGGTCCTGATAGGAAGTATTGGGAAATAAGATTGCATGCACCCAAATTGAAAAAGCAGGTAAAATACTTTAGACTTGATGCAATAGATAATGAGGAAATATTGTAGGTTCCTCAACAAAGAAATACTTGATATAGTGACATAATCAGAAAAACTGATTTCTTAGAATTGAATTTATTACAAATATGACTTAAACTTTTCTAAGAAATACATCTAAATAATGAACTAATAACAATGAAGTGTTAATGAAAGAACTGAAGTTATTTTTTTAAAAAAATTCCATTCTGGCATAATTAAGGGATAAATCAGTTCAAATGAAAGATGTTATTAAAACTTCATTTATTTATTGAATTTTGTTTCACATGAACAGAGTGTATTTTTAAGATTAGTTGATCATTATATAAGTCAACGTCATTTCCAGTTTTTGGAAAATTGTTATTAATTCCATGTCATTGAAAATGTAACTGAGTTTATTAAATTAATTTCTCAAAAGCCACCTGATAGCCACCAGATGGCAACCTGATCTGATGTCAAATCAGAAATTTAAGCTATGGATAGCCCTGAGACTATGCATCACCACTCACTCATCCCATGGGGTTCCTTTGAAATCAGAAAACAAGGTGGCTTTCTACTATTTTTGTAAATTACATTTGAACATGATGAAATATGCTCTATCCACAATGCTTATAATAATTAAAGTTCTTTTCTTAATAGGAGCCTATCTAGAAATGGCACAATATGGAATGATCATTAGTAGACCTGTTAAGGTACTTGAATAAATGCCTATTGAGAGCGCAGGCACACATTAGTAAATTTCCCAAAGAAAATCCATTTTCATTTCAAATTCTGACATTTTATTTAGAAAAATTACACCCTTTCTTTTAATTATTTCAGTAAACATAATGAAGGTATTACTAACTATACCTCAGAGTACTTTATTTTCTCCAATTTTTTAGTAATATGAGTCTACTTGTAATTAAAGGCATGCTGCATTAATGATGCTGAAAGTCTCCAAGGGAAACATTTAATGTCCACCTCATAATATTATGCCAAAATTACATGCACGGAAGCCTTTTTAATAATCTTTGTTTTCTAATTTAGTTTTGATTGGCTCTGAAATCCATAGCAGCACTCAAGGGCTTCCATTTCTACAGTCATCAGCACTTCTGTGCCATAAATTGTACAAACACACATGACTTCTTCCGTCTGTAGGCTTCTTTTCAAAGCTTCTGTTTAGCTTATCCAGAAAATGAGCTGCAGGCTAGAGATAATTGCAGATAATTTTGCCATTTTTAAGCCACTGGGGTGTTACGTGGAGATATGACAGCTAAGTTTGTCTAAACACAAAGAACAAGTCATAGCTTTGTGTTGTCACTACAGCTTTACACGCAGGTTCAGATCATCCTATCTGCTCTTTATGCAAATTGAAACAAATTGTAGTCACTAGATGATCTGTGTTTCCTGACAAAACTATGCTACCTGAAGCTCTTAATGTGGCTGAAAGGAGAGGATCTATACAAATATGTGATGTTAACCATCCTCTACCCCTTTACAAAAACAAAGATCTTTTTTAAGCCACTATAAACTTTAAAAGAATATATTAAGTTAAAAAGAAAATGTATGGTTTTCAATATACACAACTCATACATACATACATATGCATGTGTATGGAAAAACCAATGTTTATAAATATGGATACAATAAATATAGAACAATTTAAAATTACACTGAAGATTTATTAATTATGTCATCAGTGTTAATAAGCAGAGATCTATTGTTAAATGGAATCATGTGCTCCTTTTTTTTCCCTAAAATTTCATTTTATATTAAAATAAATGCAACATTCATGGATAGTCACTGGCATATAATGCTAAAGCAAACACAAAAAGCAGCAAAGCAGACTCTTAATGCAATGCCATTGAACTTCAACTTTATATTAAAGAAATTGGCTATGGAAATTGTAGGGTATTTCTCTCACCAATGTCCCCTTGGTGCTCAGAACTCCATAGTCACAGCTAATAAAGGTGTCGCTAGCTGAACAAGTGATTACTGAAACCGTTTTGCAGCAAACATTTACATATAAGGGCTAAGTAGTGGCTGTGCTTATGTGGCAGCTACCCTGATGTAATAGGCCATAACGACTCTGGGGGAGCAGGTATGGATGCAAGTGTCAAGGAGGGAAGAACACGTAAGTCATAACACAAATGACTTTATGGATCCCCATTAGACCTTGGGCTAAGGAGCACCTAAACAGTTCTGATATGACAGCATCCTGAGACAGTTTTATAGCCTTGTGTCAGGAACCCTTACGCTAAAGAGTTTTATGGAAAATCCAAAAGTGCAGAGAGGAAGTGTTGCTATATTAGGCCATTATCATTGACTTGGCATATGATATGCATATAAATAGTCCCAAAGTGTACATTTAAAGCATAGATTATTAAATCTGTTATACTAATCATATGCATATTAAGGAATACAAATTAAGCATTGATAGGTAACATCTCACAAACCTTAACACCTCCCTTGGAAAACCATTGTACTCAGTGACAAGTTTAAATCCACCAAGGCTTCTGAATGTCTGCATCATACTAAGATGCAGCCTTTTAAAAGACTGCCCTGTGGAGTTTCATGTGAACTTGTAAAGTATACACGTTATACATGTCTTGAGAAAGGTGAGGGATATGATTTTAATTATTTTTTCCCATTTGATCTCTGACATCATTTAGCCAGCGGACTGGTAGGGATGGACTTATGGACTTTAGACCACATCCTTTTGAAACGCAGGCATGGGAAGTTCTGTAATATGCCCTTTCCACTTGTGGATGAGAGAAAGGGGCATGCTGAAGACACCAAGTAAACCTTCAAAATGACAGACAGAAACAGTGCTGAACAAGCATTGTCTGGCCAGAGGCTGAGATCAGGGAAGGTGCACATACAAATCACGCCTTGAACACATTGTACAGGGACTATGAGAGGGGAAAATGCATTGTGAGAAAGGTATTTGCTATTTTACTAAGATCTTTAAATTATTAAACAACTCCAGAAGAGGCATATTGTTACAAGTGTCATATAAAGTAATACATAGAGCTGGAGTGGTTCTTAATATGAAAAGTTGGCCCAGGACTCTGCTATAAGGAGTGGAAGATTGCACAACCTATCACCCAAACAGCAATTTCAGCCCAGATTTGCAATGAGATCTTAAATTTGACCTTTTCTGAGAAATTATTAAAAACCTTATATAAAGCGAACGAATACCTCTTCTCCTCTACATATATATTATAGTTTCGCTAATGTTTGAATAAAGTCCTTATCTCTGGTTTCTAAAACGCAACATCTTTGCAAAGCACATACCTGTTTCCCAGAGAGACGGGTCCTCTCTTTGAAATATTTAGTCTTTCAGGGCACTTTAGTCATAGTGACACCTAATAGCCAAGCTCTTTTTCTCACTCTCCACAAAATCAGGTTTAGACTATAATTCAAACCAGTCCCCAAAGGCACTTCTGAAAAATGGCAAGCCCTTAGCTTTTAGGTGAAAACACTCTTTATTGCTCAAAATTGTTTCCAGGTACAAAACTCTTTCTATAGTGCTAGGTCTAAGATGATCTTATGCTAATTTAACTCACTGGGGACTGTGAACAGATGCTCCTTTGATTAATAGTTTCACTATCCTGAAAATGCCAGGCCAGGTTCAAGATAATAAAGTCAGGTAAGAATACTATTAAATTCTGCCATACAATTATATCTGTTATGTGGAGAAAAATGAGGTCACAGTACTTGTATCAAATAAAGACCACCCACAATAAAAAATAAAATAAAATAAAATAAACCAACTAAACTCACTGTCTGAATTTTTTAGCACATTAATTTATACATTTTAATCACCAATCTCTTTACCAATACTTTATAGGTATATTGTCAGCTATGTCCTTCATGAAAATTCAATGTGTCACTCCAATGTTACCTTTTCACATAGTATTTAACTTTCCACCAGAAAAAGATTTATATACACCATGAGAACATTAAATTCTGTAACTCTGCTTGTCAAAAGAATAGTATCTGAATTTGTATGTCCCAACTCATTACTTTTCAGCAAATATATTTTCAATGTTCCAATGGTCACCTTTACCCGTAGAAAACTGAGACCCTAGAAATAAAGGGTTGCGTGAGTAGGCAAATAAGACTTTTCTTGCAAAAGTTCTCACAAGGCTTTTAGTCCCTCTCTCCTCTGCTTTTCTTCTAACTCGTCTCTTAACCAGGACTTCCAAATCATTGTGGCTTCCTGATAAAGAAAATCATGAAATCTAATCTAGCCTTGAACTATGGAATTTGGGACGGGCCTTATACATGAATTTTAAGAAACCTGTGTTTTTAAATTGGTTTGCCAACCGATTTTATCCTTAACGTAACAGATATGCCCTAATCAGATTCCCAGCCTCCTCCACTCTGAAATTTAACCTTCAAATGGACTTTTTCTTTTATAATATATGTAGTGCATCTGCCTCAGTGGAACTTTTAAGTTACAAGGAAGCAGAAGGTGAGTTCCAGTGCATCAATCAAGAGTGCAAATTGTAACTCCAGGTAGTGCAAGCCTCCACTGAGAATGCAGCTAGCCTGTTAACACAAATCTGCCACCTGCAGATTCAGCTCATTGCATAAATTAAGCCTTACCACATTTGTATGCATATGCAATTAGATCCCGTTTATATGAAATATTCTATTCAAAAAGGTTGCCTCACCATTGCACAGAACGTCTCAGGAGGGTCTCCACAGGTAATATCCGGAGGATCCAGTTTCACTTTCAGATATTTTGTCATGTCCGTGGACTCTGGCTGACAGGCCATGTAATCCCAAACTTTCCCTTCTTCTGTGTAAATCTGAGTCTTACACACATCATAATGTCCCCACACCAGAGGGTAGGGCTGCATCACTGAGGACACTGTAACCCAGAGGGCATGAATCGAGAGGAATCTTGACAAATACATCTCTAAATTCTTTATAATCTTTGAGGAAACTAAAGCAGTTTGCTCTGTGATCTGTTTGTATTTTACAGATACATATATATATATATATTTATATGTCTATATGTAGGTAGGTCTGTATATTAAAAACAAAAAGAGGATGGGACCTCAAAGCAAATTCCAAAACCAAATGGGAAGGGTTAGAATATTGTGCGTGTTCAGGTATATTGAGGACTTTGGTGGAAGCCTAACATACTTGGGTGTTAGGCGGTAACAACTACTTGCAGCTCTTTCTTTGTCCTAGAACATATCTCTATTCAGTAGACTCGGGTGTAGTTTGGTTTTTGTAAAAAGACGTCCAGTTGCAGAGAATAATTTAGCAAAGTGATGGCTCTCCCGTTGTACATCCGATAACCCTGAGTGATCCTCAATGTGCTCGGCTCACGGGGGCTGCTCAGGCACGCTGAGATATCAGTATCTGAAGCAAAAGGATGAGTGTCTGTAGCCCGGTGTCTGTTTCCCATCAATCATTCTTTTCTTCTGGCACCAACACCCTTTTAGAAACAATAAGAGTAAGAGTTATTGTCCCAGAATCAATGTATTACGAAATGTATGATATGTTGACATTTTGCAGGTTTGATGCAATATAAAGCAAATTGGTGTAATATGGATAACCTTTACTCAGCTGCTTTGCTAGAATGAGCAAACTACAGAAATCATTCACGTTGGGGAGAATTTCGATATGAAGGTTTTAACTCTTCCATAACAAAGATAGATGCGTATGTTCCAGGTGAGTTACAGATTTTCGCTTCAAAAATCATATTTCCATCTTGACAAAACTGAGAGCAAGCAGCTAGATTTAAACATTTCTCATATATTGCAGTGCTAGAAAATCTTCCAAGATAACAATAGGGGAAATGAGTGCTTTTATAACAATGACAGAGGAATGACAACCACTTGTATGGCTTTTGTCTCTTGGCAATGAGACCCTAAAAATCTCCAAATTCCTTGTATATTTCTTAGCTTTTGTTAGCTGGAGTGAAAACCAGCATTGTTTGCGTGAGCCTGTCCCTGTGGATTTGCTCATTATATTGGAAGAATTTAGCATCTTTTGTTTAGTAGCATTTAGTGATAAAGATAACTTGGCTCTCTGAAAAAAATACTCAAAAATAAATCCAAATGAGCAAATTTTCCTTTCATAAGAATTTTCTATTTTCTTACATCTTTTTATAGCCATTACATCTGCATTTGTTGTTACTTTCTGTAACAGAAGAGAATTTGTCCCAAAGGCGAATATTATATGCTGCTTTAAAACTAAAAACTCTGTAGTAAAACGCACAATTTAAAATGCACATATAAAAATAGCTGAGGGTGAGTTAACAGGCCATGAAGCAGAATAGCATGGCACTAATTCTAAGAGAAAATAAAAATTACTGTTTAAAAGTACTTTTGGTTAACTGATAAAGCAGCCTACATAACTATGGGTACAAGTCACTAGTAAGTTTAACTGGCAACTTTTCTCTTTAGAGAGCATTGTCCAAATCTAAACAAACTAAACAAACACTAGTATTTGGAAAATAGGAGTTAAAAAAGTGCATTTGCTTAATTAGTTCATTCATATTCATAGTCCAAAAATTAACTATTTTTAAACAATTCAAAAGGGACAAAAAAGTCCATAGTCTTGGAAAATTCCATTATAGACCCTTCAATTCACATTAAACACTTGAAATATGGAAGTTCACTATCTTCAAACAGTCTTATGAAGGGAATTCATTATATTTAAATAATGTACCATCTTAAAATGAACTAAGCCACAGAGACTATGAAATGCCAACAGATGGTTGAATTGTGTTTCCATAGCAAAGTAATTTATAATAATTGCTTTATGGATGCAAGTGCAATTTTCATTATATTCAATTCATAAAATGTTATCATACAGCTGCAATTTGTGATATTTTCTATTAGGAAAAGTGTTGAATATTTGAGTTCCTATGAAGCAATAATTAGCAGTTTGTCTAAACATGGATAAACTACAGATTTGAATCTGCCTTTTCCTTGTAGCCTAAAGACTGTACTGTGTTAAGCGCATTTTGGAATCTTAAGCTAAAAAGAAAAAAATCACAGAGAAGCATGTGTTGTGGCTACTACAGCCTTCTGCTTTTTTCAGATTCATTAGTAATTTTAAGTTGATATTTTCAGAAACATCCAACAATTTGACAAGCAATAATCTGAAAAGGTGTTAAAATGATACAAATCTACATTTCCTAGATGCATGTTTCAACTGTTTACTACTTTATTATAAGAAGAAATAAGCACTTTCCAGAGTGAGGGGGGAAGTGGGCATTACAACTGTAGCAGTGTGAAATCTACTAGATCAGAAATTATTAATTTTTATTTTTAGTTTCATATACACAGCAGTGTATCAAGAATGATATAATCTTGCAGGCTTAGAATGGACTGCTTTGAATTTGAACTGAGTGAGCATTATGCATTAATTCTTAATATTATTTTTAAAATATGACTGTAAGTATCTATTTGAATGCTTCCTGAGATCAGTCTTCACTTTTCTAAAACCAATAAATGATATTTTCCTTATCCATTTATTCCTGGGTCCACTGCCCTCATTCACATGTTGCCTTACTGTAACCACAAAATAAAGGGTGACTATACACATTTGTATGTGAAAAATTTGGATAATAGGGAAATGTGTGTGAACCCGTTACCATCTCCTGACACAACAGCAATCCCATTATAACGAATTCTCATTAAAGTATACCAGAATTATAATGATGGTCATTACACAGAATTATGGACCACACCATTGATCGAATTTAGAGAGGTGACAGGGAAAAATGCAGAGGAGTGCAAGATATTTGAATATTAGGCAGTTGCAGGACTGTGCAACAGACATTCTTGACAAGAAGCAGCCAATTATAGCTTAAATTTCTGGCACATAACCAGTTGTGATTAATAGTTTTCCATTACATTACAGACATATTATTAATGTATTAAAAATGTCAAGCTTTGGCAAGCACTAATATGGCATGGCTCAGTTAGTCTGCAGAATTTACGTTTAATGAGCTCCCATTGACACAGAAAAAGATATTGACCACAGCATATTCCAGATCAGGAGAAGGGGGACACGAAGCTGCTCTTTAACATAATTATTTGATTTCATTCTCATTTTTTATGTTTGTACCATCACTACATTCCTACCCTTCATTTCAGGGTCTCCTTACTTGTCAGTGCCACATACACTTCAAAGAAAATCCTCTTAACTTCAAATTAATAAGAAATTAAATCTATGAACTTCCACGACACACAATAGAAAAGAAGCCTCTGTGAAAATTAGGAATTTGCTTTGAAAGTCTGATGATAGAGTTTTCAAAGAAAATAAAATGATGGAAAAATATTATTTACACCTTAACCTCATTACCTAATGGCACGGGTTCCCATCTGGCTAAGCTTTCAACCAGGTTAAAATTATCAATAGCTTCTTAGAAGCTACGTCATCACAGCAAATAGCTAGGCAAACTGATTAGGAGAAGGGCAGTCAATGACATATTTGGGGACTTAATATACTAAATGTATCCCTTCCAGCCCATAACTAAACTAATTGCCAAGCAATGTGGCCTTTGAATTTGTCTCAGGCGTCCATGTCACCTAAATAAGAGCGGCTTTGGAAGAGCTCTGGGCTGCCCCAGCTCTAGTTCTTTACTTAGTAAACCTTGGGAACTCACTGTAATCAAATAATGCCATCACCTCTACCTGAAAACGAAAGTACTGAGAAGTCCTCTTTGATAAAAATACCTATTAACATGCTGTGGGTACTCCATAGACCTCTGGTATATAAATTTATGGAGCCAAGGAAAAAAGATAAAATTATGTCATGGCCCTCAAGTGGACAGGTATTATTGATCAGGACTAAAATGGGCTATAAAATGGCTTTGCATACATAGAACATGTATATTTTCCAGGATTCTGTAGCTAATTCTCTTCCACTTTGGATTAACTTTGCAGAAGGCAGTTCACAGGCCCTTTCTCTACTCCAAGGGAAAAAAAAAAAAAAAAAAAAGCCTCTCAAAATACTACATGGAAGTAATAGTGATTAAAATTACAGACAATTATATTCCAAAAACAATCGCCAATCTCAACAACTGAGAGGAAAATGCTGCCAGTAAATCTCCTAATCTAGTTGGCTTTCAGTATTCATTTTATTATACAATCTTACTAGGAGGTGGGAGTGGTGGGAGTGGGCTATTTATTTCATAAATATTCGGCTCTTCAGGGGCACCTGAAATAGACAGCTATTGACTCATTCATCATAGACATGAAGAATTTTATAAATATGCATGTTTCTGAATGGGAAAGAACAAAAGGAAAATTGACTATAATCATATATCATTGAGTAAAAAATATAAAGAGATAAAGGTATAAAAATTCTATAACCTACCAAAATCAGCAGCTTCTAACACAGTCATAATGAAATTTATGACATAAGATATTTTAACACGTATTCAATGCTCTTTGCACTTATTTGTTGTGAAGAAAGCACTTTCTAGTCATCTTAGTGGGAAACATATGCTTCTATCCTTTTGTTAACTGCCTCTCAAAATACAAGAAATTTAAGATGTACTGCAACATCATTGGCATAGCTTACTCATTCTTGATTGGGTATAATGAGCAACAGCCTATCATGAAATGTTTAATAAAACCAAATAACACACCTTAGTATTTGAAAGATCTCTATTGTCACTGGGAGAAGACAGATTAGACATATTAGATAGCACATATTTTATAGGATGTTTGTGGATGGGATAATACATAAAAATTATTTCAGAATCAGTTAAGCCTGGAAGAAATCTGGTGTTTAATTACCATATGAGCAACAAATATTTCATTCTCATACAGGGAAGCTCAGAGATCCAAAATCTCAAATACAGAAATGAGAAAATCTACACCCACCTGAAGTTTTAAAACAAAACTTTGGATTCTGAAAATAAAATTGTTTTTAAAGGTATGCTAAACCTCTTACTAACCTAAGACCTTACTGACCAATATAATCCCTAATATTATACAACATAGTTCATACACAGATATATTTTTCAATGTTAATATACAATTGATTTTCTAAGTTGAATGAAATTTTACTTCTTTCCAAGAGACTTGGTGCTTTTGTAACTCTAAAACTCTCTCCAAATTTTTGCAACATTTAAGAAACCTATCAACTAAATGGGTAATGGCTTAACTTTTTTAACACATTACCTGATGTTTTTCAGAATAATAATAAAAGCAAAGACAGGTATTTGCACCAATTGCAAATATACAAAGGAAACTGCAAAATACCTTGGCCTCCTCCTATAAAAAGCTAACCTGAATCATTTTAACATACATGCCCAGTGACAGCTGACAAAACAAAAATCTTAATAGGAAAACAGCTTTATGTCCAAATCAACTGTTTCCTTACACAATTTTTAAGATTATCCCTCTTAAATTTCACAACAGGAAATATCATCAAGTGAATAGCCCAATACATAGAATCCTGAATGTCCTCATGTTGGTCTTTAGCGGTGAAATATATCTCATTTCATGGCATCCAGGAAAGAAAAGTAAATATATCCCTTACGTATGTAAGCTGGAACAACATTACGTGTGAAATACTTGATGCATTTTTTTTCTTGGCATGCTGATGCACATGCAGAGATCCAAATTTTATCTTAATGAAAAACCGAAAGTTGCTTATCTTCAGAAAGAATCTTGGACAGCTACTGAGCTGCTTTTCCTTTGCCAAAGAGAAAGGGTAAGGCATTCAAAGTGACACAGTTCAAAATACTTAATGAAATGTGGGGCTGCTGATTCTCTCACAGCTTTGAGATGCTCCTCAAGGGCCAAACCAATCAGAACGACTTCCCCCCAAAAAGGGGATTTTTGAAAAACTTTCCAACAAGCATAACCACTAAGCATATTTGAATAAATGATTTCTATTGTAAGATCTCACTGGGTATTTTTTTTGCATTCTGTAAGATAAAAAAACTTTCAGTATTTTCAGTCATAAAACAGGGCCTTATTTCTAGAGCAAATCTACTGCCAGATTCACCATATGTTTAGTGGAATTCTGAATCTTACTCAGAATTTTCCATTCCCAAAGATTGACAATTTGTTATAAGGAGTGGCTCTATTATTCCCCGTGTTTAGGACAATGGAGGAGGAATGGGGGCACCCCCTACTCACTGGAAATATATACCTGACGCAGAGATAGGAAACCAACTTGCAACTTTTCCAAATAAAGTTGCTTTAAAATCCCCGCTAGGAATTTTCCTCCCTTGCCCTGTAAGACGACAACCTACTCTTAAGTGGATTTCTGGAAAAAAAAAAAAAAAAAAGGTCCCCGACTGAGGTTACTAAAATAAACAGCAGAGGGCGCAGTTTCTTTTTTTAATCTAAGTTTTCCCTTGTATGAATCACTTAATTGGTTATTTTAGGCCCAATAATATTCAGTATTATTTGTATTATATATAGATATCCACAGAACCATACAGGAGAGCAATTCAATGTCCCCAGCCGAATCCATTAACAGATTAATGAGATGCCAGTAAAGGATCTGAGAAAATATACCAAACACCATGCCTACACCAAGTCTTTCCCTCTTGCAATTTTCCTTTCTCCCTAGCTGCACAACATGGGATAGCAATGCTCTAATCTCACACCAATAAAGGAGATTAAAAGAAGGGCACCACAAAGCTCTCGGTGTGGCAACTAGCTCTACAGGGCCACAGCAACAGGGCAAGCGCTCCACATCCAGCCCCCCTACCCCAAGCAAAGACAATTGGCAAAATAAAATAAAATGATAACCCTCCCGCGCGTTGCGTGTGGTCAGGTGTGCGAGAGGGAGAGCGCGGCGTGCTCGCCAGTCGGTGGATGGAGGCACCGACCCGGCGCCCGGGCTCGGGGCACAACAGGCGGACGCGCGACCGGCTCGGGGCGCACCCGGGCAGGCTCGCGCGTGGGTGCGAGAGTGTGCGGGCGTGTGTGCGCGCAGGGGCTCCGCGCGCTGCCTCCTCGGGGCGCTTTGCAAAGTTCCTCGCCCACCCGGAGCCTTCCCTCCCGCCTGTGGATTGCACCGGGGGGCGGGGGTGCGGGGGGAGGGAGGGAGCCCCGGGAAGAGGGGCAAAGCCCAGCGGCGCGGGTCGCGGAAGGAAGGAGAGGGACGCCGGCTGCACTTACCGGGTGGCCAGTCTGCCCTGGCGCGGGGCGGGAGCCGAGCCGACGGCGCGGGGCGGCGGCCCTGCCCAGCCTGGTCCGCCTCGGGCGGCGGCCGCAGCAGCGGAGCCCGCGGGCGGCGCACGGGCTTGGCGGCGGCTGCTCCCGCGGAGCCTCCTCCCGGGCGCGGGCGGCGCGGGAGGGGTGGGGGTGTGGACCCGAGCCGCCGCCGCAGCCCCGGGGTCCCGATCGCGCCCGGCCGGCTGCCGGAGAGGACCCTGCGGACCCAGCGCCCCGCACCCGCGCGCCACCCCCCGCCGCCGCGTTACCTTCGCCTCGCCCCCCGGGGGGCGCCTCGGGCACGTCGCCCCCTCTCGGAGCCGGCACCGAGAGGGGAATTCCTCCCGTTGACGTCCTCTTCCGAAATGCAAAAGATCAGTGACTTTGACAGGTAGATGAGGGGGAGGGAGGAGGGGTGGGCGGAGAGGAAGAGAGGATGAGAAAGGTGCCTCTCCCTCCAAAAATATAGTGATGCTAATAATGCGCTCGCAGCCCTCGGAGGTCGCGCCTGCCGGTCCCCGGCCCGCCGGCCCTCCCGCGCCTCCTCGCGCCGCGGCCGCTTCCACTTCTCGCCTTAAACTTTTACTGAGCGATTGTTTCCTGTTTTCTATTTCTGTTCTCTCTTTTTTTTTTTTCCTTTTTCTTTCTTTCTTCCGTTTTTTTTTTTTTTCTTTTTCTTTTTCCTTTTTTTTTTTTTTTTTTTTTAAGCCGCAGGACGATTCTCTGATTCCCGGGGATCAGAACCAGCGGCCAGGCGGTTCTATCCTGCTGGGCGCCGCTTTCATTTTATTTCGGATGAAGACGTTGAGCTTAGTCAGAAGGGGCATAAATCAGGACAATTAGCATTGGCGCCAAGAAGATCCTCCAGCACCAATCTCGCCCGGGCTTCCTTCGCGCATTCCACCACTCAAGTCAGAAATGTCACCGCACATAGCGCTGATGGCTGCGAGTCGCCACGCACCCGAAGTCCGCTCGATGAAATATACATGGCCCGCGGCGCTCCCGGATTGCGGCTGCCCGGCTCCCCGCCCCCGCCCGCGGCGCTGCCCGGGACCCGGCCCGAGTGGGCCGCGAGCTCTCGGCAAACTTAGGGGCGAGTGCGAATTAGAGAGTGAGCGCCAGGGCCGGCCGCGGGAGAAGCGAAGCAGCCAGCCGGGGGAAGCCGCAGCCCTCGCAGGGGTGGCATGTACGTTTCACTTAAAAAGCAGATCTTTGCAACTGCCAGCAAGTGGAAGGCTTGCAAACCTTATACTACCTCGAGACCTGGGCGCTCCGAGCGGTCCTAACTCCGTCCCGCTCGCTCTTGCCGTTGCTGCTGCTGCTGCTGCTGCTGCTCTGGCCGCCGCGGCCGCCTCTCCAGACCTCGGGGCGGGGTGGCTGCGAGACCACCCTCCACCCGACCCCCCACTCCCGCTCGCCCTCTGAAGTGCGGTTTCTAGGAACGCCTCCTGTGCCTCCCACTTTGCCCCCTCCCGTCCCGCCCGCCTCCGCGCTGTCCCCTCCCCAAAACCGCGGTTCCCAAACCCACCCCTCGCCCCGGGAAGGGATCGCAACGGTGTTTTTCAATCAGCAGTTAGTTTGCCTGGGGCAATACTCGCACTTACTCCTCTTCCTGAAATTCATTCACCTTCAGAAAGTTGAAGTTCAAAGGAGAGCTGGGCATTTCCCTAAGTGAAAGACAAATACCCCGGCCCCCAAAAGGCTTCATCCTCCGCAGAAGGGGCGCACACTCACCTGGGATCATTCGCAGCTCCACGCTAACATCAGACAAAAACAAATCCGGACTTGAATAAAATAGGGAGAGACTTTCACTGCAAAGAAAACGGTCTAATCTCAGAAATCTGCAAGCGGTCTCAGAAGCAAACACAAATCAGCGTGTTTTTGTTTTCTTACATAGAAAGGGAAGTAAGCAATAAGGGAAAGTGGGGCAGATGGTGGGGGCGGGGGGAGTAAACCCAGGGCAGGACCCCCGTGGTTTGACAAGAAATGTATCCCTGTGGTCCAGGGATTTGGGAATAAACTGGCATGGTGGATGTCCCTCAGTTTAGAGCTTGCTCAGATTTGGGGCAAGCTAAAGTTTCAAGGGCCGGAGGGAGGAAGGAAGCCTGACTCAAGGCTGGTCAAGGCAAAGCAGAAGGTGAGAAATGGGCAGTTGTGAACACTTGATGACCGACTGTGCTCCCCACAGCGAAGTCAGGGGGCTGAGAGTAGCTGGGTCCTTTTTCTGTGAATACTGAAGGTGCTGTTGGCAGAAGGTGCTTGGGGGAGAAGGCTGTCAAATTGAGCCTGTAACTGGCCCCCCCGCTGGCCCTGAGTAGCCAAAAGGAAGACAGGGATTCCAAGCACCCCAGGCTACCCCATCAACACCTAAGGGGTCACAAGGAGTCCTCCCTCTTAGACTCTCTCTGTGCAGGCATCTGGGATTTCAATGCTTTCTTCCTTTCCACCTCTGTCCTTTAAGTGCTGACATTGCAAAAGAAGTCACCTGCAGGGGTGAAACTCCTAGAAGGGAATTTTAAACAGTGGCCATTCCTGGCCCTCCCCCCAGTCTCTGGCCATGCTTCTGCAGGTTTGAAACCTATGGATAATATGCAGATGCCCTCATGGTTGAACCCTCCCTCTGAGGCCCTTAGAGCCCAGTCCCTTCTATGGGAGCCTTTGGCAGTAGGACCTGAGAAATGGCACCCACAGTGGCCTTCTCACTTCTCATTGACCCCTGGCCTGGACCCTGAAATACAGATGGCCTTTCCTTGCCTTCGTGCCCTTTTTTTCTCAAGCCAAGAAAACCCTTTTTGAGCTCTCATTCTCAGCTTTCTCTGATCATTTTAGGTCCATCTCTAGTAAAAAAAAAAAAAAAAAAAAAAAAAAGAAAGAAAGAAAGAAAAGAAAAGAAATCTATGCAGAGATTGGGAAATTCCCTTCTGGAATATACCAAGGTCTTTGTGATATTGGCTCTGAATCTGGGGAAATGTTTTATCTGTCAAAATCTTGGAACTAATCTCCTTTCCTCTCCAGTACCCTCCTTCATTCCCAGGCTTCATTTGACTATGAGGCAGACAAGCAGTCCCAAATAAGTCTGCTATGTAAAAGGGGACCCTCTTCAGTCAGATAACATGTCCCACTACAGGAGTGGGAGAGTCTTCCAGCAGTGAGTTTTTCTCTCAAACATGTGCTCTGACCTTTTCGCAGGCGCAGTAAATCACTAACTAAACATGTGGATCTAAACTCTAGAGTAAATCGGAATCATTGGAGACTTTTCAACATTAAAACTCCTTCCCCTCCAGATCTTGTTCCCTCCTCCAGTGGGGACGGAATGGGAAGGAATTTTTCTCCAAAAAGCACTTTAGGTGGATCTGATATACTCTCCCAAACTAACATGTGTGTATTAAACCAGCTTTCCCCAATATACCTTTGCATATTTGTCTATGTAATATACACCAATCGGAAATTTACTTTAGATATTTTATTGACAACAGGGAAAATAATTTAGGACCTACTTATTTTTCCTTATCATTCTTTGCTTTCTCTACCCATAAAGAATGATTTTTCTCTTTTTATGTAACCTTTCAACTCTTTTTTTCTCTCTCCTTTTAGAGAAGAATGGTTTGATCTTTTAGTTCTCTGGCTTTAGATCTATGGCTAGTTTCCATGCATTCCTCATTCTTCTTCAATTTAGATATCCATTTATTTGTAAGCCAGTTAAGTCTCTGACTGTTGTTCATTTTCCTAGGTTCTTAGCTGCCTAAAAATCTTCTCTTTAGAGATTTGGCAGGGTTGTTTAAATACTTGTAACTTCAATATGCCAAACTGGTAGTGATGGCAATATGTCTGGTCCAAAAAGACATGTGTCTTTATAAATACTGTAAAGTACTTAACATGAAGTAGGTATAAGATAAATGTCCAGCGCATGTATGAATAATTTTTGCCCATTATCAGGATTCATTCATGGCCTCCTTGTTAATAGGAACTAACCCTGACCATATTACATTAAAACTTAGATGTCTGATATTCAAATCAGAGGTGTTTTAGGCAGTTTGGGCTGCTTTAACAGAGTACCGTAGACTGGATGCGTATAATCAATAGAAATTCGTTTCTCATGGTTCTGGAGGTTAGAAGCCTGAGATCCAAAGGACCAAGCATGGTCAGGCTCTGATGCAGACCTTTTAGTGGGTCCTTGTATTCTCCCTATATTCACACATGGCAGAAGGACAGGTAGAGAGCTCTCTGGGGTCCCTTTCATAAGGGCACTAATCCTATTCATAAGTATTTCGCCCTCAGGACCTAGTTACCTCCCAAGGGCCCCACCTCTTAATACCATCACATTGAGGGGTAGGATTTCAACTTATGAATTTAGTAGGAGAAAGGAAACACTTAGTCCATGACAAAGCGCAAATTCTATTTAACCAATTGCTATGCAATAGCTATGGTCACATAGCAATTGGTCAAATAGTCAGATAGTATGCTATGTGATAGATGCTTTTTATAACTGCTGCTTGTGTCCCAATAGAAACATCCTTCTTAACAGTTGTAAAATCCTTAATTCTTTCTTGCCTCCACTTTGTGCTTTATTACATGAGCCATTAGCAGTACAGTTTTGACAAGTTTTGAAGTTCCTTACCTGACAGGCTTTTTAAATGCTTAAATATTTTGACATTTAAACCTCTAGCAAGCCTCAGCATCTGGTCTAGGCTTTATCACTAGATGATAGTGGCATTTTCCTACTATTGTTGGTGTACCAAAAATATTTCCCTGGAAGCTTTAAATTTACAAGTCCAAATTATACAAATAACTGACCATGCATAACATAGGTAACAGTTTCATTTACTTCCTCTCAAGGTTGATGCAGACCAAAGGACATGTTGTTTAATATAAGAAAACACATACTTACTGGGTTTACTGACACTGGAACACAAAAAAAATAGCAAATGGTCTAAATCATTGATAGTTAATAACCTATGCAGCACCCATGTGCTTTTTATATATGGCACTGTGTAATATAGCTTGGAAATAATAAAATCAGCTGCTTGGTCAAAATTATATCTTAAACAATTAGTAAAATGTGGATTTTTAAAAAAAGAAAGCACTCTAACTTAAAAGATGACTAATTTTAGTCAAATATTTCATGTCTCTTTTCTTTTCCAACCTTAGGACTCTAGAAGTGTTTGATGAAGAATAAGGTTTTCTTCTTTTTTTTTTATGTCCTCTCATCCATAAGAAATCAACAGAAATCACTTTTTAATTTTTATGCTTTCAAAGTATGTGACACTAGATGTTTTTATCCAACCAGTACATCTGTCAAAATCATGACACCCTGAGGTTCTATTACCCATTTTGTTTTCTTTGAGAATCAGAACACATAGTCAATATTTATTTAACAGTTTATCTTTTCTTCTAAAGCTGTTAAAGGCATCCCACCAGCAAGTTTGGATAATGGTATGGTCTGAACAAACTCAGTAAGTTTCCATGTACTTATATTTTATTGTGCTTAGTTTGTCTGCCTCAGATCATCAACTTATTTCTTGAAAAGAGGAAATCTCACAATTAATCTAGTGTGCTAGCTGAAAAAGTTCAGTCTCAAAAATCCACAGCGCTGTAGATTTCCTCAAATGTAATTTTCATAATTTTGATTTCTCTATAACAACACAATCAGCAACCTTTTCAAAATGAGAAGGAAAATGCATGAAGGAAGATTAACACCCCTTGCCTAACTTTGAAATCTTTCCATTAATTTCATACCAATAGTTCTCTTCAATTTAATAAACACTGATGGAATACACGTTACCTGCTGGGAACTGTCTTTGGTGCTGGAGTAAATGCAAAGCTCTGAAGTCAAGGGGCTCACACTCATGTTAGAGAGAGTTGAACAACTAACTGTAATGTGCATTTTCAGTATTATATTAGCGATTGCTTAAGGGAAAAGTTGTTGTAATGATCAAGTCTAGAGACACCGTCTGTATCCACAATGAGGCAAATGTGCACAAAGATATGTATCAGGCTGCTGACCCAAACTACAATAGAGTGCAGCCTCTCTGATTTAGCTACCTCTATAGGAAGTTCTTGTACTGTCATATAAATATGGGGCAAAATGTTCCAATAGAAAAAATAGCAAATTCAGAGGAGAAATCTAAGATCACAGGATGCCATTTTGTTTGGAGTGTAGTCTACCCAGATGTGTCTTTCTGCTCTTCTTGACTTCCTGCTTCTGGGTTTAGTTTGAGGCTTACTGTTCTAAAATCATTACCTTTACTGCTGTTTTTAGCAGCCCTATTGCTTCCACCCTTTAGCTTTTATGTTGAATAGAAGCAGTGGACATAAACTAAATGTTGGCTTCTAGTGAGCAAGATGGATTCATGTCAAGTGGCCTTTACTTCCTAGTGGGCAGACGTCTCCTCTGGCAAGGAGGCTCCCTCTCCTACAGAAAATGACTAATTTTCTTAAATCCTGCTTTGATTTATAAGGAAAAGGAACGAAATCATAGGCATTATGAATTTTCTTCCTACTTCAATAAGCCAGGAAGTAACTTGACTGTCAGTTCTCCAAACTTTGAAATCTCATTGAAAATAACACAATTGTAAGATTTCCATTATCTCATAAAAATTATTTCTTGTTCCCCTCTCCCTCCCTTTTTTCTTCTTCCTCAGACACAAATTTAATATGTCCTATGTGCTAGGGACTGCATTAGAAATAACAAGATAAATAAGATTGTCCCTCCTATAGTGTACTGTGCATTGGAGAAGACAAGCTTGTAAATAAACAATGTAATACTGATATAGAGACTTGGATAGAAACCCACCTGGAGCAGGTGAGCCCTGAAGGAAAAGGGAATCTCTTGGGGATCCTGGGAAAAGCTGGGTAGACGTGATTATATATGAGCTACACCTCAAAAGATGACTAGGTGTTCACCCAGCAGCAAAGAAACAAAAGACATTCTGATTAAGAACTAGGGGGAAGAAAATCAGGGAGCCTCATACAATAAGAAATATTTTGGCTCTTCCATGTACTTTTGTATGACTACAACTCACACAGTACCATATTGACAGTCTTTGTGGTGACCACTTACAAGCATTTTAACACTGAAAATCTATACCAAGAATTGAGGGTAATAGGAGAAAAGTCAAGAAATAGAAAGTATCCTATATTATTTAGGTGAGATATACAAACATGCCAATAATTTATTAATACATTACTGAGCTACAAAAAATGTCAGTTTCATATGTTTCAACCTAAAAGGATCCAGTACTTTGCATTTGGTTCATATTAATCTGTGTTAAGAGAAGAGAATCATCTAAAACAGCAAATAATTTTAAAACTTCTATATTTGCCTTTGGAATACATTATATTCCCTCTTTTGGCAGAAGATATACCTTCCTAATGAGGTTTTGTGCTTAGATCGGTATTAAAATTAGTTAGATTTCCCTGAGTAAGCATGAGCATGAGAATATGCCTGCAGAGCAGACTGGTGACCGAGAAACCCAAGGTTCAAGCATTTAACCAGGGATAAGCCACACATGAATAATGGAAAATTGAGTAATTAGTAATTATAGATACCAATTAAACCTTAGATATAAAGAACCAGTCCCCAGTCATTCTACCATGGTTTGCATTTTTGCCATACTAAGTCACTGTGTTTCATTCCAACTTCTGTTGGAGAAAAACTATTTGCCAACAGGCAGGAAGAAGAAAATAATACAATATAGAAAATAATGCCAAAAATCAAAAAATTCAGAAATCATGCATAATGGAAGGAACAACAAGTTGGTGATTATAGTAACCAACTACTTCTCTAAGTCAAAGTGGAATTCAGATTTCTTTTTTTACTTTTTTTTTTTGGTGAAGATGGTTAATCAAGCTCTTAAGTGGTCAGGAGATATATTGGTGATTAGAAAAACAATGAATCATCTCTTTTATTTTTTTTCCTGCCCTTCCCACATACTCCTACAGCCTTCTACATTTGTAAATCTGGTGTATATATCTATATCTATATATCTATCTCTATATATTTGTAAAATGATAATTTGGCAATCATCTCTTTCTTTAGCCACTACTCTGAAACTATATCTGTCCCCACTAGTCTGAAGGCTGAGTTTGCAATAAAGGAAGAAAGGTAAACTAAACTGTCAGTTAGCATATATCATGGTGTGTGTGTGTGTGTGTGTGTGTGTGTGTGTGTGTGTATTATTGTTAAGGTTATATAATTATCCTTATATTAAGAATTAGTTGATAGACAAGGAAAGCCTGATGCTCACAGCTCACAAAAGCATTTAGAAGTATAACCTAGGACTTCAGCAACAGAAAATCTGAGACGACCTAATTACAGGGTTAGCTGAAAATCTATGATATGTTGAGGTACTACAAATAAATTTTTCAGAAAAATCCAATAAGATCTAGTGTAAATGGCACTAGACTAGGAACAAAGAAACCAAGTCTTTGTTGAGATACTTGGTTGCTGTGTTAATTTATATAAGTCATTTCACCTTTCTGGGCCTTAACTACCTCATCTGTAAAATAAGGAAGTTACATTCAATGAACCTAAGGCAGTGGTCCTTAAAATGGGGTTCACAGATTTCCTGCCTCAGAAATTATGTTGGGAGATTGTTGAAAAGCAGGTTCCTGGGCCCATCCCACATTGACTAAATTAGCAACTCCCCAGGTGGTTCTTATTTAAGAACATTAAAGTTTAAATATCACTAGCCTAAGGTTTTCTCCAGATTTTACATTTTGAGTCTTGCTTTAGGGTTGGGATTAATTTAAATGAAAGCTAAGACAAAAACAAATCTATCCTTCATGTTTTTGGATAATAGAATAGGCTGTCTGATTTCTAAAAATTATATATAAATTTCTTTATATTAAAATTAAGTGGGATATATATTTGGTTCCCTGAAAGATTAGATAGAATAAAAGCTAAGACTTTGGAATCATATTTTTTAGACAGGAAAAAAACTAAGCATTTGCCATGTAATACAGTTAATTTGTAACCATGCTCACTGAGGCACAGTTTCTGGAACTTATGTATTAGCTATAAGCTGCCTTAATCACTCAAGAAGTGTATTACTCAACTGGTAAACACCAGTTCTCTGAAAACTACCATAAGATATAGTCATGAAGTTTTAAAAGCTTTTGAACATTTTATTCCAGTTGAGTTTCTTCAAAGTCAGTGAGTGATTAGTGGACTTTCCTCACTGGCAGTAGTTAATGTATCTATGCAAAAATATTCTTGCGAATTATTACAATCAGATTTCCACAAATGTCAAAACTTTCAAACATTTCGGATTGAAAACTTACCATTTAGACAAGATATAAGCGCATATATATGTGTGTGTGTATAGATATATATGCATGTATTTTCTGTGTATTCAAGTTAAAGTTATTGTGAAATGTAGAATAATATATTGGAAATCTCCAAAGATGAGATTTGAAGTCCTTAATACAGAGTTAGACAGTTGCTTGGCCTTAGATAACTGGCTTAATCTTTCTGAGCCTCTATTTTCTTAGCCATAAAATGAGAATATTGGGACTAATGCTGAATAAATACCTTATAGAATTGCTGTGAAGAATAAATATGATATTTGATAAAAACAAAAAATGCTTTGTAAATATTGGCAATTATTTACTTTCTATATTATAGGATTGAACCTTCCATTATTATTATGTCAGAATAAATTCTGATGTTTGTTTACTTATTTAATAAACAAACATTTTTGACAATCTGTTATGCTTACAACACTGTGCAAAGTACACTGGAAAATAAATTAATAATAAATATAAGCTGCAATTTCTGTGCTTAAGACACTTAAATTTTACTTGAGGATTTTATAACAATATCACACAGTTCAGGGTTAAAAACTCTGAAATACAAATGCTTAAACTAGCTAAAAATGAATACAATTGATCTTCTAAGAACGAGAAGTGTTTCATGGAAGCTGGTGGGACACTGAGCTAGACCAAGTAAATAATAAGTCTGATAAGTAAATAATAAGGGAATCTCAGCAGAAGATTCAACCACAAAAAGTTTTTTGAGATAGGGTCTTGCCCTGTCACCTGGGCTAGAATACAGTGGTGTCATCATAGCTCATTGCAATCTCAAACTCCTGGGCTCAAATGGTCCTCTTGCTTCAGCCTCCTGAGTAGCTGGGACTACAGGTGTGCACAATGACAACAAGCTAATTTTTCTATTTTTTGTAGAGGCTGGGTCTTGCTCTTGCTTAGTCTGGTCTTGAACTCCTGGCCTTAAGCGATCTTCCTGCCTCCATCTTGCCCTCCCAAAGTGATAGGATTGCAGGTGTGAGCCACTGACCCTGACCTCAACCAAATATTATTGAATACCTCATATGTGCATTGTTCTAGGAGTTTAAAATTCAATGATGAACAAAATAAAGATTGAACACATGAGCCTCACATTCTAGTTGGGGGACAAAAGATAGAAAGAATAAACATAGTTAACAAGTAACTAACTATTATATTTGAAAGAGAAAAATATATCTAAACAAGAAAAAGTAGGACAGGATATAAGGAATTTGGAGAGAAATGTTGAGGGGAGATTGCATTGTAAAATAGAGCAGTTAGTATAGACCTCATAGAGAAGGTGACCAAGCAAAAATTTAAGGAGGAAAGAATACTAGTCCCACGGACTTTTGGAAGAAGAATGTTCTACACCGAGCAAACAAATAGAGCAAGGGTCTTATGCCTCCTTAGCACGTTGGAAGAGCCCAGTGTGGCTAGAGATTTAGAAATTTGTTTATAAAGTCTGACAGAAACTTATAGTAAATCACTTTCTTAATTTACATTTATGCAACTCTTTGAGACTTAACCATGTTTATACTGTTTTTATACTGTTTCACACAGCCCTCTATAAAGCAATTTAGAGCCTTTGTAAGAAAAGAAAAAAATATATATAAATATATATATAGATAGATAGATAGCATGGAGAACAGCATGCTTTCACACTTGATGTTACCTAGCATTATCATTTTTTCAATTAATATCATTTTTTATGGAGAATTTGTTTCTGTGGTTTTCCTTTTTTTTTTTTTTTTACTCTTTTTTCAGTTTTTAAATTTGTGCCACCACCATATTTCAGAAAGGATTTTAGGCCACTGTCAATGGTACCTAAAATATGATCCCCAAAAAGGAGCAGAAGCAAAGTGACATGAGGAATAAGACTTAGAATGCATATCATAATGTTCATGTACCACTAATTTTTTCCCTAAACTTATTAGTGGACAATTATAGGGAAAAAATTGTAAATTAACTTACAATATGTATGTGATTTTTTAAAAATCTATGTCTATACAAAACATTTTCCGTGTTCTTTGTAATAAGACCATGCACACATTTTTCCTTGGGGTTCTTAAAAAAGAAGATGGTGTGATGAAATAACATTTTTTTTTGCAACAACTTTGCCATAGATATAAATATAGAGGAAAAAGTGTTTTGTGGAAAAGGCAGTTTAATTCAAGCTCTCAGTTCATTATCATGAGCATCTCCTGGAAAGGCATGGGCAACACATAAAACCATATTTGTTTTAGCAAAAAAAAAAAAAATATCTCATTTTCTCATTCAGGATGTCATACAACCACATGTTTACAAACTCTACAAATTATATAATCTCTGTCTTTTGTTCCACATTAAGACACTGAATTCAAACCAGGGACATTTGGATGAGATTCCTTCTTTTGTTACACATCTTTATAAGAGTGCTTGAGAAAGAGAGACTGGAGCACTTTGGTGCTGGCAGGGTATACTGCCCCTGAGCAACACAGAGCCCAGAAGATACAACATCATGGCTAAGGATGAACTGAAAGGCTTAATCACCCCACAGTCCAGTTTTTACCAAACTTGCTAAATTTGGTGTCATGGGAAATACTAAATATCATTTGCCCATGTGGCCAGGAAGGAACAACACATTCACACTTTAGAACAGGCAGAAAAAAGTAGCTGTAGAGCTGCTGCATTAGGATAAAAATCAGCTTAACATTCTCCATCTACTAGTGATGCTCTTAAAAGTTGAGATTGGAGAGCACAGAGAATTTTTCAGTGGTTTTATAGCATGCATTCAATGTGGTGCCCGTTACCTATCTATCATGATTTGTAATGTTTATCTCACTCCTGTCTCTTAATTATGTTTCATGTGTTAGATTTATGTGAAAATGTCCACTCACTGACCATGTGAGTTTTGTTTGCCATAAGGACACACATGACCAGTTAGATATGTAAGGTAATATTGAAAGAACAAATGGGAAATCCTGGTGAACCTGATTTCAAGTGGGAAATGGCAACACATGATAAATAGGGCACAGCCTCTGTGAGCCCTGAGGTGAAGAAGAGGGATTTCAGGTGGCTGCGTAGTTGACCTCCACAAATGCACATTATTTGGCATGATGCATTCCAGGTGGGGATCTTCACAGCTGTGACAGCTACCATGCGCTGTGATTTGTGGTCCCCCCCCCCCCCGCAAACCAGTAAAGGGTAGCACCAGCTAATGGTTTTATAACACCAAACAATAAAGCCTCATTGTTAGTTCAAGTTAAAAATAAAAATGATTAACTTTGTTAAAAGTGAAGATATTTGCTGTAAATCATATTACGCTAATAGTGCTGATAGGCTAGCTTTAAACAATATCATCTTATCATACTAAAAAAATTTACAATTAACCTGGCCATTTGTCATCTCAGAATCAGTTGGTTCTTACAGAACTGACACAGAGAGAATCATAAATTAAAGATTTTTCAGCAACTATTTGGGGAACACATAACAAATGACATATTTTCTCACCATCTAGTCAGCCATCCCAAAATATAGTATTGAATAGCATAAGCATCCTAACTCTTTATTGATCTGAAATTGAAAATAAAAGAGTAATCACATTCAATGGACCATCAATTGATATACTTTTCAACTCAATAAATTCTTTTTCAGATATCACTTCGGTTCATGACTTGAACTCACATTTGCTTGCTAAAGATTAATAATGTGTACAAGAAAGGAGGTAAAGTTTTTGTAACAATTTTTATACTTTGGTAGAGCTTTCTGATTAAATTAATTGATCACCACAATATGCTGAGAGTTGGGGGGCAGAAAGTGCTTATCGTAAGTGGTTAAAATGAGTCAGAAGAGAGAAAGGAGGAGGGTGAGATAATCCTGTACTTGGAGTTGCATCTCCCCTTTTCTTTCACTGGTTATAAGAATGATGTAAGGACTTTTAATGACCTTAAAATATTCTAGAATAGCCAATAGGAAATACGTCTACATTTGGGGCTTTCCTATAGGAGACATAAGTCTTTGGAGGCAAACTGCTTTGATACGATCTCCAACTTTTCTATTTAAGATGTGTGATCTTGACAAGTGACTTCATTCCCTCTGCACCTGTTTTTCTTTTTTTTTTTTATGTGTAGAATATGGATAAGCCATAACTCATACAGTTTCTAGAAGGGTTAAGTTAAATGTCCTATGCCTGTGAAAATGTTATTTAACATGAGGGATCAGGCAAATCAATCAGAGAATATATTATATATCTTTTGTCACTTTGGATTATTTAAAAATATGGAGCAAATAAGACACTTTATAAACCTTATATATTTAGTGATGTGAACATAATTATTGCATTTACTTGTAACTGATATCAAAATAAAAATTTGTGATGCATACTTTTTATCTTTTTATTTTTTTTAAAGCATTATGTAATAATTTAAAAAATAAATGACAGTCTTATTTTTTGGGAAATCCTTGAACTTTGTGATTTCTTGGTTGTGATAGCTTCCAGAGAAACAAAGCAAGAGGCTAGTGTCAGCCCTTTCACAAGGACCCACCAGGGCTGTACTGCTCTAGCCCTGCCTTGCCTTGTCACATTTCTCTTTCAATGTGCGCTTCTAGAGGATGTCCTGCTCACTAGCAAATGAGTATGTCTTATAAAATTTGTGAAATTTTTACAACTTGAAATAGCTTCTGACAGAGTAATTTTCAAATTGTCCCATTAAGATCCACATCATGGATAGTAGATTGCGCCTCTGTAGTAGTTGTCCCCATTACCTGGTCTTTCTTTCTGTCTTGGTAATAGAATTTTAGCTGAGGACATTTCCCAGCCTCACTTAAATAGTATGTGGAACTTCCAGGAAATATCCCTAAAAGGAAGAAGTCTGTCCTACCTTCCTTTTTTCTCCTTCCTTGTGAAATGCAGATGCGAATACAGGAGCCGAAACAATCATCTCAAACCATGACTTGGAAGCTAGATGTTGAGGGCTGCAGAGTGAAAGATTAGGGGCCCTATCTTCCTGATATGACAGACCCCCACATTAGCCCTGGACTGCTCTGCACAAATGGTTATATGAGATTTTTCGGTGCCTCGTTGAAATGGTCAAACTGTGCCTTAACGAATACGGCTTCTTTGATAACAGCACAGAATCTGGAGAAATCACAGCCACGCAGAACAATCACCACTCACCTCGACTACACTAAATCATTTCTCAATTATTACAGTGAGATTATTTTAAAAAATAATAATCATTTGTTTTAAAGTTGTGGATTGATTCTATTATTTGGACCTTCTAACATACATGGTAACTGAATTTTTTTCTTTTTCTTTCCAAACACTTTTTTTTTAAAAAAAAAAAATGATTTTCTATACTGTGTCCCTCACTTTTTAAAAAATTACTTATTTAGTCTCATCTGATACAGATATAAAGGGAAAACTAATATTACATCTTTTAATAGTGAACGTATTTTAGACTCCCTGACCAGTGGGTTTTTAAAAACTGATTAGAAAACATGTTTGTTTTCCTATGAAACATAGTAATGAAATGCTT
The DNA here is from genome assembly GCF_040939455.1 of Microcebus murinus. Classification (NCBI taxonomy): domain Eukaryota; kingdom Metazoa; phylum Chordata; class Mammalia; order Primates; family Cheirogaleidae; genus Microcebus; species Microcebus murinus. The sequence continues at coordinate 86,405,035 of NC_134105.1, read as the reverse complement.
CCTACTACAGTTCTGCTCACTGACTTGCCACTTTGTCCTTCCCTAGTTAAAGGTGTCTTCTGGTTAGTCCTGTACCCATGTGATAACTTGTGGAATACAGTTTCTACATCATGTCTTTAACCACAGTGGCCCCTGTCAATGATTTATGAGCAAATTTCTATAATTCCTACTGCTCACATTTAAAGCTTCATTTGAACAGGCTTAGCCAATGTGTGTTAAATGGACGATTCTAGGAGACTGTGAGTGCAGTGAAACTAGTGTGGTCAGATATGCCTGGCTTTAAATCATGGCATTGACACTTACTATGCTATTTCCCACGGGTTATGTCTTTGACTTCTCTGAGCCCATATCTGTAGATGAGAGTAACAGCATCTATTTCACAGGCCAGTTAAAAACAGTGCTTGATTCTGTGTAGGTACTCAATAAAAATGGACCCCCTCCTCTTAACCAGAGTGTTCTGACATAATGACCATATGAGAGCATGAAAATTTTCACCCCTGTCTCTGAGGACTTATTTAGTGTATTTACCTATCATTGGTACTGAAGGATGTTACCGGCCTTGCTCACAGGAGTGCTCAATGGCGCACTCACCCCCCTTTGGAATTACAGTGAAATCCATGGGGAGTGGAGAAGGAGCAACTGGGCACTCTCAGGTGTGCTACAGTCCACACAGTTAACTTCTCAGCCTTTCTCCCTCTCCCTCACCTCACCTTGCTATCTCTTGGTGAATTGGGGACAAATTTTCTTGGTGGCTTGGGCTTCTGTGACAAGGGTGTCTTTGAGATCAACCATAGCTCAGCCCATTCAGACATGTAAGTGGGTGTCAGAAGACCTATATTATTTCCATTCTGCAACTGACTAGCAGTGTGAAACTAGACAAGAAAAGAGGGGCAAAGAATTTGTTTTGAGTGTTTGCCGTGCACCTTGTCATGCACTAGACACTTGGTGTCATTATTTAATTTCATTCTCACAAGAGGCTTGCGAAGTAGGCATTCTTACACACTTTCTAGGTGAAGAAACCAAGGCTTCTCTGTGCTAAGTAACCTGCTCTTAAATTACAGAGTCATGAATTGAATGCAGCACTGGCTGAGTTCAAAGCCCCACTCCTTTTGCTATACAGAATGCTGTCTCTTTGACCCAATTGGGCCTAATTTTTTTGGAAAAGGGATGTTTTGCAAGGTCCCTTATATTCTCAAACCCTATAACTCTATCCTCTTTACTCTAAATGCAGGAATATTAAACTTACTAAGCTTTTTAAAGACTTAATAAGCCTTCTTCTGATAAATGTTCACATTATGTTTGACTCAGTATAGTAGGTACGTTTAAGTGTAAAAGACATAAAAAGAGTAAATACATATAATTGGAGGTAGGGAGCAAAGAATTAGGTACTTACCATTTTCTGCAAGCATCATTTGTCAGGAAACTGCTACTTCAAATCTAAATTCTCTTATTGCTTTATTTTTTTTTTTAATTCTGATTGTACAAGAGAACACAAGTGAAGCAATTCAGAATTCATGCTGTGTTGAAAGAAGGGATTCAACAAGTACAACTGAGCCCAACAGGAGACACAGTTATAGACATGAGTACAAAAGATCATTAGCTTCACTTCATTTTAGTCTTCCTGGGTTGCCTAAGCAGTCAACACAGCCATATCTGACACATAGCTGCCTTCATTTGTCACACACATTTTAAGTTCAAAGATGTGAGTCTTACACTGATTAAAAAAAATAAGGACTTCCTTGCCTTCTTTGGTACTATAATGCAATGCTTTATTTATTTTCTCTTCTTGAATAGCAAGGCCAGTTCAGGGGAAACTTTGCAGGTCTTCGCTGAAGCTCGACTATAATTTCCTTCGAGTGGCAAATTCAGTTTTATATTTATGGGTACATCTGCCTCAGTCATAATCTGTAAGTTTCCTTCTGGGTCACCAAGTAATGTTGCATTTGGTTGGCATTTATTATTTCTATTCATTGTTCCTTGTGTATCTATTTGAACAATAGGAGGAGGCTACACTTCTTTTTATTATCATCAGGTCTGTGCTTTTGTGAAACACATTAGAATTTGCAGTTTGCTTTAGCTCATAACATAGTAATCTTGGATACTGTTAGGAATGAAAGGTATTTAAAAGAGATGCAGACAATGGTTTTTTCAATTACTCAATAAGCTGTATAGGTAGATTCATGATGGAATGGGCATTTATGTAAAGTGATAGAGGAGCAGAGGCCACAGCTTCTGAGGCAGATATTTGGTGAAAATGTAACCTGGTCCATTTCACTGCTGTTTCTTTAACAATAATATTTGCAATACAGTCTAGCTGACTCACTTTATAGATCACATTTTTTGCAATTGTAAAATTCACCATTTTGATTCCAGGTTAATAAAACAATAAGCCACCTGAACCTCCACTGCACAATGCACGATTTTTATGCACGTGAGGTTTCCACTGGTGTCAGGTGCGTTGTGAACGTTTAAGCAAAGACAAATGACTCAACTCTCCCCTAGAAATGAAATTGCAGGGCCCCTTACATCTCTTCCAAATTTTGCAATTAATTAGCCCCCAAAATATTTTTGGCGTATATATTTTGTGCAAGGGCATAAATATTGCAGAACGACTTCTGGGGTAACTTGTTTTATTGGTAGCCTACTTCAATTCTCCCTAGGCTATACCCAAGTTTTGACCTAATTAAGCACGCATTAGTACTTGGTGCTTAAAAAAAAGAAGGCTCGTTTAAAGAGCATGTAAACAAACAAACGAAAAGGATAGAAAAGGCACCAACTTCTTCTCCTCCTGATCTATAATTCCTGCTTTTGACATGGGAAGTTCTCCAGGTCCAGGCTTTCAGACAGATGGGTGTGAAGAAGAAAACATGCAATGTCAATGATCTCTCTGGGATCTAACATGGTGCTGGGCTTCCAAATTCATTTACTTTGCTTACTTTTTTATGGTCTGGCCAAATAAGGTTCGGCTGAGTCTCAAAGCCTGGCCTGAACCAGTTAAGTGTGCATTACAGCAGCCCTACTCCTGATGTGAGCTCATTCTCAGCTGCAGAAGAGCTCTGTTAACATTGGGGCAAACGCTTTGACAAGTAGTGAGTTGACATTTTGGGGATCAGTTTCCTTCTCAGTGGAGGAGCCAGGATCTGACAGTGAGGTGAGCATGGAGGACTCCTCTACAAAGGTATATCCCAATCAGAGGAGGGAGCTGCTGTCGTCCACATCTCATTTGTTCAGATAAGAGCATTGAGACCCAGTTTCATCCTTCTTGACATCCCCCCTTCTTAACTGGCAAGAGGGAATACATAACAATCATCTGCAGAGGAAAATTCCTGCCACACAGCTGACATCTAGTTGCCCTTTCTCTTTAAAACCATGGTCAATTAATTGCAAGGTGAACTTTAGAACTATGCTGTTGTAAGAGTGACTGACACCCAGGCATATATGACTGTTCGAAGGGTCACATTATAACTTGGCTGTCGTGCTGCTTTCAAACATACAAAGGATTTTTAATTTAAAAGCTACAACAATTGGTAACATTTAGTGGGATCTTACCCTATGCCAAGTGTTCTAAGCATTTTTAAAGCATTTTCTTATTTAATTCTCATGGCAGCCCACACGGGCAGAAGCTTTAAGGGTGAGACAGCTTGGGTTTAAATCTTGGCACCATTGCTTTCTAGTTGTGTGGCCTCCCTGTGTCCAAGTTTCCTTTAATTTTTGTAGCTTCTATGTATGGTAACTATACTTTCTCCATGGAACAAATGTGGAAACAGAGTCAGAGATGTTAGAATAATAGCCTGGATTTGAATTCCGTCTTCTGAAATAAAATCTCATGGACTTCCTCCTGCTCTCCATTTCCACTACAACCACAGTTAGATCCAAAACTTATCTTTCATCACACCACAGCACTAATCAAGATTGCTTTCCCTCACATTCACATTTGCCCAAATGCCTAATTTCACACCAATTCATTCCTTACATGGAAGCCAGAATGATCTTCTTATAGACATGTCTAACCACATGTCATGTTCTCCTTAACACCTTTATTGGCTCTCCAGTGCTCTAAGGATGAAAACAAAATCCTTAAAATGGCCTAGAAGGAAAGGTATACTCTAGCACCTGCATAACTAGTCAGACTGATCTCACAAGACTTTGCCTCTTGCTCTCCTTAATAAGTTAAGAAAGGTAGGAAATGTGGGCATCTTGTCACCTGAACCACTTTCAAATGATAAAACTAGTATAAAAAACATTAGACATAATTGATTCCTTGGCAACTCATCACCACTGCCTTATTCAAACTGTCCCCAGCTGAACTGTGCATATATGCTCCAACCATTATAAATTGGTGATTTGGGATAGAGAATGTATTTTCCCACGGACTCCCAGTTACAAAATTCACTTAAGTTTCAAGGCCATAAAAGCTTATTTTGTCTACAAGGGAGCAAAACTCTTCTGTTGAAAGTGCTATGGCTTCCCATTTGACAAAATAATAATACCTGACAAAATAACAATATTTGACAGAATAACAATAGCTAAAATTTACTTACTGCTTAACAAAGTACTAGGTGACATATTTAGAACTTGATGTATATTAACTTCCCCCAAATTTATGAAGTAGTTACTATCATAATCCCTATTGTACAGATAAAGAATATGAGCCACATGGATTCCAATAAGGGGAAAAAAAATCACACTGAGGTAAACTACTAATACACTAGTAGTTTTTATAAGAAAAGTCATGTTTGTAGGCCTCCTATTCTGACTTCTAAAATTAATAGAATAGCAGCTTAAGTTTCAGTAAAGTAAGCATAGTTTTGAAGATACTTTTGTTCCTTATTTCACACCTTGAAAAGCAAAAATATAATCATTTTTTAATTAATGATTCAATGCTTATTTCTCAGCCTTTGAAAATTCTCCCATACTATGGCAATAAAACAGTCCCTGATTTCAGTGATTTACATTTGCTTCTCTCTGTTTGAATCTGTGGTGCAAGACCCACCGTTTTGATTCACTCATCCAGCAATCTCTGTTAATGTACAGGCACAGTCCACTATGCATAGAATGCAGAGTCAATTTCCTCACGTTTACTCACCTTAGGACATAGGCTCTAGGGACGCACAGAAATAGCAAAATCCTGGCCAGGTGTGTGCTTTATGATTCCAGCACTTTAGGTGGGAGGCCAAGGCAGGAGGGTCGCTTGAGGCCAGGAGTAGGAGACCAGCCTGGGCAACAGAGTAACTAAGACGGTGTCTCTACAGGAAAATAAATAAATAAATAAACAAATAAATAAATAAACAAACAAACAAACAAACAACCCCCTCCCCACCACCACCACCACACACACACAGAAACAAAAGAAACAGCAATGCTAAATGTTTTGTGATTGTCTAGTTTCTTCTTCTGCCAGATTGGGATTGCTCCCTACAGTGTGGTGCTAAATCTCTGTTTAGCTTTTTTATTTTTTAAAGGCTTAAGCAGATTCTGCATGTTTAAAAAGATCAGATCTCAGGTTATTAATATTTGAGCAACTGCAAAAAATTAAGCTAAAATTCCAGACAGCATCACGGATTCATTTTCATCTATTGCCTTTGTTGTTTCACACTTTGGGGAATATTTGGCTGGGGTATGTTTGATTTGGAAGAATTATTAAAAAGTGTTTTTGTTGCCTACAATGATTTCCAATAATAGGTCAGCAAATGAAGGGATTTAAATACATGTTTTATTGAAAGCTTCAACTATTTTAGATTCAAAGGGATGCTCCATTATAAAACTGTAAGGTTTTGCAGAAGCAGAAGTTTCTTAGTTGCTAATTAATGTAAGCAAGACGGATAATTAAATATTGCTTATATATGCAATATTCTCATCATAGATAGTAAGCAGGGAACACGTCATCTATTTTTTTCATTCTATCCTCTGCCCCAGTTTTTCCCCAGCACCATGGCTTCCATACCCCTGATATACTTCCCTTTAAATAAATGTTGTAAATATATCCTGATACAAAAGAAGATGTTATGTAATGTTTAAAATAGAATATATCCTAGGGGATATATTCTAAGACTCCCAGTGGATGCCTGAAACCAACGATAGTACCAAATCCTATATATACTATGTTTTTTCCTATTCATACATACCTATAATAAAGTTTAATTTACAAATTAAACATATTAAGCGATCAACAAAAATAACTAATTATAAAGTCAAACAATTATAACAATATACTATAATAGAAAATATCACACACTGTGGCCGTCACTTTTAAGTTTGAGTTGTGACAGCAAACTAGCATGAACCTATTTTTCCTCCACAATTTCATGGATAGAAGATTCATTTTTACAATAGATCTCAGCAATCTTGCCATGCAATTTTTTTCCTTTTTATTAAGTCAAGAACTCTCACCTTTTCACTTAAAGGAATCACTTTACGGCTTCTCTTCGGCATATCCAAATTGCCAGCATCACTACTCTTGCACTTTGGGGCCGTCATTAAATGAAGTGAAGGTTACTTGAACACAAGTACTGCAAAATCACGGCAGTCAAACCCAATAACCGAGCCAGCTACTAAGTGACTAACAGGCGAGGAGCACATATAGCATGGACACGCTGGACAAAAGGATGATTCGCAACGTCGGGGGGACGGAGTGGAACCGTGTGAAGTTATTGCTACTCAGAATGGCCTGTAATTTAAAACTTATGAATTGCTTATTTCTGGATGTTTCCATTTAATATTTTTGGACCGTGGTTGACTGTAGGTAATGGAAACTATGGAACATGAAACAGCAGATGATGGGGGGGACTAATATACAAACATAATAATATAGGTTAAAACAAAGAATAGTTAAGTGTTTTCCTCAAATGTTCATAATAGACTTAATTAACTAAGACTCTTTAAAATATTGAAATGGTAAACAATGAGTATGGCCCAGCCCCCTACCAGACAGAACCAACATGGGATCCCGTTTAATGCTATGCTGGGAAACAGACCTTTAATTGTGGGCAGATAAGACACTAGCAGTTGGGAGGTGCATCATGCTCACTACAATGGCTATTCAGTGCTGAAATATTCTGACATTTTAACTAATGAACGCCTATACAGGTGCATATTGGCTTACAAGAGCCTTGATCTCAATGTGAGATCAGATGGTAATATGTAGCCTAGGAAACACACCACTTTGCATTTACCATTTTATAATTCTATCTTTGTGTTGTTATTTGAGAGCCTAGCTGTGTGACATTTCCATTCATTGCTTGTAAGGTAAAGCCCCCACTGAACTTCCCCCACTGAACTTCTTGTGATGCTTATGGCCTTTTGTCACTGGTGCATTCCTTATTGCTTTGTTAAATGGAATGTGTCGGAACATAGGCAGTGGATATGTTTTTAGGCTTTACATAATACATCCACTTCTGTATGCCTGCGTATCTGAGCCCTTGTTCCCTTTTTCTGTCCTTCCCACTTCACTTAGTGTGGGTCATTGTTTTCTCTAAGCATGAATACATTTTCCCCAAAGGTCTTTGCCAGGATGTTAAATCCTGTGTCTCAAGACAATGATGCCAAATCAACGTATTCTTCTTAAATCACCTTTATGTTCTGTCCCTTTTGATCCAGCACCCTGAGCATGTTTCCAAACACTCTCCTAACTCCTTCTGTTTCATGTTCACTAGGTCCTGCATCTCTTTTGGTGTCCTTTTCTTCCTTTTATGAGTCTAGCACTCCCCTAGCCAGGTTATGTTATGATTTTAGCCCTAACTGTGGTTCTGGAGCCTGGGATAAATCTTTAGGTAGTAGGCATTGCCTGACAATGCCTGGGCTTCTGTGTCACCTTCAAACAATAAGGGAGTATTAGCCTCAGCTAAAGAGGAGTGGGAACTTCTGTAGGTCCAGAGAGTTTACTAGAAAATGGGGGTTTAGGATTTTCAAGTGCATCCTGTATCTCAGAATCCCATCCTTTTCCAGTTAATTTCTTGACCTTGACATAGAAGATTTGCTCAGGTTGAGATTTCAACAATTCTCTGGAGCTCTTTTGCTTTAAAAAAAATTAAATTTGGAGACTAGTTCTCATGATGTTTTTCCATTTGTCTCCAAGAGATCTGAGTGTCTTTATATGCTGCCAAAGAGGACTTCAGTCTTTCATACCTACTCTGTAATTGCTGATTACCTACCATTACTTTTTATTATTTCTTCCAAAGCATCAGTTGTCCCCATCAATAACCAAATAATTCCATTATAGTGATCTTATATTTCTCAAATAACTGATATGTTGCATCCATTAGTGCATTTCCTTCCACTGTTATACCAACCCAATTCACCACCAGTAAGCATTTGAACAATTTCACTACTACCTCTGCCAAAAGCTCCATATACCACTGGTGATAGGGTTCTCATTGCCAGGAGAATGGCAGGTGGTCAAGCTCCATTTTGGTGTTGTACTTCCTGGCCACTCCTAGTATCACCAGTTGCTGGGTGGGTTCCTGAGGAAGCAAAATTTGAGGTAGGGATTAATACGCAGGACAAAAACCTGTGGTCAAAGGAAAGCAAACATAATCAGCTGGAAGGAGAAATTGGTCTGCATGAGATCAAATCCCTGCAAAAATTCTCTATCTACAATATCAATCTATCCATCTGTCATCTATCTTTCCTATTGGTTTTGTTTCTCTTACGATATCCTGACTGATACAGAATTTGGCACTTAAAATGGGATGGGTCCTGAGAAACAATATCTTAAGAATGAGTCTTTCATATTGGTTCTGAGTTTTCTGGAATTGGTTCTCTGATGTGATTAAATTTTAAGGCATTAATGATCCTGTATCCAACGGTAAAAAGAGCACTGGTAATCAAGGTATACATTGACAATGCAGTAAATTGATTTATGATCTATAGATATCTGTAATCAAGTGCCTTTAAAAGGTATGGCATGGTTCTGTATGACCAATATTTGCAGCCTTAAAATATTTTAGTGAAAATATGTAGTATCATGGAGTTTGTTCATTGCTCTAAGTATGCTGGAGAACTTGAGCCAAAAAAAAAAAAAATCATTAACTCAGTGCTTTAAATTCCCATATTAAGGTCTATGTAAAGGACTTGAAAACTTCTATGGCTATCCTGAGAGAAACTCTAAATTTTGTAATGGTGGAGTAAGAACTTTTGAAAAACAAATCCTGTAGGTGGCTGAACTATAATGTGCATTGAATTCTCATCCTCTCTTTTCTTAAAGTTATGGCATTGATTGAGAAGGAACAAAATCCAAAACTTGGGATGGGCCATATGGACAGATTCTGATGACCAAATCTCCAAAAATCTTTGGAGCCTTCTTGTCAGTGAATGCAGCCCTTCCACCCCTGTCTAGGTAGGTTATTTTTCCTTTTCCTGAAGAACCTAGAGTTGCCTCTCCTGACAAAGTTTCCATGCAAGGCACTGCTGATCATCCTCTGAACCTGGACATATCTTTGCCATTCTTTTGGATCTGTAGCCAGACTCAAGTACCAGCAGCCCACAAAGGGTATGGTACAAATTGTGACCTGTGGTAGGTACAATATTCACCAAGAGAATTGCATGATTTGCCAATTTCTCTTGACAGAAACCTGAAAACTATATGTCAGATTAGGTCTTAAGGGTGTGGAATCCAGAAGGAAGGAATATAAAGTTGTATCAGGTCTACTATATTGTTATAGCCTCACTAATCAGAGATTCTAGATCCTAGCCCCTCTGCATAAAACATGGAGGGTTGATCAAAATGTAAATCCAAAGTTGCCTATACCAAAAAAGTTAAAAAGCCAGAAATTTCTTGGAATACTTTAGAGGAAGGCATCCAAAGGCTTAGAGTGATTAGAATGCTAATATAATTTTCTTATCTAAGACCTGCTTACACACCTCATGGGGATCCAAAGGACCCCCTTTATGTAACAAATTGATAGAAATAAATTTGTGATGGAGGTTACCCAGCATCCTTGAAGATTTTTGTGGTAGCTCTCCTCCATAGGTCAGAAATTACCGTTAGAACTATTACCATAAAGGAGAGGAGAGGCAAGATGGTGGGTGAGAAACACCTCCAGCCAGAGTGTCTCTGCAAGAATGAAAGATTTTAGATGAAAGTGAAAAAAGCAAACAGACAGGCAAACATAGATCAGGTGAGGGTTTGAAGGAAGGGTGCCTGAACCCCAGGAGACTCCATGGGAAGAGGTTGTGGAGCAGAACTGGAAGGAGAAAGGCATTGGCAGGAGTCTAAACCCCAAGAGGCTTGGAGATGAGTGACAAGGGTAGGTGGAGTGGTTAAATTTCCCCTCCCTTGCATCTCTGACTGTTGGTGGTCTCCTGAACTGCCAGAGAGACCTGCAGATACCAGCCCAGAGATGGCTACCCCCAGTGAGTGGAGAGCCTCTTGTGGAAAGGGCACTGGGCTCTCAGCTCCCTCGGGGCACCTCCCACCCCACAGACCCAAGCCAATCAGCAGGCACCATATTGCTTCATTCTCCCATTCCCCTTCCATTCCCATGGCTGCAGAGAGAGAGAATTAGCCACCATCCAGAGATATCCACAGGGAATAGAACCTTTCCTCTTGGGGCCCTGCAGCAGACCGAAGGGTACTCAGACCATGACCTCTGTACCTGCTAGCCCTCCGTAGTGGTGCTTGCCTGGTGACTTCAGCAGAGTGGGGCAAATCCAGAGGCAGAGAGACATTGGTCTAGCTTGGGCACCCCATGGGTAACTTGAGGCCAGCATTCTTCTTCCTGGTAGGATCAAGGATTGATCTCTGGGGCCAGGGGAACATGCCTGCAGGCCAGATCCCATACACTCAGATCTCGATTGCATTGCCCAGGGTCACAGAAGGGATATTTGTGAACTAGTCTACTGAGGTGTGTGTGCCATCAGGGACAGACCAGAGTGGTTCCTAGCTGCAACATGCTTGAGGGGCAATCCTCTTCCCATGGGAAGGCTGTGGTACCAGCTCAGGCTGTGATCCTGGGCAGGGAAACTCCCTGCTCACATCACAGCCAGGGGAGCTTCTCTGGCTTGAGGTCCTGCCTGCAGATAGAGCCCAGGAAAAACTGCAGAAGAAGAGAGGGTAGAAAGAAGTGAGGCCTGCTCAAGACTGTCAGACTGTGAGTCTCAGACAGCTCCACCCCCACAGGCAGACTTTCTGATTCAGGGGGCCATTTCAGCCCCTCTGGCGGCAGCTTTGTCCAGAGGCAGGGAACAGACTTTTGATCCCTGCTAACAGCATTTGTGGAGCTTAAGGGCAGGCTCACCCAACCCAGCCCACAAAAAGAATCCAGAACTTGGAAGAAAAATTCACTAAGAAAATTGAAATATAAACAAAAATCGAACAAAACTTCTAGAAATGAAGACTTTATTCAAAGAATTACAAAACACAGTGGAAAGCCTCAAGAATAGGATAGATCAATCAGAAGAAAGAATATCAGGGATTGAAGATAACACTTTCCAATGAAACAAGTCAGTCACAGAGATAGAGCAGAGAAATCAGAGAAAAGAGCAAAGCCTACAAGAATGTGGGATTATGTGCAGAGGCCTAACGAGAATTATAGGCATCCTGAAGGGTGAAGAAGAAAATGCACAAGGGTTAAATAAACCGTTTGAAGATATAATGGAGGAAAATTTCCCTGGTATTGCTAAAAATTTAGATATCCAGAAGCTGAAAGGACTCCTGGGAGATTCATTGCAAACAGAAAGACACCACAACACATAGTCTTTGCACTGGCTAAAATAAACATAAAAGAGGTCCTCCTACAAGCTGTAAGGTGAAAGAAGCAGGTAAAAAAGGAAAACCCATCAAAATAACTGCAGACTTCTCAACTGAGACATTACAGGCCAGAATAGAGTGGGGCCCCATTGTCACTCTTCTCGAAGAGAATAATGCCCAGCCTAGAATCTTGTATCCTGCAAAACTAAGTTTCTTATATGAAGGAGAGATAAACACCTTTTCAGATAAGCAAGGACTGAGAGAATTCATCAAGACAAGACCCACTGTCCAGGAAGTACTCAGAACAGTGTTACACATGGATCAGCACAATAGACATTCACCAGTGTAAAATCATCCAAAAGCTAAAGGGCAAAGGCCAGATATCACAATAGCTCAGGAGAGAAAACAAAGCAACAAAATTCAACTCAACAGGAGTAACAGAAATATGCCCCACTTATCAACCTTTTCAATAATGGGCTTGAATTACCCATTAAAGAAACATAGGCCAATCAAATGGATAAATACATACAAGCCAAGTATTTGTTGCCTTCAAGAAACACATCTTACCCACAAGGATGCATTTAGACTCAAGATGAAGGGATGGAAAACAATATTACATAAAAATGGAAGTCAAAAGAAAGCTGGCATAGGAGTTCTGATTTCAGATAACTTAGTCTTCAAATCAACATAAGTAATGAAAGACAAAGGGGGTCACTGTATAATGGTTAAGGGTATAATTCAACAAGAAGACAGACATAATTCTAAATATTCATGCACCTAACTCAGTTGTATCCAGATTCATAAAGCAAATCTTACTTGATCTAAACAAAATGATAAACAGAAGCACTGTAATATCCAGGAACTTCAACACCCCTTTGACAGAACAGGACAGATCCTCCAAACAGAAAATAAAAAAAGATACAATGGACTTAAACAGAACTCAGGAACAAATGGGCCTGACTGACATTTATAGAACTTTCTATCCCAAAACCAATGAATATACATTTTTCTCATCAGTTCATGGGACATTCTCTGAGTTTGATCATAACCTTGACCACAAAATATGTTTGAAGAAATTTAAAATTAGAAATTATGCCAAGAATCTTCTCTGACCACAATAGAATAAAATTAGAAAACTCCAACAGAAACTCTCATCTCCACACAAAGTCATAGAAATGCAACAATCTTATACTGAATGATGATTGGGTTAAGGAAGAAATTAAGATGGAAATCAAATATTCTTTGAACTAAATAATAAAGAAGACACAAGTTGTCAAAATCTGTGAGATCCAGTTAAAGCAGTCCTGAGAGAAAAATTTATATTGATAAACGCCTATGTCCAAAACACAGAAAGATCCCAAATCAATAATCTAATGAATCCTCTCAAAGAAATGGAAAACCCAGCCTCAAACCCAGCAGAACAAAAGAAATAACAAAGATCAGAGCAGAACAAAATGAAATGGATAATAAAAAACCTATATGAAAGATTAATAAAACAAAAAGTTCGTTCTTTGAAAAAATAAAATTGACACACCTTTTGCTAGATTAAAGAGAAGCAGAAAAGAAAAGACTCTGATAAGCTCCATCAGGAATGAAAAAGGGGAAATTACAACTGATACTGCAAAAATATAAAATATCATCTATGAATACTATAAAAACCTTTTTGCACATAAACATGAAAATATGGAGGAAATGGAAAAATTCTTAGAAACACACAGCCTCCCTAGGCTCAATCAGGAAGAAATAGAATTCCTGAACAGACCAATATTAAGTACTAAATTGAAGCAGCAATAAAACACCTTCCTAAAAAGAAAACCCCAGATCAGATGGTTTCACACCCAAATTTTAACTGACCTGCACAGAAGAACTGGTTCCTATCCTGCAGAAAATTTTCCACAACATTTGAGAAGGAAGAAATCCTCCCCAAAATGTTTTATGAAGCCAACATCATCTTGATACCAAAACCAGGAAAGGATGCAACAAAGAAAGAAAGAAAAAAAGATGCAACATAAAAGGAAACTACTGACCAATATCCCTGATGAATATATATGTAAAAATTCTCAAGAAAATTCTAGCAAAATGAATATAGGTGCTTATCAGAAAAATAATCCATCATAACTAAGTGGACTTTATCCCAGAGATGCTGGAATAGTTCAACATACCCAAATCTATAAATGTAATTTGCCATATAAATAGAAGTAAAAACAAAGACCATATGATCCTCTCAATAGATACAGAAAAAGCATTTGACAAAATTCAGCACCCTTTTATGTTAAGAACACTTAACATAATAGGCATAGATGAGAGTTTCTAAAAATGATAAAAGCCATATATGACAAACCCACAGCTAACATCATACTGAGCAGGGAAAAATTGAAAGCATTCCCACTTAGAACTGGGACCAGACAAGGTTGTCCTTTATCACCCCTTCCATTCAACATAGTGCTGGAAGTCCTAGCCAGAGCAATCAGACAAGAGAAGGAAATCAATGGCATCCAAATGGGGGCAAAAGAGGTCAAACTATCACTCTTTGCTGACGATATGATCTTATATCTAGAAAACCAAGGATTCTGCCATGAAACTACTGGAATTGCTAAACAAATTCAGCAAAATCTCAGGTTACAAAATCAATGTACAAAAATCAGTAGCATTCCTATATGCCAACCACAGACAAACTGAAAACCAAATCAAACACACAATACCCTTCACAATAGCAACAAAGAAAATAAAATACCTAGGAATATATTTAACTAAGGAGGTGAAAGACCTCTAAAGGGAGAACTATGAAACACTGAAGAAGAAATAGTGGAGGACGTGAACAGGTGGTAAAACCTCACCATGCTCATGGATGAGGAGAATCAACATTGTTAAAATGTCTATACTATCCAAAGTGATCTACAGATTCAATGCAATACCTATTAAAATACCAACAAAATTTTTCACAGATCTAGAAAAATAATTCTGTTTCATATGGAACCAGAGAAGATCCCATATAGCAAAAGAAATCTTAAGCAAAAAGAACAAATTGAGAGGCATCAATTTACTACACTTCAAACTATACTACAAGGCCGTAGTAACTAAAACAGCATGTTAATGGCACAAGAACAGAGACATAGACCAATGGAACAGGACTGAGATCCCAGATATAAAACCACCCTCATATAGCCATCTAATCTTTGACAAAGCAGACAAAAATCATTTATTGGGAAAAGAATCCTTATTCAATAAGTGGTGCTGGTAAAATTGTATAGCTACTTGTAGAAGACTGAAATAGGATCTGCACCTTTCACGTCTCTCAAAAATCAACTTGTGGTAGATAACAGTCTTAAACCTAAGGCATGAAACTATAAGAATTCTAGATGAAAATGTTGGAAAAAGTCTTATAGACTTTAGCTTAGGGAAAGAATTTATGAAGAAGACCCCAAAGGCATTCACAGTAACAACAAATATAAATAAATGGGACATGATCAAATTAAAAAGCTTCTGCACAGCCAAGGAAACTATCACGAGAGCAAACAAACAATCTACACAATAGGAGTAAATATTTGCATGCTACACATCTGATAAAGGGCTGATAACTAAAATCTATATAGGACTCAGGAAAATCAGCAAGAAAAAGGTCAAACAACCCCATTAAAAAAGTGGGCAAAGGACAGAATGGAAACTTTTCAGAAGAAGACAGAATAATGGCTAACAAACTTATAAAAAAAATTCCCAGTATCTCTAATCATCAGGGAAATGCAAATTAAAACCACAATGAGTTATCACTTAACTCCAGTGAGAATGGTTTTTATCAAAAAGTCCCCAAACAATAAATGTTGGCATGGATAAGGAGAGATAGGAACACTCATACCCTACTGGTGAGACTGCAAACTAGTACAAACCCTGTGGAAAGTAATATAGAGATATCTCAAAGAGCTAAAAGTAAAACTACCATTTGATCCAGCAATTCCATTACTGGGCATCTACCCAAAGGAAAAAAAGACATTGTATAAAAAAGACATCTGCACTAAAAAATTTATAGCAGTACAATTCACAATTGCAAAGATGTGGAAACAACCCAAGTGGCCATCAATATATGAGTGGATTAATAAAATGTGCTATCTGTATACTATGGAGTTCTACTCAGCCACAAAAAACAATGGTGATATAGCACCCCTTGTATTATCCTGGATAGAGCTGGAACCCATTCTAGTAAGTGACGTATCCCAAGAATGGAAAAACAAGTACCACATGTACTCACCATCAAATTGGTATTAACTGATCAATACTTATGTGCACATATAGTAATAACATTCATTGGGTGTCAAGCAGGTGGGAGTGGGGAGGAGGGTATGGATGTATTCACACCTAATGGGTGCAGTGCACACTCTGGGGGATGAACATGCTTGAAGCTCTGACTTAGGTGGGGGCAAAGGCAATATACATAACCTACACATTTGTACCCACGTAATATGCTGAAATTAAAAAAAAACAAACAACTGGGAGATAAACAAACAGACAAACAAAAACAAAAACAAAAACTTTACCATAAAATTGAGATTCTGAATTTCAATGGAGATGATAGAATCCCAGAGACCAAGTGGTGGCACCTAATCTCCAAAACCAGAAAGGTGGCATGATTACTGTTGTGGACACTGGAGCCAATTAGTAATCAGAATGGTCTGATCAATAGAGATCTTCAGTGTTGGCCAGGTTATAACAGTTTCCCTAAAATTGACATAAAATGAGTAATTTACTAAAATCTTACTTGATCTTTATAAGTGGAAATTTTCTAGGTAGTGGACAGAAGACTGACTTGAATCACCGAGACATAGTAACATTCTCTCCATAATTTCTAGCCCTGAGCCAGTTCATACACCAATAGTCCCTTGAATGAAGAGGAGACCAGGTCCCCTTCAGAAAAGACCCTGTTACATTGCAAAAAAATTCTATGTGATTACTCCATTGCTTTGATAATACTATATTTATTGGACCTGATGAGCTGAAAGTAGCAAGTGTCTAGATGAGTTGGTGAGATACTTTCACTTAAGAGAGTAGGGAAAAAAATCCCACAAAAATGGAAGGAATTGCTACCTTTGTGAAATTTCTAAAGGTGCAATGGCTTGAGGCATGGCAAGTTATCCCTTCCAAGGTGAAGGAAATGTTGCACCATCTGGCCACTTAATTGCATATTACCTAGTAAACCACTTTGGATTTGGGAGCAACATAGCCTTCTGACCCCTTTTATTGAGTGATCCAAAAGACTGCCAATTCTGAGTGAGTCGCAGAACAATTGGAGGCTCTGCAACAGCCCTAGATATGGAGGCTTCTCTGCCACCTGGGCCATATAGCCCAACAGATCCAATGGTGCTTGAAATGTTAGTGGTGAATAAAGATGCTATTTAAATCTTTTAGCAGAACTCTATCACAACACATACCCTTGGAATTTTGGAGCAAAGCTGTATTAGCCTCTGGTGATAACTTCTCTTTTAAGAAACAGCTTTTGGCTTGTTACAGGTCTCTAGTAGAGATTGACTATGGACCATCCAGTTACCATGTTATCTGAACTGCCCATCATGATCTGCATGTGTTACCTGGCCCATTGAACCCTAAAATTGTGTGTGCACAGCTACACTTCATCATCAAAAGTAAACAGTATATATAAGATTGTGTTCAAGCAGGTCCTGAAAGCAAAAGTCAGTTGCATGAGAAAGTGGCCCAGATGCCCATTGGCCCATCATCTTCCCTTTTCAACATGTACTGATGGCCTCCTAGGGAGTTCTGCATGACAAGTAAACTGAAAAATAAAAGTCTTGTGTTTGTTTTACAGATTGTTCTGCATAATATGTGGGCACCACCCAAAAAAGGACAGCTGTAGCACCACAGCTGCACTCTGGGATGATCCTGAAGAACTATAGTGGAAGGAAATCCTCCCACTGAGTAGAGCTTTAATCAGTGCCGCTGGTTGTTCATTTTTTCTGGATAAAGAGTTGACAAGATAAATGAATCTAATGAGCTATGGCTAATGGTTTGACTGGATGGTCAAGGATTTCAAAGGAACACGATTAGAAAATTGGTTGTTAGGCAATCTGGGGAGGAGATATGCGGTAGATCTTTCCACATAGGCAGGGAGGTTAAAGATTTGTGTTTCATATGAATGCTCATCAAAGGATGACTTCAGCAGAGGAGAATTTTTATAATCAGATGGATAGGATGACCCATTTTATGAACAAAGTTAGCCTCCTTTTCTAGCCACTCCTGTCATTGCCCAGTGGGGCTTATGAACAAATGACCATGACAGCAGAAGTGGAGGTTATATGTGGACTCAGCATCATGACCCTCCCTTTACCAAGGGTGATCTGGCTATGCCTACTGCTGAGTGCCCAGCTGTAGCATAGAACAGCTGCAGGGAGGGAACAACATGGAGCTCTTGAGCCCCTGATATGGCACTATTCCCAAGGGAGATCAGCCAGCTACTTTATCTCAGGATATTTTCACTGGGTCACTTACATCATAAAAAGGGAAGCACTTATTTCCTACACAATAAACACTTACTCTAGATGTGGATTTGCCTCCCCTAATGCTTCTGCCAAAACTATCAGTCATGGACCTCAAAATGCCTTATCTACCTTAATAGTATTTCATATAACATCACTTCTGACCAAGAATCATTTTGCAGTGAATGAAGTGTGACAGGGGACCCATGCTCATGAAATTCACTGGTCTTAACATGTTCCCCATCATCGTGGAGCAGCTGGCTTGATTAAAAATCGGTGCTAGGGAGGTGGCAACACCTAGAGGGACTAGTGCAATGTCCTCTTGGATGTGGTATATACTCTAAATCACCATCTAATGGTGCTGTTCTTCTATAGCTAGCATCCATGGGTCCAGCAATCAAAGGATAGAAATGAGTGACTCTTTTTACTATTAGTTTAAGTCATCTACTAGCAAAATTTCTGTTTCCCATTTCTATGACTTTAGGCTCTGTTGGGGACATAGCAATGATTCTGTTCAACTGAGAGTTAAAACTCAATTGCTGGGATACTTGGTTTCCTTATGAATCAACAGGCAAAGAAGAGGGTTAGTCTATTGGCTGGTATGTTTGATCTTGACTGTCAAGGGAAATAGAATGCTACCACAAAATATTCTAGCATCAGATGCAAAGACAGTCTTACAGAGACTGCTTAAGAAACCTAAGCTTCCAAATCATGGAAGTCAATTCCCTGTAACAAAGCTATCTACCACCTCTCCTCCCTAATGGTCCTGCTTCCCTGATTGGATGGTAATATAAGGTATAAATGTAAATGACTACAAAGAAATTAAAGTGTTAAATTTCTAATAAGGATCAAATCCTTAACCCACTGGATAAGGTGAGAAATGTTTTTGGAAGAGAGCTTTTGAACAAATTGACACTAAGGTCAGATTATGAGTACGTCAGATAAGATGTTTTCCCAGGAGGATCTTGTACATGTTTTCCAATGAAACAATGTACATTAACCTAAATAGGCCTGTTCCTTTATTTGCTAAATAAACATTATAGTTTGGGGGACTCTAATTAGTTGGATAGCACCAAGTCTTAGGAAAATGATTTCTGTGCCTCAAATGGCTAAGAGGACCTCTTGAACAGTCTATTTTATATTGAGGTTTGCTTATGTGAAGTAATCTATGCAAAGAACTAGAAAATGTGACCATTCAATAGATAGGATAAAATAAAAATGGAATTTTCTTGGGGATGTTTCTCTCTGTTACCATGTTTGATATTAAACCTTGGATTAAGAAAAGTTGTTTAAGAGACAGTATACAGGCCGGGCGCAGTGGCTCATGCCTGTCATCCTAGCACTCTGGGAGGCCGAGGCAGGTGGATCGCTCAAGGTCAGGAGTTCGAAACCAGCCTGAGTGAGACCCCGTCTCTACTAAAAATAGAAAGAAATTAATTGGCCAACTAAAATTATATAGAAAAAATTAGCTGGGCATGGTGGCACATGCCTGTAGTCCCAGCTACTCGGGAGGCTGAGACAGAAGGATCGCTTGAGCCCAGAAGTTTGAGGTTGCTGTGAGCTAGGCTGATGCCACAGCACTCTAGCCCGGGCAACACAGTGAGACTCTGTCTCAAAAAAATAAAATAATAATTAAAAAATCGGACAGTATACAAGATTTTTGAATCTGCAAACAATAATAAATGTGTGACCTACTTTGTGTTATTGTGATGAGGTATATGGTACTTTTCAAAATCTTGCTAATATAATGAGTATTCACCTACATTTTTCAGTGTGAGTAAATACTGAGGCACATGGAGTTAGCCTAACAAAAGTCATGTGACTGTGCCTTGTACAGGAAATGTTCAACATACTTCATGGCCCTTGTTTCAGGACTCTGTCTGATTATGGTAAATAAATGAGGCCACCTAACTTTATCTTAGCTTCACAGTCACTTCACAAATGTCCTAATTTTATCTCAGAATTCATGAAAACAACTTATTTTTGTCATTTAACACATTAACGTTCAAATTTCAGACACCTGAATTTATGGGTTTCTAGGACATTTTTGTTCTCAAACCAGGAGCTAAGTTCCATGTACCGAGTTCCACCTCTCCTTTCAGTAACAGGCTTTTAAAAGCATTTCAATCAATCAAAGTCTAACTGATTAAAATCACATAATGAATTTCTGGGTGTGTGCTGGAACTCTAGGAAACATGTAGCTTTAGGAACACCTAACTTTAGCATCACAAAATAAAATAAATATACTTAACCTTCTTCTCTTCACTCTCTTCTTGAGTCAACTAAATCGTCAATGTCCCATAGCATCTGAAAGATCCGTTCAACAAGCATTCATTGCCGCATGTTGCCAGAAAACGGCCTCTGCCCTGAAGGAACTTCAAACTCTAGAGTTATATATCCAACAAGGCTGACATCATTACTTTGCAAGCTTCCTCACCATATTTCTATGTTTATAATATACCCAGGCATTTTTCTTTCCACTTCAATTTTGAGGAACAAATGCATTTTTTTTTATTTGGTTGGTCGGTTTTTACTCCAAGTTATTTTCACAGCGTTGAGCTGCTTTGGTTGTTGACGAAATCAGTTGCTGCTCTGAAAGAGGCATGAAAGACCCTATTTGCTGAAAGATAAAGCAAGAGTGTGTGTAGACTTAGCAACAATGCTTGAGTGATTTGACACGGAGGAGATTTAGCTGTAAATTGCAGTGGCTGTAGTCCTCGGGGCAGGCATAATCTATTCCTTTAACTTTTATCTTCTACTGACCGTCTTCTCTCCCTATTCCTATTCTAGGAGTTAAACATTCACTTATGAGGCCTCAGAAATGAAGCCCCCATGTAAACACAAAGTGAGGGACGAACATGGGTCATGAGGTGATTCCTATTCTGAAAATTTCCCTCATTTTAGGGATTTCAGAAATGTTTACAGGAGAATTTTAAGCATTACGTTCATCTTGGCAGTTTAAGGATTCAGGGGGTAACTCTCAGCATGAAGAATCTGAAACATATTTTGAAATAAAATCATTAGAAACATTGTTTTCTAATACATGTCACAGCTTATCCATGCTGAGCCATGTAAAAAGAGAGAGAATATACAAAATGGTGCTTTGTCCCTGACCATATTGTATTAATAATTAGAATATTATGAGGACTCATAAACAACTTGAGAGTGAGTTGCAAGCTCTAATGTGGTCTAGCACATTATTGATCGGTCAGTTGCCACTGCATTTATTTAAGCTACTAATTGGAATTGCAATCACTGCAAAATAAAAAATATATATAGCCTGGTGGCTTAACTGAGAAAGTCAATAAGTAAAGGAATATCAGAAGTATTGTTAGATAAATAGTTTTGTGTTGTCTTTTCTAATCAGTGGATTATGAATGCAAAATAGCATGAAAAATGAGTGTAGAAAAGATGACACTCGTATAAAAGAAAAAAAAGTTATTTCTGCCTCATTGAAATCCATTTATTTGTGATCTCAGTGTTCTTCTGGGAATTTACCAAATCATAAGATATTTCTTGGTGAGAAAATGCTCTTTTCTGTTCTCAACTATAACTTAAAATAATGCTTGGCTCTTAATTTACACAGTTCACTTATTTAATAAATGAATTGTGGAATTGTGGTAAAATTCCTCTTTTGTAGCCATGAATAATAAAGGCTGTTCAGTGTGATCCGTTAGAACATAAGCCTTAATGACAAACACATCTAACTATTAACCTCAACTATGTTGCTTACTCACTGTGATCTTGGGCAAATTTCTTAGCCTCTCTCAATCTTAGTTTCTTTATTTAGAAAATGGGACTAAAGTTGTGTGCAAATAAAATGAGATAATACATAAAAATCGCTTAGCAAAGTGTCTGGCACATAATAAAAGCTCAATAAATGTTTGCTATTTTTAAAGTTGCAAGCTTATATTACCTTGAAATATTCATAGTATGCTTATGGAATTTAGATCCATAATACATCGGTCTTTCAGTGAAGCGAGGTGAAGTATGACTACATAAAGAAATTTCAGACAGGGTCATTTGAGTTCCTTGTTCTCTGAAGGTCCAAATGAGATGAACAGAACTTTCCAGAAGCAAGCATAAAGATAATCAGCTGATAAACAGCCTGAAACCAAGTAGGAAAAGTGGAGATCTGTCTACACAGGAATGCCTCTTATGAGCAGGCAAGGAGTTAGAATTGTTGGAGCACAGGTAAAAGACACACAGAATCTTGGAGGGCATACAAGGAGGGATGCTGCATCACTTTATATATAATTAAATTAGAACTTAAAAGTCTGGAAGAAGAGTCATACAGTGATATTCAAGGGATGAAAGCAAACACAGGAAATGGATCAAAAGGCTAGCTGAAGGACCACATCAACTGAACCATACCAAGTACTAAGAGTCGAATTGAAGGTGAACACTTTTATTCATCCCCCACCATATGCCCAGAGCCAGACTAGTTATGAGAACAAAACAATTTATTCACAGAGAAAGAGAATGTGTTGGGACTCTAAAATGTTTCTTGGTTGCTACTGGTTCATTCATTCATTCAATAAATATTGACTCACAATGTCCCGACCCGCGAGACCTTCTGTTACTCGCGGGGGCGAGGGGGACCGTGCCTGAAAGAGATGAGCGAGAGAAAGAAACGAGACCAAGCAAATGATTGTCAAGGTCTGCTTTACTTAGATTCTTAGTAGGTTTTATAAGCATACAAAAACAAGGAAGTAGAAGCAAAAAAAATAGAGTGTTGACGATGAGGCTTGGGTCTGGGTTAATCAGCCCCAATCAGCGTCTTATCGGTATCCTGTTTTTGACTGGTTACTCATCTCCAACCTGGCAGGTGGTCGGGAACAATTGCAGTCAGCACACCCTGGAGCATCCCGTGGTCAGCACGTCATGGAATGCATTCTTCTCGGAGCTATAGCTGGAATTTTCCAGGGCGAAGTCCGTGTGTAGGACGAGTCATAGGGGAGTTGAGGGTCTTTGAGGGTCCTTGCCTCTAACATCACAACTTATTTTGGTCCAGGCCATATTCTAGACATGGGATATGCTGTGTTACACAATGACAAAAATTCCTGCCCTCATGGAGCTTACATTCTAGACACACGTTAAACAAAAACTAACTAAAATATCTTAAATGTTAGATGGCAAAAGCACCAAGCAGGAAGGGCAATAGGAAGTATTACAGGGAGGATGTGCACTTTTATTTAGATCTCACTGAAAAGTGGGCTTTGAGTAAAAACCATTTGTATACACGTAAGTTTTATATCTATGTATTAATTTGAACTGTTAATGTATGTTATTGACTGTGATTATATGTTTCGAGGTCCTTGCCTCTTTTGTTAAGTTTTATTTTGTTTACTACTAGATCTATCAACTTCTGAAAATGGCATATTAAAATCTCCCACAGAAGTTGTATTTTTTATATCAAATTCTTTTTGTATTTCTATAAGTTTTTGTCTTATGTTTAGGTGTGAGCTTTTTTGGGGGAAAGATTTATTACTTACCATGTTCTTTATCCTGTTTAGTGTTTTGGCTTTAAGATTCATTTTCTTTGAATTTGCCTGGTATCCTTTTGTTTTAACTCTTTTTCTATCTCTTTAAGTGTGTTTCTTGTTTTTTATTCCAACATACAGTACTTCAATAAAGGAATTCAGCTCATCTGCATTTAGGGCAAAAAAAAAAAAAAAAAACCTGAAGGAGACGAGGGGCACACCAGGCAGGTATCTCAAAGAGCAGGATTCCTATGGGATGGGGGTGCTGCCTTGCAGGAGTGCCAGGGGGCTTACGAGAAGACCACCACATCCGGGAAAGACAAGACTCTACAAGAGCCAAAGGCTGCAGAAGAACCACCAGTCAGGCTGGATGAATAGTCTGGCGATCACCAAGGTGTCTTCAGCCAGTGGTAGCCACACTGAGATCCAAACAGTCATGAGCACTACCAGTCGCCGACCAAGCAACAGAGACCAAATTGTGGACAACACAGTCAGAAACTTGAGTCACAAAATGTTGGCAGGGCCGGGATATCCCCAGGCCCTGTATATCCCACTTGGGACCTGTGTGCAGCCACCAAGCTTTAGCTCCCCTGACAAATCAACAAGGACATAAAACCCACAAAAATCCTTTCCTTCCTCCAACTGCAACCACTTACCCAGGTAACATTTCAGGGAAAGAAGCAAGTAGAGGAATCTAAATAAATCACTGAATATTTTATCCAAAAGAATCTGGACCTTATCTGAAAGTTATACCATACTAAATTATTTAATTTATAATATATAAATTATGTATAAAGTCTATAATTGACAAAGCTTTAGACTGAAGTGGACATTTCATTTATTTTCTTTCATCCCTCTCCTCCCCATACCAGTAGGGGTAGCCCCAGAGGAAGACATTCGAACTGTAGTGTGAGTAAATTTGTGTCTCTAATGCGTTTAAATGGTCAAAGGAAAGACAGAAGGATATATGTTTCTTCGACTGCCACAGTGTAAAAAAACTTTTTTTTTTAGTTATCTGTAAGTTTTTGTTCTAACAAGGGCATCATCACAGCTTGCCCTTGTTTTTTCCCCCTTAGACAAATGCTTATTCCTTTCATGTTTTCATTTAACTATTTTTTTATATTATTGCTCCAAGATGATTTTCAAAATAAGATGTTCTAGCAGCAGTGTAAATGACAAATATTATTTTGCTTGTTCAATGCTTTCTACCATTCTTCTGGGAATCACTTTTACCCTTTCTGAAGATGCAGTTCTAATGGGAGCTTGCATGATGATGATGATTATAATAATTTAAAAATATTATTCATTATTTAATTGAGCATTTAATATGTACCTTATCCTCTACTAATCACTCTAGGCATATTAATTTAATATTCACAAGAACTCTGTAAGTTGGGAACTAGCATTTCTTCCACGTTACAGATGAGGAAAGGGAGACTTAGAGAGGTTAGGTAACTTTTCCAGCACCACACAGCCAGTAAATGGCCTGGCTGGACATATTTGTATATTATTTTCCCTTCCTGGTGACAGTGCTTATGCTGTGGTGGTTACGGGACTCAAATAGGTCCAATTATAGTACCTTTCCCCCAAACCTCGACTGACTGTTATACAGGGGAATACGTGACCCAAGCCAGTTACTTTTCTCTTCCAAATCCAAACTGAGGAAGAAGAATCAGGAGAAGCAGGAGAAGGAGGATGAGGATGAGGAAGAGGAGGAGGAGGATTTGTAAGCTGAGAGTGTCAGGTGCTGCTGGCAGCCATGTTTTCCATCAAATGGAATAAGCCAGGCTAAGAGAATGAAGCCGAGATGAGCAGCTTAGAGTATAGACAGATACTATTGTCTAGCCCTGGGTTCCCACTGTCTCTGAGGTCTAGCAACATTCCTGCTTTTACATTGTGTAGTTCAAGTTGCATTTCTGTCAATTGTCACCAAAGTCCTGACCAAATACAATGAAAAAAAAGGGAGTTTAAATCATAAATTGTCTCATCTTTGATTATAATAGTGACTTTGTGTTGATCCAGTGGCTTCAGAGTTTTAATTTTATAACTTTGAACATTGAGGTAAACATGAAGATTCATGAAGATTTTAATTATTTCTCATAATAGTATTATTTGTTCTTCTAATACTTGGTCAGGATTGTTTTGTGTTTTTTTTTTTTTGAGACAAGGTCTTGCTCTGTGTCCTAAGCTAGAGTGCAGTGGCATCATCATAGCTCACTGCAACCTTAAACTCCTGGGCTCAAGTGATCCTCCTGCTTCAGTCTCCCAAGTAGCTGAGGCTACATGGTCTGCCACCATGCCTAGCTACATTTTTCTATTTTTTATAGAGATTGGGTCTCAGTCTTTCTCAAGCTGGTCTTGAACTCCTGGCCTCAAGTGACATTCCTGCTTCGACCTTCCAAAGTGTTGGGATTACAGGCAAGAACCACCGTGTCTGGCCTGGAATCACAGAATTTGAGGGGACTTAGAGAATGCATCTTTGTCCACTCAATATGCAGGAAATAATTCATTCTTCAAGATTTGACTCAAATAATTCTTTCACTGAAGTAATTTTTTCTGTACCTCAGAAAGAATTTGTTACTTCTTTCTCCTATCTTTAAAATATTTTTCTATAATGCTAATGTAATATCTACTGTATGATATAGATATTTTGAGAGGTATATAAATTATGTTATAGCTTTTTGACTTTGTATTTCAATATTTAACATATACCTAGTATTTTCTAGATATATAAGGTATAATTATTAAATAAATTAAATAACCACTAAATTTAATTTAAGGAAACAGATAAAAAATGTGAGGTACAAAGAACCTTAGACATCATCTAATATAAACTTCTTAGTTTGTAAATTTGCACACTGAGACCTACGGAGTTGAAGTGTTTGTTTTGTTTTGTTTTTTTCCTCAAATTCACACAACTTATTGGGAGCAAAACCAGAATTAATGCAGATATCCATTCAGCTACACCAGGTTGTAACTTCAATGAAGTGTTTTCTCAATCTTGTGTGATAAATTCTTGCTTTGATAGTAGAGAACTCATGAACCCAAGAAGGGTGGCCCTTTTTATCCTCCACAGTTGTACAGAATGGATAATCATCCTCTTTCTTGGTATTTTATTTGGTGAAAACTGCCTTGCCCTGGTAACCCTGGAGGTTGAATGTTATTCCATGTGTGTATCATCTAATAGCATGCTCTTTATTTTATGTTTGAAATATTTAAATTAGTATACAGAGAACTCCTCTATGTCAGAGATGTTTAAAAATAAGATACTTAATGGCACTTTATGGGTCTGTTTTAGATGTTTCAAACCTACTTCAGGGTTTCATCAGCCTTCCTGGTGCCTGGGACTGTATTTTCTTTTATTTTAAAGCATTGCATAAGGCTGAAAAAACTAATCTGAGAGTGGATTATGGATGAGATTACAATGTGTGGAAGGGTTTCACCTGGATGAAAGTTCATGAAAATTTACTCTTTTGAACTGAAGTCAAAGCATGAATCATCTACTCTCATGCTGCTGGTGTGAATCACAAAGTTGCTTCTTAAATTCTGCAAACTGAATAGGACTCTTAGAAGCCTCTTGGAGACCACAGATATTACGTGGAGCTGGTGTAGGTTCTGGCACTCGTCATGCTGTGCTGCAATCAGTCTAGCTGCAGAGATTGCAAGGAGAAGACAGATGGACACACACTTGTCCCTCTGAGTTGTCTGTGACCTCCAAGACATTCAGGAGAGAATTGATTTCCTGTATTTATGCCAGAGCCAGGGGACAAACCTAATCTTCCTCATAGGATTTCCTTTCTCTTTTTTTATACTCGTTGCTACATTGTTTCAACATATTAAAAATATTTTTGCTCATGTATCAGCAACATATTTCAAGTGCTGCTCTTGCTGAATATTTATAAAAACACAGACTCTATTTTTCTGTACACAGTTTAGACATTTTTTTCTTGGTATATATTTAAATGATACATTTTTTAATTAAGAGAATATAGACCTAAACTTATACTACTGTTCTTGAAGGATCGAGATTAAAACTTATATTCCAACTATGTTTGAGGAGACTGACATATTTTATGTTACTTAATTATCTTTAAAGTTCCCAATTGCATTACTGTTGAAAAGACTCAATTTACTATGTGCCAATGAAAGAATAAAAGAACCTCCCAGACAACTGCTATTTCAGATGAGAAAGTATTTCATTCCTTTGTGCTGTCAGAATATAAAACTTACATGTGAAGGGAGTTTTTAACCTTCTTTTGTTTGACTCAAAGTCATGGCATCATTTGGGTCAAGACTGACATTCAACACAAGTTTAAAATATTAATTTAATAAAATTTTCCAGTATATAGATTTTCTGTATTTGTTAATTGGCAATGCCTTTAGGTCTTCGTCTCTCAAAAGTATTTTATGATATATGAAGGCAGTCTCAAATGAGCTTGACAGAATTGATCAATCTCTTGAGATGTTCACTAGCCTACTGAGATTCTTTTTTTAACCCTTCTCCCAAATTTCCTGTTCTTTCACTGAAGGGTCACTTCATTCAAAGTCTTACTTTGTACCCTCCATGACCCTTTTCAGTATGTGCCTTTTGGAACTACTGGAGAGAGGTTGATGAATGAATAATAGTCTGTAGGAATGGCTGCTGAATTTTTTGTTTATCTGAAATGGCTCAGTAGTGGAAATCCTATCCCTTTCTAAATTTACATTTGGGCAGTTTTCAATCTTCTGTAAATCACATTAACTATGAACCTATTTGCATATTTCATTATGCTTTTTTACAGTTGTTTGGGTTATAATTTCTTATATCTTTTTTGGATTGTGATACAGAGACTTGTTTTAGTCACAAGTCTAGGTTCACGGCACACTGTCATCATCAGTCCTCATTTTATTTTAAGTAATTATCCCTTTCATCAACAGTCACCAGTCCCCTTCCTCTCTTGCCCCCTCTTCTCGCCAGATATGCTGTTTTGTTTAAAATATGTCCATTTGTACATTTTATCTTTGTAGAATATTGTTTTGATCCTGTTTAGAATTATTTAAATGATATACTATAAATTATAATCATTTTTCTGTTTCTTACACTTTTTTTTTACATTCAGGAATGTATTATCATCCATCTGTGATTATGAATGCACATCTAATTCATTGCTTTTAACTGTTGCATAGTATTTCGTAGGGTATATATACTGTATTTAATTATCCATTCTCCTAGCAATGGACAGCCAGGTTGCCTTACATTTGTGCTAGCCCTGCCATGACCTCACCCACAGGCGTTGGGGGTTGAAGGAGGGGAGCACTGAAGATAGAAGTGCCCAAAGCTGGACAGTCTGCTTGTACCTATTATCATGTCCTTCATAGCACATGTAGGTTTGAATGCCTCTCTGTTTTGCTTCTACTATCCTGGTCTACTGGCTAGAGAGCTGCTTTCCCCTATTTCACAGTGAGAAAAGGGCCAACAATGATATCCTTATAGATTGTTTTCTATTGTTGTTGTGAATTTTTCAGAGTTCTCACTTCTATGGCATATTAAGTGTTAGATTTCAATAAAGGGAACTAGCAACATGTGTTAATTTTTTGCATTTTTCAGGATCCAGGTATCTAGAATTAATTTTGGAAGACAAATTCTTATTTATAATGTGAACATAAATCTAGACATTTGAGAAATACAGACATGAAAATATACTTTCATTGGGTACATTTAACATGCAGAATGTTGGATTGATATCTACTCTAAATAAACATTAGGGCTATTAACCACATTAAGAACCACAAATCTCAGAGGGAAGAATTAATGGTTATACAAATGACCACAAATTTATTTGAAGTAATGAGAAAAAAAATGACTCTAGGAAAGATTTCTTAAAATCATTGTAGCAATATATTTTCTGGTCATGTTCCCACCTTCCAAGCAAATTTGGATCTTTGTGATCTCTTTTATTTCTTTGATCTCATTCTTTGAAACAACTCCTTTCTCTTGGTGGAGGGAGCAGAACCTGACATACAAGCACTCACCTTTCTCTGCTTGGTGAACCCTGACTAGAACATTCAGTCAGTACCTAGAATCTTCCACGGTAAAACAGAAAGAAAGTAAAAGCAAGAGGAAAATAAAAACAAACAGAAAAACAAACAAACAAAAGTAATAAATAATAAAATATCTTCCTTGACTCTGCATCTTACCTAGGTACTACCTTATGCCCTTCACAGTCAAATCTCTTCCAAGAGATATCCTACCTTCCCACTGTAACTTGCTCTTAACACTCCACTGAAGCTAATGTTTTCCTAGGGGGCCAAATTCAACATTTTTCACTCTTCTCTACATTTTTTCGTATCAGCAAATGACAGATAAACCACTCCCTCTACCTCCATGTAATAACATGGTCTTGCTCAGTTTTAATTTCTAATTCTCTAGGTAGGAATTTCTTCTGTCTCTTAACACATCCATCCCTGAAATATTTTTCAGCCCTCTGTCCAAGGTACTCCTCTCTTGTCATTCTACTTTCCCTTCCTAAGCAATTGCATATGTTCGTTTACCATATATCTATTTTCTGGGGATTTTAAAATTTGTATTTGCAATCCAGCTAGCATTCCTAACTCCAAGTATCCAACTGTAGATTAACTCTCACCTTGGGGAGCTCACAGGCACTAGAAACTAACCTTGTCCAAACTGCACTCGTGATCTCTCCAATCCATCCAATTCCCCTCCCTCTGATCCATTGGTCCTCTTCTACGTTTTTGTAGTGCTCTGTGTTTGGTACAACCGTCTATTCAGTCATGCAATCTATAAATGTACAAGCTGTCCTTTAAATTGCTATTTCCTTTTGTCCTGACTTGTAATTGCTCTCCAAATCTTATCATTATATTTCCAAAATATATTTTAAATTCATCTACTTATCCCCACCGTTTGCCTATTTCCATTCTGTCCCTCTTTGAACTCATTCTCCACACAGCAGCCAGAATAAATAATGAATCCTACATCAAAATTTAAAATGGTACCCATAACCCATAGGATGCCATTAAATTCCACATGGATTAGACTTGCCTATCACACTCATAATTCTGCTTTTCACTCTCTTCTGTCATCAGACTTAATGTCTTTTGGTTCCTGTGCTCTCCCATCTCTCTGCCTGCATTGTGATTTTCCCTGTGCCTTGAATACTCTTCCTACATCACATTGCCCTACCTCACCTGAATAACTCTCATTTCCCCTTTAGCACTTGATTTAAAATTTACCTCCCTAGATTAGATGAGGATTCCTTTTTGAGGAGCTTATATAGAGCCATGTACTTTCTCTTTCATAATGTTATTTAAGCTTGTAATAATTAACTCCACATGCTACAATCTGCACTTCAAGTAGGCAAAAATCATAACTCTCTTATTCTCCTGGCATAGTGCCTAGAACCACAGGCACTGAGAAATATTTGATGAATGAATGCTTGAAGAATGAAATTCATCCCTTGAGATTCATTCATGCCTAATCGCCTCAAGAAAGCCTTTCCCAGACTTTCTACTTTGGGGCTAAATGCCCCTTTTCTACTCCTAGCACTCTATCCATGTCTCTCTGTTAACCTTTATTAAATTAGATTAGTTGCTTCAAGATCTGCCACTACCAAACTCTGTCTCAGAATTTGTATTGATTGAAACCAGATTGCCTTAGTTGGGATTCCAGCTCTGCTACCAAATAATTATATAGTCTTGAGTAAATCTCAGTCTCATCTTCTATAAAAAAATCATAGTAATTTTTACATTGTAGTTTGTTGTTAGGATTAAATGATATCATACATAGTAAGTGTTCAATAAATGTTAGTTACCATTATTACTGTGTGTAGTGTTTTGTATAGAGAAAAAGAGAGAAAGAAAAAGAGAAAAACAGAGCCAAATCTCTTCTCTGAAGCACCTGATCTTCACCTGACCAAATTCTACTTCTTCAGAATCTTTTTGAGAATTTTCCCTTTCCTCTACCTCCTTCACACTCTAAAACCGAATTATGTTCCCTCTCTTCTAAATCCTCATGGCATCTTGTGTAACCCCATATTATATTTATCTCATTTTATTATAATTATTTATGCACTTTACTTTTCTATCAGATTGTAAGCTCCTTGAGGGCAGGGACTTTGAAGACCAGAGCAGTTAAAATGCAGGCCTTACATTTATTATAAATCATGGCTTTATCTCTTTTAGGCTCTGTGCTCTTGAGTCTGTTTATTTTGGTCCACCTAGAATATGGAGATAAAGTTAGAACTTATCTAAGGATTAAATACATGTCTAAGATATAAGAGGAGCTCAGTAGATGGTAGCTATTATCAAGGGTATTTGTCATGGTTACCTATTGCTGCATAGTAAACTACCCTAAAATTCAGTGGCTTATACCAACAACGATTTTATTACATGTCACAATTTTGTAGGTCAGAACTCCAAATAGAGTTTGTCTGGACAACTTCCTACTCCTTGCAGCATGGACTGAGTCCAGCTGTAAGGTCCAAGAAAGATTCATTCAAATCTGGTATTTTATCAGTCTGAGAAGACTGATCTCAGCTGAACAGCTGACCAGAGTGCCTACACCTGGTCTCTCCACCAGATAGTCTCAGAGTAGGCAGGCTTCTCACATGTTGGCTTGCTTCTCATACAGCAAGACTTTCAAGAGAACAAACAGAAGATGCATGACTATAATAGTCTGTTTTCTGTTGCTTATAACACAATGCCTGATACTTGGGAATTTATTTTAAAAAGGACTTTATTTCTTACAGTTACAGAGGCTAAGAAGCCCAAGGTTGAGGGGTAGCATCAAGAGAGAGCCTGCTTGCTGTTCAGGACTCTACAGAGTCCCCAGGTAGAGCCAGCGAGAGGATTGAACATGCTGACATGCTCAGGTCCCTTTTCCTCACCTTATAAAGCCACCTGTCCCAATCCCATGATAATCCATTAATCCATTAATTCATGAGTGGTTTAATCCATTCTTAAATGGATTACTTCTTTTTTTTTTAATTTTTTTTTTATTTTGGCATATTATGGGGGTACAGATTTTAAGGTTTTAATAAATGCCCATTTTCCCCCCTCCCCCCAAAAGTCTGAGTCTCCATCATGACCATCCCCCAGATGGTGCACATCTCACTCATTATGTATGTATATACCCGCCCCCTCCCCCCTCCCACCTGCCCAATACCCTATTACTGTAGTACCTATGTTGGATTACTTCTTAAAGGCACCTTCTCTCCATACTGCCACATTAGGGATTAAATTTCAACACGTTTTGGAGGTGACATTCAAACCATACCAATGACCTTTTCTGACCTGGCTTCAAAAATCATGCATTTTCATTTCTGCTACATACAGCTGGTTATAAGCAAGTCCTAAAGCTAGCCCAATGAAGGGGAAGGGAGTTAGAGTGCACCTCTTGAGGGAGCTCTGGCCAGATGATATCATAAAATCATGTGGGAAGCCATACCCTTGCTGCAATCTTTGGAACATATAGTCCACTACACTATTATCAGTGTATAGCAATCAATCAATATTTGAAGAATGAATGGAAGAAAATAAAAGAATATAATCCTTACTCTTTAGGATATTTTAACTCTGTCCTTACCAGCTGCTGAGGATCAGAGACAATCACAGTTTAGGTTGGTGTGAAACTGAAGAAACAGGCTGTACTTTCCTTTTTTCTCTTTCTCTTCTAAAATAAATCTTGGTGCAATATTTTGAAATTGGAAATGGAACAGAGTTTGCTCCATGGATTGACCTTCCGGGCTCATTCCCTCAAACACACACACACATATATTCCATGTTTTAAAACTTAATTCGGTTTTGTATCAGTTGTCTTACTAGTTTAACCCCCAAAGCTGTAGTCTTTTTATTTTATAAAGAAAACTGTAGAATTTTATGATAAAGCACTTACCATTTAATTATCTCTTTACGAGTACAAACTATCATTTTAAAGATAATAATTAATTAAAATAGTAAGTATTATAAAATGTTTTTTACAATTCCAAAATTATTTTTAAAAAAGAATAAAAACAAAAAATCAAGTAATCTGAAGTCTCTGATCAAATTGTTGATGTTAAAAAGAACCCTTCGATCAAAAAAAAATCTTGCATCCATTCATGGAATTCCTCTGTCCATGTGTTCATGTGATCTTTAGGCTGTACTTCATGATGGGAATACAACTAATAATTATACTACCACAGAGCATATCATATTTTTTAAATTCATAGTTATTATACAAAGTATTTAATCCAGAATTAAAATGTCTAAAAATAACAGCTACAACAACAGGAAATACCCAAAGATATATAGTATGTGATACAAAGGCAGGTCCAAGTATTGGCACAACAATTAGAAATCTAGCAAGACAAAAATAATTATTTCCCAAATGAAGTATGGTGTCTCATGCCCAGTGAAAGCAAACTCTAGTTTTATTATTCACATATGTTGGGTAGTTGCATCTTCTTTAAAATTTGGAATGTCTTGCTGAGCAATGGATAAGCCAAGACTCTAAATCCAAGATTTTCCTTTCTGCTGGACCATAGCCCAACTCACTGAAGTGAAGAGTTGCATTTATTACAATTCAACAGCACCTAAGGGACTGAGAGGGAGAATATGCATTGATTTACCGTGACTATTGGCTGCCATGATTTGGCAGAAACCAAGGGGCACAGAAAATGATATTTCTGTAACATCTACTCAAAATGCAGGGGAAAGTAAACCCAGCAGCTGTGTGAAATTTAGTGCTGTGATTTGTTTAGTTATTTGTTTTCCTGTTTAATCTCTGCATTTATTATTTAAACTAATATTGGTAAAAAATTACATGTTTGACCTTTCTATTGATTATATTATGTTTAAATATAAATCGGTATAAACAATCTTTGAATGAAATGTATGCAAACAGCAAAAATGGGTATAAATAGTTCTTGAATGAACTGTAGTCAAACATTGCGGAGTCCTTGAATTTAAGGAAGTGGACATAACTCTTCAGTAGAAAGTCTAAAGCAACTCAACCACGTGTCTGTTTAGTGGTAGTATTGACCATTAGACACATGTTGAAGAAATTCTTGTTTCTACTCATTTGTCTTTTAGCTTTCACCCAGAATTAACTTATGCAAGGAATCCCTGTTCTCCCTCCTGCATTGGAACAAATACCAAACAGCTTTGTCCACTAGACATCTTATCATTATATCTGAATAGCGATGGGCATTGGTTTGGCCTCAAAAGAAAACAATCTTTATTCTTTTTCTTTTTTCTTGTTATTTGTTGAGTTCTTCAAACATCTTGAGGTTACCTCTAAGATATAAAGGACTATTAATTAATTCACTAATGTATTAATTTGACCATAAATTCAGTAAACATTACTGAACTCCTATTATGTGTCAGACACTCTGGAAGCCACAAGCATTACTCTGAGTGTAAAATGAAAAACACAAGAAAGTCATTAAATTTCAGTTGCTCATGTTGAGGAGACAGATATTCATTGGCAATTACATTGTGCTGCATATGGTAAATATACAGCTACACACAGAAACATATATATTATGTCATGGAAGCCTGTTGGAGAGTGACACCCACTTTTTTATTTGGAGATAGAGGTCTCACTATATTGTCCAGGTTGGTCTCAAACTCTTGTACTCAACCAATCCTTTCACCCAAGCCTCCCAAGTAGCTGGAACAATAGGCCCATGCCAGGGTTAAAATCGTCATGGAGAAGGTGATAATTTATGGTGAAGAAGTCTTAGGAGGTACAAATAAAAATCAGAATTTGCTTTGCTCTTACAGTTGACTCTTGAACAATGTGAAGGATCAGGGCTGCTGATGTCCCACACAGTGGAAAATCCATGTATAAATTTGATGCCCCTCAAACTTAACTATTAATACTTACTAATCACCCACTATTGATCAGAAGCTTTACTAATAACATAAGCATTCAACATGTATTTTGTATGTTATATGTAGTATATACTATATCCTTATCGGAGGGGGGAAAAAGCTGGAGAAAAGAAAATGTTATACAGAAAATCATAAGGAAGAGAAAATATATTTGCTACTCATTAAGTGGAAGTGGATCATCATAAAGGTCTCAATCCTCATCATCTTCACGTGTTGAGTAGACTGAGGAGGAGAGGGAGGAAGAGAAGTTGGTCTCACTGCCTCAGAAGTGGCTGAAGTGGAAGAAAAGCTGCATACAAGTTGAGCTGAACAGTTCAAACCCATCTTGTTCAAGGGTCAATTGTATTATGTTTTGTTTTATTTTATTTTATTTTGAGACAGAATCTCACTCTCTTGCCCTGGCTAGAGTGCCATGATATCAGCCTAGCTCACAGAAACCTCAAACTCCTGGACTCAAGGGATCTTCCTGCCTCAGCCTCCCAGGTAGCTGGGACTACAGGAATGTGCCACCATGCCTGGCTAATTTTTTCTATTTTTTTTATTTGTTTGTCTAATTTCTTTCTATTTATAGTAGAGATGGGTCTCGCTCTAGCTCAGGCTGGTCTCGAACTCCTGAGTTCAAGCAATCCTCCCACCTTGGCCTCCCAGAGTGCTAGGATTATAGGTGTGAGCCACCGTGCCTGGCCTGATTTTATTTTTAATCAGCAAATATACATTCCTGAATGGAAATGATCCCTATTTCTCCATCATTCTCACCTAAACATGTAACATTAGACCTCAAATTCTCCACTTCCTCATCACCACCTTTGGAAGAGAAGTGTATACAAATGATATACTGGGTATTATTAATACATACTGGGTTTGTCTGTTAGGCAGCATAACTTCATTTTTGACACTTCAGAAATTAGTTTCTTGCAGTGAGATAAAAGTGAGAATGAAGGGGGGAAGATTTTTTTAAAAAATTACTGTTCAACTTATTGGTGATTCTGCAGTAACAGAATAGGAAATGACGTCATTCAACACTATTTACTTTTTTGGGCCAGATTTTCCTTAAAGGCAATTCCTTAGGTGTCTCTTCTTTCAACCAAACAGTCCCTAAAACATTTTCTATTAACATATATTTCCTGATGGTGATAATAGTTGTTATGAAAAGTCTTATATTCATTTTTCTGTTTATTAATTTGATGAATATTTATTAAGAGCCAATGATAGATCATACACTGTCCTATTGCACGTGCTTGCTATACACACAGGTGTGTGCTACTAACTGTTTAATAATGGCTGGGGGAAGGATTGATTCATAGCACTTGCTGTTTTATCTGAAGTAAATGCTCTCGTAATGTCTGATTTCAAGCCAACAACAGGATACGAGGAAAGTGCTCAGAGAGCACTCAATGAATTGAATTTTGAGACTTTTCTTATCATACATTTATGAAGGCAAGAAACCTGTCTATTTTGCCTCCCACCATCTCCTCAATACCAAGTTAATAATAGGTTTTCAATAAATAACTGTTGATTGAATAACTATATTCTTGAACACATAAAAGTAAAGACAAATTGGGAATTTTTTCTTTTATTAAAAAAGTTTATTTCAATTGATTTAGGAGGTACAAATAGTTTTTTGTTACATGGATGAATTTTGTAGTGGTGCAGTCTGGGCTTTTAGTGTACCTGTCACCTGAGTAGTGTACATTGTACTCAATAGGTAATTTTTCATCCTTTACCACTCTCCCAGCCTCTCCCTTCTGAATCTCTAATGTCTGTTATCACATTCTGTCCATGCATACCCATAGCTTAGTTCCCACTTGTGAGAACATGCAGCATTTGTTTTTCCATTTCTGAGTTACCTCATTTAGGATAATGCCTCCAGTTCCATCCAAGTAGTATTCCATGGTGTGTGTGTGTGTGTGTGTGTGTGTGTGGTGTTTCACATTTCCTTTATCCACTCATCAGTTGATGGACACTTAGGTTGATTCTACATATTTGCAATTGTGAATTGTGCTGCCATAAATATACGAGTGTAAGTATCTTTTTGATATAATGACTTTTTTTCCTTTGGGTAGATAGCCAGTCTGGAATTGCCAGATAGAATGCTTTTAGATCTTTGAGGAATATCCATACGGTTTTTCATTGAGGTTGTACTAATTTACAACCCTACCCCCTGTGTATAAGCATTCCCTTTTCACCTCATCTGGCCCAACATTTGTTATTTTTTGACTTTTTAATAATGGCCATTCTGACAGGGGTAAGGTGGTATCTCATTGCGGTTTTAATTTGCATTATCCTGATGATTAGTGATTTTGAAAAATTTTTATATGCTTGTTGGCCATTTGTACATCTTCTTTTGAAAAACGTTTGTTCACGTCTTTTTAATGGGGTTATTTGTCTTTTCCTTGCTGATTTGTTTGAGTTCCTTGTTGATCCTGGATATTACTCAT
The DNA here is from genome assembly GCF_040939455.1 of Microcebus murinus. Lineage (NCBI taxonomy): Eukaryota > Metazoa > Chordata > Mammalia > Primates > Cheirogaleidae > Microcebus > Microcebus murinus. Next base: position 86,367,078 of record NC_134105.1, on the reverse strand, counting down.
TTTTCAGATGTATAGTTAGTGAGTATTTTCTTTTGCTGTGCAGAGGCTTTGTAGTTTAAGTTCCATTTGTTTCTTTTTGGTTTTGCTGCATTTGTTTTTGAGGTCTTAGTCTTTGGCCTAGGTCAATGTCAAGAGTAGTTTCTCCTAAGTTTACTTTTAGAATTTTATGATTTCAGGTCTTACATTTAAGTCTTTGATCCATCTTTATTTAACTTTTGTATATGGTGAGAGATAGGGATTCAGTTTAATTCTTCCACATAAGGCTATCAAATTTTCCCAGCACCATTTACTGAAAAGGGTGTCCTTTCTCCAGTGCATGTTCTTGTCAATTTTGTCAAACATCAGTTGGTTGTAGGTATATGATTTTATTTCTGAGTTCTCTATACTGCCCCATTGATCTATGTGTCTACTTTTAGAGCAGTATTGTGCTGTTTGGGTTACATTGCCTTGTAGTATAATTTGAAGTTACTTAACATGATACCTCCAGATTTATTCTTTTTTGATGAAGATTGCTTTGGCTATTCAGGCTCTTCTTTGATTCCATATGAAATTTGGGATTCTTTTTTCCTAACTCTATGAAAAATAAAGTTGGTATTTTGATAGAAATTGCATTGAATCTGACATTACTTTGGGAAGTACGGACATTTTAACAATGTTGATTTTTCCAATATATGAGCATGGGGTGTTTTTCCATTTATTTGTGTCATTTATGATTTCTTTCATCAGTGTTTTGTAGTTCTCCTTGTAAAGATGTTTCACTTCCTTGGTTAAGCATCTTCCTAGATATTTTACTTTTTATGCAGTTATTGTAAATTGGATTGAGTTTTTGATTTGATTCTCAGCTTGGGTGTTATTAGTGTATATAAATGTTACTAATTTGTATATATTGATTTTGTAACCTCAGGCTTTACTGAATTCATTTATTAATTCTAGGAATTTTTTTTGAGGAGTCTTTAGGGTTTTCTAGGTATAAGATCATACCATTGGCAAATAGGGATAATTTGGCTTTCTCTTTTCTAATTTGGATGCCCTTTATGTCTTTCTCTTGCCTTATTTCTCTGGCTAAGACTTCCAGTACTGTGTTGAATAGAGTGGTAAAAATGGGCATCCTTGTCTTGTTCCAATTCTTTAGGGACAACTTTTTAATTTTTTTATATTATCCCCATTCTGTATCATGTTGGTTGAGGGTTTGTCATATATGGCTTTTATTATTTTAAGGGATGTTTCTTCTATGCCAAGTTTATTGAGGGGCTGGAAAAAGAATTTCTTAAAGATAATGAAATATTAATTTCTTTATTTTTTTCTGGTTTATTATTTACAAATTGTGGTTAGAATGTTTTGAAAATATACAATTGATATAGACATTATATTAAATTTTTATGGCTACTATAACAAATTACTATAAAAGAAGTAGTAAACCAACACAAATGTACTATCTTATAATTCTCTAGTTCCAAAGTGCAGAGTTGGTCTAACTGAGCCAAAACAAAGGTACCAGCAGGGCTGCTTTCTTTCTAGATATTTAGGAAACCTTCTCTTTTCTTGTGTTTTCTAGCTTTCAGAGGCTGCCTGAATCTCTGATGTATGGCCCTCTTTCCATTTTACAGCCAGCAATATTCAGTTGAGTCCTAACATCATATCACTTTGATTTTCACTCTTTTGCCTCCATCTTCCACATTTAAGGATACTTTTGATTACATTGGGCCTGCCAAAATAAGCCAGGATAATCTCCCTATCTCAAGGTCAGCTGATTAGCTAGCTTAATTCCACCTACAACCTAAATTCCCTTTTGTCACATAACCTGACATATTCACAGGTTCAAAGGATTAGAATGTGGGTATGGTTGTGAGGCTATTATTCTGCCTACTATAGACACAAAACATTGGGATTGAAATTATTATTCCGTGGTCATCCAAGGTTAAATTTAGTAATAACACATTGTCATTCATTGGCTCACTAATCCCATCAGAAACATTTATAGAGTTTGAGGGGTTTGAGTCACACAGAGTTGGGTTTTAGTCCCAGATCTGCCTCTTCTACTTTTGTAACCTTGGGCAAGATAGCTAGACATTCTCAGTGTCATTCTGGGTCTGCAAAATGATAAGATACTGCGAGAGTTTTGTGAGTAGAGAAATAGGAGGAGAGGCAATATATATTAATAATTCATAGGCTTACTAAAATTATTGATTTATCTCAGTATTTTGAGAGAATAGAAAGAATGGAAGACAGACTCTTGTTTCTTGTTTCTCTTACTCCTGTGGTAATTAATAGCAACTTCAGAGATCTATCAAAACTTTTGTTAGAGGAGGAGATGGGGCTGCTAAAAGAGAAGACAATGAAATAAGCAGCTCAGAAGATGATGAGGGTGACCAGACCTTGAGCCTGAAACAACACAGGTATTGCTAGATCAGTAAAAGGATTTTGTTTCCTATTTGTACTGGCAAGCTGGGGCCAAGTATGATCTCAAGTGGTGATGGCTGCTTGTGTGCCAAGGGAGGTTGGGATTCTTGACAAAGATTCCCGTGGTCATATATGGCACAGGAGCAAAGCATGGACATTCCTTAAAAAGGACCACAAACACCTGGGCAAGAACAAGTGGTGGAGGATTCCCACAGACTTCGGGATTCTTGAACTGTGGGAAAAGGGAAGGTGAATGGAAAATTTTTGATTTTAGAAAATAAGAGTATTTGATATTTCTTCTGTTAGAAAGTCTGAAATATAAAACACTAAACAAAGTAGCTATTCCTCAATTTTCAGACTCTGTGATCTAATTTGATTCTTCCCAAACACTATGCATACTGAATACAAAATAATAAAAAGGCTTCTCATTCATTTATGTATTTTTTGCTTCAATGTCCTTAATAAATAAGGCTTTTTAAAATCCAAATGGCAACAGGTTTCAGATTTTCACTCTTCATGAAAGTAATAAAGCGCTATTCTTTTTTATTTGAAATCTTTACTACTATTGCTAAAATTTGCTAGTTCTAGTATACTATTTGCTACTTGTTATAAAATGCAAAAACAACATTTCTGAAAGGCCTACTAAATATGATGAAAAATGTATTTGAATAAATGAAAAGAAACTTACTCTATTTAATCAAAGTGTATATGCATTTTGATATTATTTTATTGTAAATTTTTTAAATGTACATTATTATCCAACCAATTGAAACTATCTTGGTATGCATTTATTTACGAATGCTTTTAAAATTCCAAATACTTCACAATAGCATATTTGAAACTACTGAAGTTGATTCTCTAAGTGAATGTTAAGGCTCATAAGCCAAATGAAAAGCTCTTACTGCACAATGTACAAGTCATTTTCCAGAGTATAATATCTCAGCAATTTTAAAGAGTTTTATTCAAAATACCAAGAAAAATTAGGCAACATCATTGTAATCCCTTGGAAAACTTCAATTGTTAAAATCATTCTGGAACCATCCTACTGGAAAAGATCCACCAAACTCACATTTATTAGCATTACAATAAATAAACATTAACTATGGCAATAAAAATGCCATTAGAATTTTAATAGCCAAGAAAATCAGTCTTCTAAATAATTTAAAAAGCTTCTCTCTATATAGCTAGATTATTATATAAAAGGAGAGCAGGTATAAATCTCTTCTATGGTCTGAGAAAGACAGTCATATGGCTAGTATGGTTCATGTGGTTTACTACTGCACAGTTTTGGCAGCATCATACCCTTCACTGGTTTGTTTTACATAGTGAATATTCCATCCATTAACATATATTAAATATATTCTGTGAATCAGCTTATTCCATTTTTACTATAGTGCACTATTTTCTGGATAGAATGTATTTTTCTACTAATTTAGAAATATCAGTTAGACAAGCTCATACACAATTTTCTCTGTTTCAACACTTTTTAGAGAGCTAAAAAAGTATCAGACTGTGGCTCCAAATCAGTGATTCTCAAAAGGGGTGCAACTTGCCCATTTAACCCAGTTTCCCTGGGTAATGTCTAGAGATAATTTTGGTTGTCAAAACTGGAGTGAGAGTGCTATTGGTACTGAGTGGGTACAAACTAGAGAAGCTACTAAACACCCTACAATGCACAAGACAGGTCCTACAACATGAATTATCCGGCCAAGAACATGTGAATAGTGCCAAGATTGAGAAACCTTGCTCTAACTTTAAACAAAAATAACAAAACCTATGCATGCATAGTTAATTTTTAGTAAATATAGATGGTTGGCTAGTAATTATTATTTATAAAATGCCCCTTTTGGCAGAGGGAGATATTGCAAATTAAATGACCTCTTTCCTTGAAAATTTTAAAGTTTTAAAAAGATAGTTGATTTAAAATTAATCTGCTTATTCTTTCTAAAATTTAGTCTGTAAATATAAGCAAAAACACAAACACAAAAAATATAAAGCATAGATCTATGCAACTTTGTACATAGATCCTGCCTTCAATAAATACTTATCTAGTAAAGATTTATTCAGTGTCCATTGTGTTCTTGGTAGAATCAGGTCAAATAAGAGGATCCCTGAGACTGAGGAGTTTATATTCTAGTAGAAGAAGATTGACAATTAAACAAATAGATGCAATTAGAAGAGAGAAAAAGTTGGAGAAAAAGGAAGGCAGGATATGCTAGTATCATTGTGTGACATAAAAGTTTAATTTTTATTTTATAGATAATAGCATTAATAGCTATCTGATAGAAGTGTGGAGAATGGCCTAGAGTGTTACATACCACTAGGATTTTAACACCTAGGGGAGATGTGTTAAGAACCTTAATAAAGACAGTAGTGTGAGTTTGGAGAAGAGTGGGCAGGTATAAAAGCTATAAATGAGACTGAATAGAGTGAGCTTGGTGATTGATGATCTAGGAGTGTGATTGGGGGTGGTATGAGAGACAACAGACATCTATGATGACCCCCAGGTTACAGGGTGGTTGCTATGATTTGAATGTATCTTCTCCAAAATTTAAGTGCTGAAACTTCATGGCCAACATGATGGTTTTAAGAGGTGGTGCCTTTAAAGGTGATTAGGTCATGAGGGCTCCTCCCCTCATGAATGGGATTAAGGTCCTTATAAAAGAGGCTTCACAAAACATTTGGCTTTCTTGCCCTTTCGCCTCCCACCATGTCAAACACAGTGTTTCTCCCTCTGTAGGATGCAGCAACAAGATGTTGTCTTATAAGAAGCTGACAGTAGCCCTCACCAGACACCTCACAAAGTGCCTGCTGGTGGCCTGATGTTACTCTTCTCCACCTCCAGAACTTTTAGAAAAAAATTTCTATTGTTTATAAATTACCTGGTTTCAGATATTTTGTTATTGCAGCACAAAACAGACTAAGACAGTGGGTTAGGTAAGTAGTTATTCAGTAAGATTGAACATCAAAAGAAAAGTAGAGGTATGGAATAATCTTCTGAATTCACTATGGTAATGAGAGTTTGAAATGACATGATGTCCTGGTGGTATTGTTTAGTAGAAGGTTGTATATTTGGGTCTAGAATTCAGAGAACAGAGCTAAGCTATGTTGGGAGATAATGTTTCATGAATCTGTAACATTTGTGTGTGTCTTGGAGACAGAGATATTGACGGCTTTAAGTTGTATACTATCTTTTCAAGGGTGTTTTATATGGAATAACCCTGAAGACAGTGATTGTATCTCATTCTGAAGGATACAGAAAGCTTGTTTTCTTTAAAATATACTAAATATAATGTGTTAGAGAAGGATTATGGGAAGATGGTAGAGTAGAAATTATCAGGAATTTCTCTCCCAACCTAGAGAACAATTGCACTGGAAGAATCTGTCTGATGTAAGTATTTTGGAACTCTGAAGTCTATTGAAGGTTTGCAACTCCCAAGCAAAGGTTTGGATGGCAATTGCAGTTAATTATGGTCAACTTCAGCTTTTAGCATAGTAGCAACTTCTATCATTTACCCCAGCCTTGCAGCAGGCAGCTGTGCATATGGTTCTGCAGCATCTTGCACACAGATTATGGGAGCAAGGGTGGACAAAAAGGACTCTATTCTTCAAATATTAGGGATCTATGCTCTAATCTCGGATTGCTGCTGCTGATCACAGAGGTGCAGGCAAAGAGGTGGGCACATGGTATCACATCACTCTTCATTGGTGTAGGCTGCCTCTCTTTTAGCTGAAGTGACTCGGGAGTTTAGAGGACTGGAACCAATCATTTCTCCTTCTGCTCCATTTTTCTCTTTTTGAGAGCCACAGATCAAGAACTAGGAAATTCAAAAGCAACTGCACATATGGGTAAAAATAGAAAGTGACTGCACAAGCCTAGGGAAAAGTGCAGGTTCAAAAACAACCTGATAAGACCTTAAATTTATACCTTAGGCTGATCCTTGGCATGCAGACAGCCTACAACAATCAAAAAACAAAAACAATAGCAAAAACAACAAAGACTATGGAAGGGGAAGAACCTGATTTCCAGAGTTATCACATTATTAGATTAGATTTTTTTCAACAAAAAAATCACAAAGCAGACAAAGACACAGGAAAGTATGACCCATTCAAAGGAAAAAAATACAGCAACAAAAACTGTCCTTCAAAACTTCTTAATGGCAGATCTACTAGAAAAAGACTTTAAGGCAACTATCTTAAAAATGTTCAAAGAACTAATGAAAGATGTGAAGAAAGTCAAGAAAAAGATTTATGAACAAAATATGAATAAAAAGAATTAAAATACATAAAAAGAAACCATAAGGGAATTCTGGAACTGAAAAATACAATTATTGAAATGAAAATTCACTAGAGAAATTTAAAGGCACATTTTATTTTATTTTATTATTTTTTATTTTGGCATATTATGGGGGTACAGATATTAAGGTTTCAATAAATGCCCATTTCCCCCCTCCCCCCACAAGTCTGAGTCTCCAGCATTACCATCCCCCAGATGGTGCACATCTCACTCATTATATATGTATATACCTGCCCCCCTCCCCCCTCCCACCTGCCCAATACCCTATTACTGTAGTACCTATGTGACCACTTAGGTGCTGTTCAGTTAATACCAATTTGCTGGTGAGTATATGTGGTGCTTGTTTTTCCATTCTTGGGAAACTTCACTTAATAGTATGGGTTCCAGCTCTAACCAGGAAAATATAAGATGTGCTATATCACCGTTGTTTCTTAGAGCTGAATAGTACTCCATGGTATACATATACCACATTTTATTAATCCATTCTTGGATTGATGGGCACTTGGGCTGTTTCCACAGCCTTGCAATTATGAATTGTGCTGCTATAAACATTCGAGTGCAGGTGTCTTTTTTGTAGAGTGTCATTGGATCATTTGGGTAGATGCCCAGCAATGGGATTGCTGGATCAAATGGTAGATTCACTTGTATCCCTTGAAGGTATCTCCATATTGCTTTCCATTTAGGTTGAACTAATTTGCACTCCCACCAGCAGTGTAGGAGTGTTCCTCTCTCTCCGCATCCACGCCAGCATTTATCGTTTGGAGACTTTTTGATAAAGGCCATTCTCACTGGAGTTAAGTGATATGTCATTATGGTTTTGATTTGCATTTCCCTGATGATTAGAGATGTTGAGCATTTTTTCATATGTTTTGTTGGCCATTCTTCTGTCTTCTTTAGAAAAGTTTCTGTTCAAGTCCTTTGCCCACTTTTTAATAGGGTTATTTGATTTTTTCTTCCTGATTTTTGTGAGTTCTAAGTATATTCTAGTTATCAGTCCCTTATCGGATGCATAGGATGCAAAAATTTTCTCCCATTCTGTAGGTTGTCTGTTTACTTTCATGACTATTTCTTTGGCTGTGCAGAAGCTTTTCAGTTTGATCATGTCCCATTTATTTATTTTTGTTGCTGCTGTGATTGCCTTTGAGGACTTCTTCATAAACTCTTTGTAAAGGCACATTTTAATGAGGAGAATAAAGAACCAGCAATAAACCAGTTAAATCTAGCCAATAAATACCGAACACTCTAACCTACAACAACACTATATACATTTTTTTCTAGTGTACATAGGACATTTTCTAGCATAGACTGTATGTTAAGGTAGAAATTAAGTCTCAATAAATTTAAAAAGATAGATGATAGATATTAATCTAAGTTTTATTTTTAAGCCACAATGGAACAAAGTTAGAAATCAAAAGTAAAACTGGAAAATTCACAAATGTGTAGAAATCAAACAATACACTCTTAAACAGCTGATGGAACAAAGAAGAAATCATAAGGAAAATTGAAAAATACTTAGAGATGAATGAAAATGAAAGCACAGCATGTAAAAACTTATGGGACACAGCAAAAATACTGCTACGAGGAAAATGTATAGCTCTAAATGCTTACATTAAAAAACAGAAATGATCTCAAGTCAACAACCTAACTTTCCAACTAAAGAAATTAGAAAAAAGAAGAACAAATTAAATCCAAAGCTAGTAAAAGAAGAAGATAAAGATTAGAGCAGACAAAAAATGAAATAGAGAATAGAAAAACAATAGAGAAAATAAATAAAACCAAAAGATAGTTTTTTGGAAAGATTGACAAGGTTGAGAAACCTCTAGCTAAATGGACTATGACCAAAAAAAAGAGACCCAAATTACTAAAATCGGTAATGAAAGTTGGGGCATTATTATCAATTCTACAGAAATAAAATGAATTATAAGACAGTACTATGAACAATTGTATATCTACAAATCAAATAACCTCAATGAAATGGACAAATGCCTAGAAGGAGGAAACCTATCAAGATGAAATCACAAATAAACAGTAAATCTGAATAGACCTATAATTAGTAAGGAGATTGGATCAGTGATTAAAAATCTCCCAACAAAGAAAAGCCCTGATGGTGGTGCATGCTCGTAGTCCCAGCTACTCAGGAGGCTGAGGCAGGAGGATTGCTTTAGCCCAGGAGTTTGAGGTTGCTTGAGCTAGGCTGATGCCACGGCACTCTGTCGTGAGACTCTGTCTCAAAAAAAAAAAGCCCTGGACCTGATGGCTTCATTGATGAATTCTACCAAATATTTAAAGAATAACTAATACCAATTATTCTCTAACTTTTCCAAAAAAATGAAGAGGAGGGAAAACTTCCTAACTCATTCTATGATGCCAGCCTTACCTTGACACCAATGTCAAAGACACTATAAGAAAACTGTGAACCAATATCCCTTATGAATGTTGATGTAAAAATCCACAACAAAAATTAGCAAACTTAATTCAACAGCATATCAAAAACATACTAAAATTATTATACACCATGATCAAGTGGGATTTATTTCTGCAATGCAAGAATGGTTTATCATATGAAAATCAATCAATATAATACATCACCTTAACAAAATGAAGCAAAAACCCACACGATCATCTCAATTGAAGCAGGAAAAGCATATAAAAAATTCACTACCCTTGATAAAAACACTCAACAAACTAGGACTAGAAGGAAACTACCTCAACATAACAAAACCCATATTTGAAAAGCCAACAGCAGACATCATATTCAACAGAAAAAGGCTGAATGCTTTTCCTTTAAGATCAGGAATAAGGCAAAGATGCTCACTTTTGCCACTTCTATTGAATATATTACTAGAAATTATAACCAGAGAAATTGATAAAGAAAAAGAAATAAAAGACATTTGGATATCTTTTATTGGAAATGATTATACCATTTTATATGGAGCAAACCCTAAAGATTCCATAAAAACTGCTAGAATTAATAAATGAATTCAGCAAAGTAGTAGGATAAAGAGTCAGTATACAAAAATCAGCTGCATTTCTATATACTAATAGTGAACAGTCTGAAAAGGAAATTATTAAAACAATTCAATTTATGATAGCATCAAAATGAATAAAATACTTAGGAATTAACTTAACCAAGGACATGAAAGATGTACACAATGAAAGGTAACATTGCTGAAATATGTTAAAGATGACATAAGTGGAAAACATCCCATGTTCATAGATTGAAAGAGCTAAGACTTTTAAGATGTCAATACTACCTAAAGTGAACTATAAATTCAATGTAATTTCTATCAAAATCCCAATGATGATTTTTGTAGAAAAAGAAAACCCATCCTAAAATTCATATGAAATCTCATGGGTCTGTAAATAACCAGAACAACTTTGAAAAAGAATAAAGCTGGAGGACCAGTACTTTCTGATTTCAAAACTTACCACAAAGCTACAGTAATGAAAACAGTGTGCTATTGACATAAAACAAAACCCCCAAAACATAATAGACCAATGGAATAGAAAAGAGCCCTGAAATGTACCCTTGAATATACAATCAAATGATTTCTGATAAAGGTGTCAAGAACATTCAGTGAAGAAAGAACAGTCTTTCCAACAAATGATTCTGAGAAAACTGGATATTCACTTGCAAAAGAATAATATTAGAACTTTATCTAGAAATACATAAAAAAATAAAATCAAAATAGATCAAGGATATAAATGTAAGAATTAAAATCCTTAGAAGAAAACTTAGGCAAAGCTTCACAGTACTGGATTTGACAGTGATTTCTTAGATATTACACCAACGGCATGGGCAACAAAAGAAAAAAATAGACAAATTGGACTTCAAAAAATTAACATTTTGTCCATCAGAAGGAAATATCCAACAGAGCAAAAAGGTCAGCCACAGAATGGGAAAAAAACATTTGTATATCATATGTCTGATAAGGGATTAACATCCAGATTGTAGAGAACACCTAAAATTCAACAATAAAAGAACGAATAACCTGATTCGAAATGGGCAAAGGACTTGAATAGACATTTCTCCAAAGAAGATAACACCCTGCCAATAAGCATATGAAAAGATGCTCAACATCACTAACCATTAGGAAAATAAAAATCAAAATTGTTATTACTTCACACTTATTAGGATGACTTCTGTCAAAAAGAAAAAAACGGAACCAGAAAATGACAAATGTTGAAGAGGATGTGGAGAAATTGAAACCAGTGCCCTGTTGGTAGGAATATAAAATGAAATAACTGCTGTGGAGGGCCAGGCGTGGTGGCTCACGCCTATAATCCTAGCACTCTAGGAGGCTGAAGCGGGTGGATCGCTCAAGGTCAGGAGTTGGAAACCAGCCTGAGCAAGAGAGAGACCCCCATCTCTGCTAAATAGAAAAAATTAGCCAGGCATGGTGGCACATGCCTGTAGTCCCAGCTGCTCGAGAGGCTGAGGCAGAAGGATTGCTTGAGCTCAGGAATCTGAGGTTGCTGTGATCTAGGCTGACACCACAGCACTCTAGCCTGGACAACAGAGTGAGACTCTGTCTCAAAAAAAAGAAAAAAAAAAAAAAAGAAATAGCTGCTGTGGAAAACAGTATGGAGGTTTCTCAAAAAATTAAAGATAGAATTTCCATACGATCCAGCAATTTTACTTCTGATATCCACCCAAAAGAATTGAAAGCAGGATCTTAAACAGATATTTGTATATCCATGTTCACAGCAGCACTATTCACATACTGTTGCTAAAACAGAAACAAAACAGTATCCATTGATAGATGAATGAATAAGCAAAATGTGGTATATACATAAAATGGAATATTATTCAGCCTTAGAAAAGAAGGAAATTTTGACAACATGGATGAACTTTGAGGGCATTGTGCTAAGTGAAATGAACCAGTCACAAAAAGAACAATACTATATGGTTCCACTTACAGGAGGTACTTAGAGTACCTCAAAATCATAAAGATTGAAAGTAGAATGGTGGTTGCTAGGGGCTGGAGGGAGGGGAGGAATGCTGAGTTATTATTTAATGGGTATAGAGTTTCAGTTTTTGCAAGATGAAAAGAGTTATAGAGATGAATGGTGGTGATGATTGCACAACTTTATGAATGTATTAAATTCCACAGAATTGTACACTTAAAAATAGTTGACATTATACATTTTATGTTAGTTATACTTTAACACAATTAAAAATATTGGGGCTAGGACATAATATCTTCCTCTGGAGCACAGGCTAGACAGGCTCACTTTCTATTATAAAATTTGGGGGTTTCTTAAGTTCAGATTTTCTGAGTTGTGATGCAAACCCACTACTTATACAGTATCCAAGCAGGCCTTTCCACAGTGCCCCCATGGACCTGGGTGGAAAAAAGGAACTGGCATGAATATGAAGCTTATTCAGTTTGCTGTGCTATGACTAATAAATTTGTCTCTGAACCAAGTACCTTGTGTCTTCTGTCAGGATCCATGAAACAGTGGCAGTCTAACCTGTCAGCTTGCAAGCAAAGTAAAATCTCATATAGTTATTGAAAGGCTGAAAATTGCAATTTGGGAATACTTAGAGTAGCAGCAGTGGTTGAAGTTACAGGAATGCATAATATCTCCCAGCACAGTGTGAAAGGAACAGAATTCCTCAACCTGAAATACATAGCATTTGCTTTTCTTACTAAAATACTTCCTCCCTTCCCCTCCACCCCTCTTCTCTCTTCCATTCCTCCCCTCCCTTTCCTTCTCCTTACTCTCCTTTCCTTTTCCCTTTCCTTCCTTCCTCCCTCCCTTCCTTTCTTCCATTGTTCCCCACTCTCTTCTTCTCTCCCTCTGTCTCTCTTTCTTTTATAATGGCAGATATGTCTGGGAGGAATTGGGAGCAAACTGCATCTCCTCTTTCATCACCGTTCACAAAGATGCCTTCCTTTCCAGCTAGCCCAAAGTGTCATCTCAAAGAAACCATCTTATGCAGACAGACATCAGAACAGGCAGCCTTGTCAGAATCTCAGAGTCTGGCCACATACTAGATAGGGCTGAGAAAATAAGGTGCTTCCACTAGAGAGGACACAGAGAAAGCAGATAAAAGCAAAGCAATGCAGGGAGCATTCTGTGAAACCATTTGAGAAGAAATATTTGTTTGTGAAGGTTTCAGAGAAAATGCCACTTATTATTATAAATCCCTTGATTTAATACATAGACACTGTAGCAAAATAAGAATATTCATACGGTTTTAACTTGGTAAGTGAACACTTTTATTTTTTCTTCTTTTCTTTGCTATCCTGGGACTGTTTCTGATTGGTCTGTATTTCTATTTCTGATGATTTCAGATCTTGTTCTAATGGGCCATTCATGTCTGTTATTAAAGAGGGAGGTTAATTTTTTTGCGTGGTGATTCTGGTGATGGGGGCAGTATACATGTATCACAGGAAGAACTTTGAAGATGAGAAACAAGTTTGTGTTTTTGGAGATTAAGTAGTCAAGTGATGAGGTGCCTAAAGTTTATGAAGTAACTCCAATAAAATTTTCAGGTGAGAAGAAAAGAAAGAACTTGATGAGTGGACACAATGAAGAACCATTGGATAAGATGCTGAAGAACTTCCCAGGGGCTGAGTCTCAGTCCACCAACCACTCAGCATTCAGGCAAGCAAGAGCATCTCATGGCTAGCACTCAAGGACTATATTAGTTGAATCTTTTGAAGCCCTAAAAAAGCCTTTCTTTCACAACACATCTCTACCTTCACAACACATATCTACCTTCTCTGCCCAGCAAGAGTCACTCATGACACAAGTCTTTATTTTGTCCCGCTACCCTCTCTGCACACATTACGCACATATGCAATGAGGGAGAGGTCCTCAGCTGGAACCGTTTTAGGAATTATTTTTTTTTAAAAAAGAATATTTTTAAGTAGACATTGAAAGACTAGTGAGCACTTTTCCAGGACAAAGAATGGAATGAGTATAAATATAGATTTTTTTAAATGGTGATTATTATTTTGAAAAAAATGGCAAATAATTATTTGCAAAATTTTATTTTTGCAAATAAATACTTGCAAAATTTTATTTTTGCAAATAAATATTTGCACAATTTTATTTTTGCAAATAAATATTTGCAAATATTTGCAAAAAAATGGCAAATAAACCTGAACCAGCAGTGGTTTTATTGATTGTAACTAGAAAATTGTGTTTGCCGATTAGGAGATAATTATATTATGTGAAAGGAAAATTAATGATTCAAATTCTGGCTTGCCAAGTTTTGGCAAGGGGCATCCCTGAGTGCAGATTGATGAAATAAATTCAGGACCGCTCAAAGTATTTCTCGCTAAGTGCAAATGTTATGTGGTTAGCAGACATTGTATGTTTGTGTAGTTATTCTCTCCCCAAACTGAAAACAGACTGAAAAAATAAAAATAAAGGCAAGAATATGTAGTAGTTAATATTTCTAGAATAAAAAAAATAGTTATTTTCCTCTATATTAAAAAAAAACATTACATGGCATTTCAACAAATAACATTAGAGTACACTAAGCAAATGCTTTCCACAATAGTATATATTCTTCTTTTATATATATTGTGTCAAAATATGGATCCAATTTTCCAGATGTTATCTGTGAATACTGGAGCAACACTTGCATATTCAGTTCATGTTTGTTTCTGAGCTTAGACTATATGTATACTATGATCTATGCAGACTTGTGATAAGACCGCCTGTTGCAAAAATATGGACTCAATGTTTCTGCAAATGCATACTTGAATAAAAGCTGTCAATAACAATTCATCAATATTTCTTACTGGCCAATTTTTTTTTTCAGCATATGCAGTTCCTGTAATGTGTTGTGATAATGCTGGTTTAAAATAGCTATGGTTCCAGTCAGTTCACATTAAGAGTAAACAAACAGACAGCTCACCAAAGGATGGATCTTCTTTACTAATGACACAAATATGCCACAGAACATACTTTTATGATTATGATCACTTTTTAAAATTACCTTGCAATTACCTTACAAAAGTCACTCTACCTATAAAAATATTTTTTTAAATGAGAGTTCTTAGAATGTTCAGACTGAATATAAGATTAAAAGTAGCTTTTCTGCTGACTTGTAGGTTAAGAGAGAAGGAAAGAGACAACATATCTAAGATTAATAACCATGAACACCAGCCAAGTAGTCATGTAGCAACTCCATCAATAAACTGTTCATAAATTTCCCTATGTAATTAGTTTTATGAAATGCTGATAGGTAGTGTATATCCTATCCTTGAAAAGAAAATATCTGATGGAAGAAAAGCAAGCTCTTTTATAACAAAGTTATATTAATATGTTTAATGAACCACATATTATATAACATGCACATGAAACATTAAGTGAGGATGTTCCCAGGAAATATGTAGGAATCAAAAGAAGGCTTATAATCCAACCCTCTTAAAATCTACCAAAATAAACAAAATGGGAAAGATACTTGAAATTAGAAAATAGTTGCAAACTTACACCACAAACTTTACGAAATATCTTCTAGGAACAGTAGAAACTGAACAAAATTGAAAGTACACACTACAATTTGAGGGCTTTAGGGAGCAAACGGAGTAAATCTGGAAAATCTCCAATAACATTTCCCATTTTTCAAAGAGGTGTGTAGGTAGGGACTAAATTAGAGAATGATGAAGAAATCTTTTCATTAAGGGTTGAATGTCATGGGATTTAATGCTCAACATGTGTGCTCCCTCAAGAAAATTTCTCCAGAAATTCAGGGAAAAGAAGCACTTTACTTGCTGAAGAGTGAAAAAAGAATTAGGTTGTCTTCAGACTTTTCTTTAGCAACAGTGGATACTAGATGAAAACTTTCTGTGGACAAGGAAATACCAGTAAACAGTTGGAAACAAGGTCTGTAGCTTATAAAAGAGGCCTGGCCCGGAGATAGAAATGCCTGCTATTCAGCTCCACCTGATTGCCATCATGAGGAATACTAGGCCAGTATTTCCAGATGGTCCAAGATTTTAAGAGAAGTAAAAATTCTACATTTTTAGGTGAAATCTTCTGATTTCTAACTATTTGAATTTAAGACTATTTGAATTTAAAAAGAAAATACTTGAGGGTTGACACATGGTTAAGCCAAATAAAGCACAGGGGCCATTAATTTGAAAACTCTGTAGTAGAGAGAAAAGGACAAAAGGCCCCAAAGTTAACGTCAGTGAACCCCAACACCTATCTGATTTCTTAACACATATAAAAAGCTGCATTTATTAAAAGTCTGATACTTGACTAGGGATAAATAAATAAAACAATGTAAATGTTTTAAGAGTTATCAAACAGGGCCGGGCGCGGTGGCTCACGCCTGTAATCCTAGCACCCTGGGAGGCCGAGGCGGGCGGATTGCTCGAGGTCGGGAGTTCAAAACCAGCCTGAGCGAGACCCCGCCTCTACTAAAAATAGAAAGAAATTAATTAACCAACTAAAAGTATATGTACAAAAAATTAGCCGGGCATGGTGGTACATGCCTGTAGTCCCAGCTACTCGGGAGGCTGAGGCAGGAGGATCGCTTGAGCCCAGGAGTTTGAGGTTGCTGTGAGTTAGGCTGACGCCACGCCACTCACTCTAGCCTGGGCAACAAAAGTGAGACTCTGTCTCAAAAAAAAAAAAAAAAAGAGTTATCAAACAAATCCAAATTCTAGGAATTTTGGTATGATAGAGGTGGCATTAAAATGAGTAAAGTAAATATAAATTGTTTAATATATGATTTGGGACGATGCCATAGCTATTTGAAAATAAAATTATGTTGAAATTTCGCTTCACGTAGCACAACAAAATAATGAGCACTGAAAGCTACAAATGTAAAAAAAAACATACATATAATAAAATAAAATTTAAGTATATATTTCTATAATGATGTTAATAAGTTGGGAAAGAACTATCTGAGAATAAACCGAAGCCATTGTATCAGTTATCTCTTGCTGCATAATAAACCATCCTTACTGTATTGAAACAATTTGTTATTTTTTATGGTTTTTTTGAATTGGCTGAGTGGTTCTTACGGTTTTAACTGGGCTTACTAGAGTGGCTACAATTGGGTCAAAAGATGAATGGACTCAGGGCAAATGACATAGCTAGTCGTCCATCTTCAAAGAGGATAGATTGGGCTTCTTCAGGGTATGGTCACCTCAGGGTGTCATGGAGGCAAAAGCAGAAACTGCAAGGACTTTGAGGCCTTGCTCAAAAGTTGCACAAAGTCACTTCTGCCTCACTCTGTTAGTGTAGCAAGCTACTGATCTGCCACTTTCAAGGAATGGGAAAATAAACTTTACCTCTTGATTAGAGTAGCTGCGAAATATTTTTGGCAATTTTTAATCCACCACAGGAATGAACCCCAAAAAACAATTTTGATTGTTTTGATGACATAAGAGTTTAAAGTTTTACTGCCAAACTAGTATGATAAAGAAGGTTGAACAACAAATAACAAAGTCATTAAGAACATTTCTCAACATATGTAACTAAGGATTAATATTTCTCTTTTTTTTTTTTTAGACAGAGTCTCACTCTGTTGCCCTAACTAGAGTGCCGTGGTGTCAGCCTAGCTCACAGCAACCTCAAACTCCTGGGCTCAAGCAATGCTTCTGCCTCAGCCTCCTGAGTAGCTGGGACTACAGGCATGTGCAACCATGCCTGGCTAATTTTTTCTATATATTTTTATTTGGCCAAGTAATTTCTTTCTATTTTTAGTAGAGACGGGGTCTTGCTCTTGCTTAGGCTGGTTTCGAACTCTTGACCTTGAGCGATTCACCCACCTCGGTCTCCCAGAGTACTAGGATTACAGGCATGAGCCATCGTGCCCGGCCTTAATATTTCTAATATACAAAGAACTCTTACAAATCAATGGGAAAGGTAAAAACTGATTAGAACAATAGGATAAGTCAATTGTAATAACAATTCACAAGAGAATAAATATCAACATTAATATGAAAATAGCCTAACTCTAACCCACCTAATAATCAAATTAAAACTAAAACACCATTATAATATCTTTTTTACTCATAAAATTAGTACAAATTCACAATATTGATAATACCCTATTTTGGATAGGAAAATAAGTTTCTCCTACACTGGAAGAATGTAAATTTGAATTTCCTTTTCAAAATAACAACTTGGCATTCTATCAAAATTTTTAAAAAATATACACCTAACAATTGTACTTCTAAGAATTTGTCTTAAGAAATTTAGACAGACAAAAACAAATTATAAGTATCTTCCCTCCAAAGTAATAGCTCAAAAATGAAAGCAAGCTGAATGTTTTATTTATTCATGCATTCATTCAACAAATACTTACTGTTATGTGTAGGCATTATTGGTAAACCAAAGTCTTATTGTCACAGTGTTCATGTTCTGATTTGGAAGCTATTATATACAATATATTAATGCTATTAGGCAAAGGGGCGAGGAGATATTTTAATCGTGTGGTCTGGGAAGACCTCTCTATAGAAGTGAAATTTTCATTTTTTTAAATTTCAGAATAGACATTTGAACACAGACCTTGTGGAAAACCCAGAGATGTGCTCCCACAGATCCCTTTTTGAAGAAGTGCTTGCTGCCCAATAAAGTAGAGACTTTGTTTTGTTCAGTTTTATCCTTAGCTCTAAGTGTTTGACACATAAAGAACTGAAAACAATCAAGATATTTCATTAAGAATTATTAATTCAATATTATGTAGATTCAGAATACTTGGACAACCTTAGTATGCAAAACCTATACTTTGATATTATATTATTTTCCCCTGGGGCTGCATTTTCTTCTCGGCTCAATCTTGGACCTTTTCCAGGACTCTATTGAATGCGCAGAATTGCTGGAGTGACCAGAAAGGTACCCCTCTGGTCTGTACCCCTTGGATTGTCATCTCTCCGTTCCAATGTCACTAGCTTCATTGTCCTAGTTACTCAACCAATAATCTTGGTATTTTGGACTTCTGGGAAGCATCACTTTTGGCAGGAGAAGTTGCCCTGTAGACATATTTTCCACCAAATACACAACCCTCTCTTATATTACAAGAGACATTGTAATTTAACTACTTTCTCTCAAAGTGATCAGTTTCTCCCCCCCCCCCCCCCCCGCCTTCGATTGCCTTGTTCAGAAAATCACTTCCAATTTTTGTTGGCTCCTTAAATGGCTTGATTGTCTACTCAATAATCCAAACTCTTTCCTCATATAATTCTTATATAATTCAGAAGTGTTAGAATTAAATAACCTAAAATTAATCAATATTTATTGAGTACCTAGTACATCTAAGAAACTTGTTAAGTAATTAGAGACATACACAAATAACACAATAAGCATTAATCTTCAATTAGCTGCTATATAGTTGAACTATCCAAACAAAATTAGTGATATCAAGTCCCCCACTGGGACAGTAATGACTGCTGATTACCCAATTTAGGGTCAGATATAAAACATATGGTTAAATATTTGTGTGCTTTTTTTTTATTTGATATTTGAACAATTACATTTGTTGCACTGAAAACTAGTGAATTAGAAATTCATTATTATCATTAGCAAAACAACAGCAGCAAAAAGTGTTAAATTTAACAGAATCAATGTAGGCAGTGACCTGTCATTTTTAATTTTAAACAACTATAACCTACTGAATGAACCTAATATGTTTTGTGCCTAAGGATCTGTTTCAAATGATTATTAATTGATATTTTTGCCTTCCTACAAATTTCTATATGCCTTACACACAATCAATCTTTAATCCATGATGGTCGAATTGAATCTTATGGGAAGTAAATTTGGGAGACAATGAAGGTGGAATTGGAACCTCCTACTAATGATGAATTTGGGGATAGCATTTTTTAATGTCTGTGTTTTAGGTTCTTTTTCAGAAAAATGGGAATAGTAGTAAACTTACTCTCTTCTATTGTAAGGATAAATTTTTTAAAAATCTGTAAAAGAGCATTGCATTATTCAGAAGCAAAATATTAATGCTGTTATTAGTGGAGCACAGGCACACATAGTAAACGACATTGGGAATTTACAGATAAATTAGATATTATACTATTAAAACAAGATTAATAAAAAAAACCTGTAGTTGGTGATATTAACCAATTGTAGAAATTATCCTGTCTATAGCCAGACCACCCCGAACACGAACACGCCTGATCTTGTGAGAAATTATTTCTTCCATGCCTTAGGGTATAATTTACTAATACTCTCGGATTAAGTTATTTCCTGAATTAAATCAAGGCCCAGATTATTTCTGTGAATCTAATCAAAACATTTCTTGAAAAACTGCAACCTAATTGATTGTATTTTAACAAACAATAGTATTGTGCTTTCCTAGTAAAGTCATTTTTTCCCCTAAGGTAACTATTTCATATTTCTCACTCCTTCCAAATGGAATCGGTTGAGACACATGTTCCTTCCATGATAAAACTGAAACTGTGGTTCTGTTCTTTGTGCTCCAGCACTGAAAGATACTCCCAAAGGTTTACAACCCTCAGAACAGAATTCAAGCACCCTAACATTTCATTGTGGGCACTCAGAACACCAAGCCCTAAACCCTCGAGATAGGGGCGGGAAATCTTAGCTCAGGAGCAATACATTTTTGCCCTTCTGATGTTTGTGCAGGCAGAGAAAAATCTGAAGCTCGGCAGTCTTGAGCTTTCAGATATTGGGACATCATCTGCTTATGGCTCGGGATGGGCTAAATATTATCTTGGCCGGAGAGCAAGACTGTTGAAATGACTGCTCTATTTAAATTGGGTAAAGCAGCTACTTTGGGGGGACTCTGGGGTGTTAATTGATGTTAGTGCTTAGGGGCAAAGGTTCGTCTAGGGCTACTGAGAGGAGTCTATCACTTCTGCATACTTTTAAGTCCGCTTAGCAACTCATTAGAAGACGTTTAACATTTAAATCCTCACTGCATAGTGAATGTCAGGCAGTCAACATAACTCCTGCTGCATCACCGCAAAAGACACTCGCTTCCATTCAATTAGCTCATCATATTTAACCATAATTTAATCATCACTACAAAGTAATTTGTTTATGACTCTCAGACTTACGAAACTGGCTTCCCAAACCCATCTCATGACAAAAGGAGATGGATCCACCCGTCCAACCTTCTCCTTTTATTTGCCAAAGGCAAATTGTTCCTTCGAAGGGGATTTTACAGTACTTCCTTTGCTGGAACAATTCTCAAATCCTCCTTCACCAACTGACTCCTTAACTTCACTTGCAACTCTCATCACTAAGAAAACAAAGCTATCACGGGGACATCTTCCTGATAGCTTCGCAAACTGATCTACCAGACCTCACTTGTTCCATCTTTCCTGCTTTCCCTCGTTTATTCCCAGAGAAGTGCTCTCTTCCCATCAAAGTCTTCCTCTTGTACTGTGGAACCTTTTTATTCTCTTGCTGAGAACTTCCTTCCTTCTTTTCTTTAACTCTTCTTTCTCCTACACTATAAATCTTTCTCTTTCTACTAGATCATTTCTATCAACAAACGAGCATGTTCTCATATCTCCTCTCTTGAGAAAAGAAAAAAATGTCTTCCTTGACCCCAATCTTCTGCTAACCTTCATATTTACTCATCATGTTTCAGGTTAAAGTTTTACAAATGCATTGCCTTCATTTATTGGGTCCATTTTACTCTTCAACTCACTTCACCTGTGTTGGAACTGCTCTTATCAAAATTAGTAACTTTATGTATAATGCCAAGTAAAGTTTAGGATACTTTTTCTCTTGTTTGACCTCCCAGCCAAATTCAACACTGTTCTCTGTATTTCATGGGCTGCTCTCTGGGCTTTCCAGGGGTGGCACTTGTCTAGCTTTCTAAACTCTTTATTCTCAAATTACCTGGATGCTCATCCTTTAAATTTGGAATTCCTCAGGTTCAGCCATCACTTGCTTTTAAGCCATATTTGTATGCTGATGACTCCAAAATTTAATTTCTTAGTTCTCTCTTCTGACCTCTAGCCTCATATCCAATTATTCTCTTGACATCTCCACTAAGATACCTAACACACATTTCAAACATGAGGTAGGCTGAATAATTCCCCCATTCCCTAAGATGTCTATGTTGTAATCCTCAGAACTTGTGACTACATTACCTTACACAGGTATGATTACACTAAGGATCTTGAGATGGGAAGATTATCTTGGATTATTTTGGTAATCACAGGGGTCCTTTTAAGAGGGAAGCAAGAGGGTCAAAGTCAGAGAAGGTAGCATGACCATGGAAGTAGAGGGAGAAAAGAGTATGTGATACAAGGTCACAAGCCAAGGAATAAGAACAGCCACTAGAAGCTGGAAAAGGGGAAAAAACAGATTCTTCCTTAGAAGCCTCCAGAAAGAACCAACCCTGCTGACACTTGACTTTAGCTTGATGAGACTGATTTTGGACTTCTAACTTTCAGAACTGTGAGATAATACACTGGTATTGCTTTGAATCATTAAGTATGTGGTAATTTGTTAGAAAATCAATACAAAACAAATATAGTTCTCAATGTCTGAGACTGGGTTTTTAATCCATCCTCAAACTTGTGCCTCTGTAGTCTAAAGTAACCCAGTAAATGACATATTGTCTACTCAGTTGCTCAAATTAAAAAACAAAGAAACTGCAGTTGTCAGTCACATGATGAAAAACAACAACAAAGAATCACCATTGATTCTTTTTTTCCTTCACCATCTACTCCAATTCATTAACAATTTCTATAAATATTAAAATATATCTCAAATGTGTATATTTCTTTCCCTCTCCTCTGTGACCACCTTTGTCTAAGTCATCATTATTTCTCTCCTAGAGGACTTAAATAACCTTTTGAAAATAATTTCTTAGAGGAAATTTCAAATATACATAAAGAAAATAGCATATAATCAACCTCATGCATGCATAACCCTGCTATGACAGTTATCAGTATTATGTGGATCTTCTTTCTTCTCTCACTCCTCCTTTCTTTCCTGGAGTATTTTAAAGAAAATTTCATATATCATTTCATTTAACTCATGAATACTTTATGATGTATCTTTGATAAGAACATTTTTTGAACAACCTCATTACTATTTTATTAACTTAAAAATTAATAATTCCTAATATTTTTCATAAGGTCAATATTTGAATTTCCCTTATTGCTTCAAACATGATTTTTACAATTGGTTTATTTGAATCATAGTCGACCAGGTCCTAATATTGCATTCAGTTGTTATGTTTCTTAAAGAAACATAACAATTTACTAATACTCTTTTATTCTGTAACAATTCCCTTCTAACACTGCCACATTTTATGTGCCATTGATTTGCTGAGGAAATTGAGTCATTGTATTTCTATAGAATTCTCACATTCTAGATTTGGCCAATTGCTTTCTCTTGGTGTTATTTAACTTATTTCTCCATTCACTATATTTCCCATAAATCTAGAGGTTTAATTAGATTCTTCTTCAATATTTTAGGTAAGAATACTTCATAGGAGATATTATGCATACTCGTTGCTGCAATCATCATATTTTAAGACAAATGGAAACTGTTTTTCCCATTTTTACTGTATAGCTCAATTGATGGGTTCTGAGTATGTCAGTCTGATTCCTTCATCATATGATTCTCCACTAACCACTCTCCTCCTGGTTTTAGCAGCTATGTGTGATCATTGCAGGGACCAATTACCAGTTGCTAAATGGTGGTCTTCTAATTTTATCACTCCTACTGCCTTATTTACTGAATAAATAGGAACTTTCCCTCACCAGCTATTGGTTACCCTGAAGTACATCTTGTAAAGAAAGGGAACAACATACGTTCTTTCTCTTCTTTGTCAGTTAAATAGTGTGTTTAAATTTTTATAATAAAGTTCATAGAGTCTATGTATTTGATTTGTTTCAATCCATGCAATAGCTTATTTTAAAAATTGAGATATGACTTACATACCAAATAGCTTTACACAGTTAACATATACATTTTGGTGCATTTGAATGTAAGTATGCAGCTGTGAAACTGTCACCATACATGATGCCCTAAACTTTTTATTACCTCTTGAAGTTTCCTCCCTCCCTCATTTTTTTAAAAGAAAACATAGATCTACCTTTTTACCAAAATTTCTTAAGCATACAATACAGTATTGTTAACTATATACACTATGTTGCACCGTAGATCTCCAGGATTTTTTCATCTTGCATAAGTGAAATTATGTACTCTTTGATCAACACCTTTCCAATTCCCCCTCTCCTTACTCCCTTAAAACCAGCACTCAAGTCTCTGCTTCTTTGAATTTAGCTATTAGCCATGTAATAGCTTCTTAGCTTGTGTCCTTGCTTCTATTGTTACCCTTTCCAATCCATTATTAACATAACATACAGGTTGATCTTAAGAAAAAAAAAGTAAATCAGATTATTGCTCTCTTCTGTTGAAATTTTTTCATATTTTCCTTTTGATCTGAAATAACATCCAAATTCCTTACCATTGCTTATAAGCCCTAATTTGCCCCTGCCTATCTTTCCAAGCCCATTGCATTACATTACCATTCTCTATTTGGCCTTCAGTTCCTGGTGCCACCACGGAAACTGTTTTCTAGCCACTTCCTGGAAAATACATCTCTTTCCTATTTCTGGTCTTCTTCTCCTGATGTTCCATTTGCATGAAATGTTCTTCCTCCAGATCTTTGAATACTTGTGTTTTTCTCGTTCTTAAAATTTCGGCTCAAATGTTACCTCTGCAAAGAGGACTTCTCACACCACCAGATCTAAAGTTGCTTTCTCCAGTTATTCTCTACATCATATCTTTGTAAGTCTTTTCAAGGCATTTACAATATACATTCATCTTCTTTCTTCTCACTTCCCTCCCTCCCTTTCTATCTTGCTTTCATCCTTCTTCCTACCTTGTTGTATAATTCATTCATAAGAATGTAAGCTCTACCAGAGCAAGAAGATTTTTGTCCAATTTGTTTATTATCATATCTCTACTGTCCTAGCACTAGCAGGTACTCAATAAATATGTACTGAAAGAATTATACAATAAAATATATATTGGTGAATATAGTAATATGTTTAATAATATATATTATTAATTCTTGAAAATTTCCCTTCATAGCATAGAATCATAATATAGGATTTATGGAAAGATGAAAAGAATTGAAAGTGTTCATTACTAGAGGCATCTCTGTATCTTTCTAGATATTCTACCTTTCTGTGCCTCAGTGTCCTTACTTGTAAAGTAAGGAAATAACATTATCTCTATGATTGTTGAAAAGATCAAATTATTTGGACTGTAAAGGACATACAATGATTTCTGGCACATAGAAAATACTCAATAAACATTAGCTATTATTATTCATTGCTTTATGCAATCATCCTTATAACCTTATAATCAGCCAATATTTATTAAATACTTTGCTAAACAAAATGTGTTGTGAAGAAAACAAATATGGTTTCTGTCTCCCAAAGCTTAAATTCTTGTAGGAAAGAAAAAAAATGAAATAATTACATATTATATAAAATGATATGAATTAAATAGAGTACTTTGATAAAACGTAATCATGGAAGGGGCATGTATACTTGAGTGGATAGGGCTATGTTTCTGGGAAAATCACATTTAAGCTTAGACCTAAAGAATGAGGAAGATTAATTCCTGGTAAGAGTGTTCTAAGTAAAGAACATATGTGGAAGCCCTTGCCCAAAGAGCTTGGCATATCCTGGGCACTCCCAGAAGACCAGTGTGACTTCAGTGTCCTATGTAGGGCAGAGAAGTTGATGAGGTTTTGGGAGAAGGAGAATGGACATGAGACCAGAGAGGGTAAGATCTTGTGGATCATGGTGTGATCTCTAGATTTTATTTATATCCACTGGGAAGATAGTAAATGATCTAGGAAGCTATTGTGATTGGCTTAGTCAGAGGAAATGATGGCATAGACTAAGGGGATGGCAGTGATGATGAAGAGGAGTAAATGGTTTCAAAATATATGGCAGTAAATCCCTCCATATTTGCAATGGATCAGATGTGGAGGAAGAAATAACGTGGGAGTTAAGACTGACATCTAATCTCTGGCTTGATAAAAGGGGTGAATGGAGGGTTGTTGCACATATTGAGATCAGAAAGGTTTGTGAAAAAGCCAGCAATGGGAGAGGATAAGACAAATAGACATATATTGTAGGAAAAGAAGAAAAGGGCCCTCATACTTATTCATTGTAATAACATGGGATAAAAGGAGTTTCCAAAACTAAATATGAGTTTTCTAAAAATTTAGAATACAAAAATATTTCAGCAAGTATTTAATCAGTTTTTATATTTGAAATATCAAATCTAGTGCCCCAAATCATGTAGCTACACTGGTTGAGGCAGAACCAGCACATGTTATTATGACAGTATATTCATTCTTCTAAAAGTTAAGCATTTTTCAGTATTTCCATTATAAACTCCAATTTCCAGAGCTTTATAACTTGACTATTTTAAAATCACATCAGGCTGAAACTTGCAAGTAATAAAACATTTTTAAAAATAGATTTAATGCATTTTTGTCAAGATCTAGTTAAAATATTGCCTAATTATACTGAGATAAAGTGACTTTTAGTAAATATATTGAGACAAATGTTTAATTAAAAACACTTTTTATTTTACAATTTCTGGAAATAATTATACTTTATAATAATGTCATATTTGGTATGTATAGATTAGGTATGATGGACCACAAACATTATACTGAAGCAATTATAACACATTATACCAGAAGTTGGCATACAGACTGCAATTTTAGATGAATTTCTTTCCAATAAAATTTGCTGTAAATTGGTTAATGTTTTTCTGAGGAACAATAATGTGTTCAATTTTGTTTTATAAGGAGATATTCTATTATTTTGCTAAGCAGAATTTACTCCCAAAGTTAGTGTTCAATTAAAAATATACCATCTTCAGCTTGGGATACAATATCTTGATTTCCTTTTAGTCATGGAATTTATTAATATATAAATGTTCACCTAAGTTCAGTTTATCTAAGGCCTTGTGTAAAATTGGTTAAGTCAGGAAATCTTCCTCAAAGTATTAAAAACACTCTCTCCCTCGTGAGGAACTGGAAGAAACAGAAAATGTTACATAATAAAAACAAACAAGTACTAAATACTAGGCAAAATAAGAAATGCAAAGATGAGTAGGATATGTGCCCTGCCCTTCAATGCCAATAAAACTAAACCAAAGCAGACACAGGCAAGGCCCAAGAGTAGAGCGGATAAGCCGTAAGGTGAGAGACTCTGAAGGGATTTCTTTCAACAGAGACATGAGGAAATACTGAGCATGGGAGGTGATATTCAAGAAGGATCTTAAAGATTGGACATGGGAAGGGAAGATGAACAGCTGGACATTCTAGACAGGCATGGCAGCATGAGCAAAGCAATAGAAGTAGGGAATTGCATGATGTTTATGGGGATGATATTTTTCAGGAATTAAGCCATATTTACCCAATAGGTGGTCTGTTTTGAGCTTTTCTAAAAGGTGTGCATGTGGATTTGTGCTTATATGCATATTTGACTAATAAGGTAAATTACATGAATGCAAAATAGACTCTACTGAGTAGGGTCCATTGATGACCAAATTCAATTCTAGGAAAATATTTTCATATTGGGGGATTTTCTCATAGATTCCTCTTTGTAGTTACAAAAATATTCCAATATAATATGTAAAAAATTGTCACCATATACTTTTAAATGGCATTAGAAACATAATCCAAATTATTCGGTGTATTTAAAATACCTGTCCCCTTTTAGAGAGAAAAGGAATAGGCCAAAAAAAAAAAAAAAAACCTGTCCCCTTTTGTTTGGAGAATTTTGGTCTTGGTTATAATTTCATTGAAGGAAACATCTGTATCCACAGAAATAAGGTCCATAGAATGCATTTTCCCAGTCCATGTAAAATGTAAATTCAGCAATATTAAAAAAAATTTGTATCTGGTGAATAATACTGCATATTATTTGGTCAATTATCTAATATATTTATTTTTCAGGGCTATCTTCAAATTTTTAAAAATTTATAAACATATCTGGAAATTAAGAGCAATATTTGTAAATTTTAAAATAAACATTTATGAATAATAAAGAATAAGAAATACTAATATTTATTAAGAAAAAATCAATCCTTTAAGAGAAGAGCAAATAAATGTCAGACTATCTTAGAAATAAATATTATTCATTACAAAGGTTGCATTAGAGTTGGCATAGGTAGAAAAGAACTGATATAAACAACCATTTTTTCAATCAAGAAGTATTAATGATGATAAATTTTGTTTATGTTGCTAGTTTGATTGTTAGATTCTTTTCTTTCTCAGGCATATCGTCTCATTTCCTAAATCTACGTCCGGAACATTTGTTGAGTTTCCAAACTCCAAACCTTTAGTGAGAACATTTCTTATTTATGCTGTTGTCCACTATTGTTGTTTTGATCCTCTCCAATATTTACCTATTTCTCTTGTACTCTCTTTTCTGACTTAAGACTTTTTTTTTTTGAGGCAGAGTCTCACTCTGTTGCCTCTACTAGAGTGCTGTGGTGTCAGCCTAGCTCGCAGCAACCTCAAACTTCTGGGCTCAAGCTATCCTTCAGTCTCTTGAGTAGCTGGGACTACAGGCATGTGCCACCATGCCTGGCTAATTTTTTTCTATGTATTTTTAGTTGGCCAATTAATTTCTATTTTAGTAGGGTTGGGGTCTCATTCTTGCTCAGGCTGGTTTCAAACTCCTGAGCTTGAGCAATCCTCCCACCTTGGCCTCCCAGAGTGCTAGGATTACAGGTGTGAGCAACCACGCCCACCCTGATTTAAGACTTGTTTATTTATTCCCCCTTGATAAATCTACCTATTGCTGTTTTTCCATATATTTTCTTATATGTGGCTTTCTTCTTTTCTCCCATCTCAACTGTTATTAAACTTAAACTTTTTTATATTTCTGAAATGCTGAGATATTTTGTGAAAATCATTGATCCAACTTATGCTGAAAGTGAAACCTAGTAGTATTAATTAAATGGATTTTTTTTGTTTTACATTGAAAACAAAAGAATCTTTACTTCAAATTAAAAAAAAAACTTCACAAATTTCATAGGGATTAAATTCCTAAATTTAAAAATTAAATAATGAACATGGGAGATAATTTGGGAGTATTCTGTAATCGTGGATTAGGAGAAGGCTTCTTAATTACAAAGAAACTCCAAAGCAATAACAAACAAGATTAATAGATTTGGAGGAATAAAAATAGAAAAGTTCTGAATGACCAAAAATTAATGAAGTAAAAAAATTAAATGAAAGTATTACATAGCACATGTAATCGACTACTAATAACAAACAAAAAGCCCCTCAGTAGTCATAAAATCCAATTAGAAATAAGAATAAAGTAAGCTCTATACCGTGTTTCCCCCAAAATAAGACAGGGTCTTATATTTATTTTTCTTCAAGAAGACACCTTAGGGCTTATTTTCAGGGGATGTGTTATTTTCTCCTCAAAGCCTCAGCTTGCAGCACGCACAGGATGGCCAGGACCTGACAGGGGGAGCCGACCTTGTTGGTGGGGCTGCCCGCACCTTTCCGGTCACCTCTGGGATAGTAGCTGTCATGATGGGGCAGATGAGAAGGGCTGCTCATCTTCTTTACCTCTCCGCCATGAAATGCATGAGTTGTGCAGATCTGCTGTAGCCACGCCAATCACTAGGTCTTATTTTCGGGGTAGGGCTTATATTGCGCAAATGCTTAGAAATCCTGCTAGGGCCTATTTTATGGGTAGGTCTTATTTTCCGGGAAACACGGTAGTCACAGAAAGGAAATGTAAACGGCCAAGGCCAATAAATACAAGGAAAGAGGCTCAACTGACTAGGAGTTAGGGCAATAAAAATTAAAACAAGAAGCTAGCATTTTAAACCCAAAAGATTAACAAAAATAAGAATAATTAATAAAACCCAGATGAGTGAGGGTATTAGAAAACAGACTCTCTCATTTTTCATTGATGAGAATATGAATTATATGAGCCTTACAGAAAGGAATCTGCCAGGATTTACTAAAATTGAAGGTAAGCAAATACTTAGAGAAATCTAGCCTAAAGATATGAAAATACCACTACATAAGACAGCAAATTATGCATAACATAAATTTTCATATTGCTATTAGTAAGAGCAAGTTATATTTATATGTATTGACTTCCTGGGTACTTAGTAAATGCATAATATATCAACCTGAAAAAATGATTGTCAGAGTAACATGAATAATGTTTATATATTTGTAAAAAAAATTACACAAATATTTGTATATAACTTTATGTAGTAGAAAGATACACTGAACTGTGGAGAATAGAGGATTATTATGTTTTTTCTTCTAAATATTTTTTTTCCATTTGTACTTTATTAATGCAGCTTCAACAAAGACCTAATGAGCCAGGTGGCATGGTTTACGCCTATAATCCTAGCATTTAGGGAGGCCAAGGCAGAAAGATCACCTGAGGCGAGGAGTTCAAGACCGGCCTTAGCAAGGCAAGGAGTTCAAGACCAACCTAGAGACTCTGTCTCCACAAAAAAATAGAAAAATTAGCTGGGTGTGGTGGTGCATGCCTGTAGTCCCAGCTGCTCAGGAGGCTGAGGCAGGAGGATTGCTTGAGCCCAGGAGTTTGAGGTTGCAGTGGGCTATGCAGACACTATTGCACTCCAGCTTAGGCAACAGAATGAGACTCTGCCAAAACAAAACAAAACAAAACAAAACAAAACACCTAATGAAGCAGGGACATAAACAAAGCAAGTACGTCTGAAACTATTTTAGAATGTAAAGAAATCTTACAAAGTATGACTATAGCCATATCCTATCAGTGCGCCACTTACATTCCTTTGTATCCTTTCCCTCCTCTGCTCCCTATCTGTTCCCCAGTGCTTTCATCTCACCCCTCAGCCCTGTACGGGCAACCCTTTGTTGGGGGACTGTCCTTAGGCTATGGACCCTGCTATGCACATTCACATAGAGAGCCAGGAAATACCTGAGAATTTATGTCTTCCCCAGGGCATTCATTAACCAATTACTGATGGGTGAGAAGGTAGGAATATTACAGATCCCTGGTTCCTTAATTGGGGACATTCTGAGGTGTGATCCATGATGTCTCCAGAGTATCTTTGTGTGCCTGGGCATTTCTTAGGACTTTGCTTGATACCGTGCTTTAGCCTGGCCTCCTTCCCTTCCTAGTCCCACTCACCAGCTACCTACCCTTACACCATTTTCTGAGAGCACTTTTTGATAAGCACTTTTAGATGTATCCTTATCTAGGGTCTGCTCCTGGGATGATCTAAGACAATGACTAGCTTACAGATGTCACTTTAATTCTTGAGAGCCCAGGAATCATGGGTATGACACATAGTACAAAGGTTAGGTGCTCAGATTTTGAGGGTGAGTCCCAGGCTCTTCACTTTCTTACCCTGTGGGCTTGGGCAGTTCACCAAAATCCTTTATGCCTTTGTTTTCTCATCTGTGATACATGATTGATAATAGAACTACTACTGCACAGAGCTATTTTGAGGAGTAAATAAAATAATGTACCAAATAAATGTGCACCTAACACATTAGGCCCTCAATAATGATTAAAAAATTAACAAAGATGCTTATCATGACTGCTTATCTATGTAGGCTGAGGCATGTCTGACAAAAGGAGGCATTTCCTTTAAATGAAAATTTATGATAGATTTGGAGTCTTCCTTAGGATGAAAGCCACTCTTTATAGAACATTATTTTATTATGTATAACTCGCATGAAGTAAACAAAGTTAAAACATCATTGATTTTAATGGAATTCTACACGGTTTGATTAATGTATCACTGTTGTATAAAAACATTCTACATGCTGAGTAGTAGCGGTTGCATTAGAATATCGTTTGGTATAAAGTTTCCACATACGCTATTTTCACAATAGATCCCTATGAATGCATTATCATGTGGTATAAAATAAATTAGATATAATGGATAAAAAATGAAAAATTATATCCCATTAACAACAACCATATTACATATGTTAGCAATGAATAATATATCATTTTAATGTCTTAAATAACATTATTATTTATGGGGATGGTGCAATGACCACATCCTTTATCGACCTCGTTACATTACTTTTCAGAACTTTGTTTAAAGTAACTTAAGAATTCTATCTCCTGTCGATATAAGAACTTTCCCTTCTGAAGCTTTACCATAACATTTTTCTTTGACCCAATGCCCTGGAATTACTTTACATGTGAACCTATCTTAAAATAATGACTGGGCTCTGAAATCTCCTTGGTTGGAGTTTCAAGCAAAGCTAGCTAATATTTAACTCTATTTATTACAAACAGCACATTTCCTGGTGATTTCTAATTTCATTTCATATTAAAATCCTCTTCTTGTAATTGCTGTCATTCTCTCCTTGTTTTCCTCTAATTATTCTGACTAGAGTAAATTCTCAATTATTCAGGGACTGTATATTAATCTGGGGATTTTTCAAATCCTCTCTTTTTAATTCTATCTTTTACTGTACATTCTTAAGCATTTAAATGTTTCCTATTTTTATAATTTCACCAGATGATAAATGATGGTAGACTGAGAAGTTCACATTAAAATAAACAGTTTGCTATTTCAATAATAACTTTCAGTAAAAAGTCTGATTCCAATGAATGTATGAAATAAAAATTTTAACCATTCATGGATCTTAATCTTTTCTCCATCACCACATATAACTTAAAGTTGAAACTCTACATTTTGTTCTAATAATAATTATATAATATAATAATTAGTATATGTAGACAATATATAATATGTAACATAATTTTGCCAAGAGCAAAGCTGCAAGCATTAATAAAAAAGGCCTAATAGTCATGTCACTCCTTACCACCCATTACTAAGCTGAACATGGCTTAAAATAATGGGGCTGGAAAGTTTTGTTCACAAATTTGAGAGGATTAAGTAGTTCTTGCATAGAAAAGTTCTTGCATAGGTTTGAAATTAAGTTAAAAAGAGGTTAAGGACAATGTCAAATATCAAAATAAGCAACAGTTTATAATTAATCAAAATATTCAGTCATTTTGTAAGCCCAAGATTTAAAACAAAATTATACTAAAAAAATTGTGATATAGGCAGAATGTGTAGGCATGGGGATCCTAATCTTCATCTATATGCTTCTCTCACTAACTTCAGGTTTCCTTGGCCCCAGGATGTTTTTATGCTGTCTTGAGACTGTGGAAAAACAGTTATTGTCCCCAATCCATGTTATTCAACCATACCTTTAACTCAGGTAGCTAAACTCAATTATTTTCCTTCCACTCTACATGTCAGAATTTGCATTTCCCTTTCCTATTGACTTTCTTATTGATCAAAATAATAAAATAAATTCATAGTAAAGTGTGGTTATAGCCACTTGTAACCTTTCCTTCTCTTCAAGAAAATTTGCATTGAAAAGATCATTAAACCCAATGGAACGCTGAATTACTTTAATTTCTGGAAATTGAACAAAGGGCAGAATGTTCTGCTACAATGCATGTTCCTGTAAAATCAATTAACTCAATTGGTAAGTGTAAGAATGATGTCAGTACATAATTTGGAAGTTGGTTGATTCATACATGATAATTCCCAGTAATATTTAGCACCAGCAGGTAACAGCCACTGAACAGGAAGTACATTGATACAGCTGCATACAGCAAGCCAAAGAGGAATGAATGTACTACACTCTACATTCCTCTTATTGGCTCTGTTTGGCTACATTCTGCATTAGAAATGTTTATTAAGCCTTCTTCCCATCTTTGTGAATTTTACTTTGTTTGTATAAGTAATCCTTATTTCCTTCCATCAAGCTATCTATACTTTATTTACTGTAATGCTTATTTATTAGGAATTTAACTTTTTTAACCATTACTACTTTGATTAGAATTAGTAGCATTTTGTTAATACTCTTGGTTACCAAGTTACATAAGTTCACTCAACCTATTTTTCTTTTAAGCTGTTATTTTTATTGAATAATTTTGTAGAATGTGAGGGTTTTACACAAACATGTATCACATGATTGCAGGAATACCTATAAAGCATTTTAAAAAGTGTGGGGAGAATTTTTTCTTCTATCTCGCCTTCTTTCTTTTTGTACTTCCTTTTCTTGTAGGGAGCAACCTGGAGAGAGAAAAGGAGGAATTTTTTTTTCTCTCAGCTACCTATATTCCAAATGTCTGCTATAAGTGTTTAAAGCTACTCAATCAACTAGAATTTTCACCTGTCTTCCCCCACCGTTATTATCAATAATGATGCATTTAATTATCAAAGGTTTCAAAGGAGCACAATTCCATTGTTATTGGTCATGTGTTAATTTTTATTAAATTCTTAGTGTTTAACCAGGCCCTAGAGTCTTTGTTCCAAATGTCTTTTCCTATAAGCAGGTATGGTATTTTGAGAAACAGTCTCATTATATCATTTTCCTCCTTATCATCACTTAAACTGTTCTGACACATTTTTGGAAAAGGTTTAGAAGTCTACAACTCTCCTTTACTTTTGTGTTTAAGATTCAATGTGGGCCTGTTCTAGGCTTAGAAAAAGCTACAGAACATTCAAGCTTTCCTTAAATTGTCTACATGTCTCAGTTTTCACATAATCAGAAATCCTGATTCTATAAAATGTAAAATGCTATAATGTTGGCTAAAAGGATGGGATCAAATCAACTGTCCATCCATATGAATGATTTGGGACACCAATAAAGGGGATATATTTCAGAGCCCTCTGGCCCTTTCTCTAACCTCCTTATCCTCAGAGCTTCTGCAGGTTTTTCAGAAGTAGGAAAATATTTTCATGCCAAAAAAAAGAGAACAAGGTTACATAAATTCCAACAAAAATGTAATACTTATTATAAATGAGAGAAATATAAATCAAGAAAAAATTGGAAGATGGAAGTAGAGCCAGATGTAAAGCTAAAAAAAGCACAAGTACAGCATAAATTTGGCTCAGTTCTCTAGTAGCCAATGTGAGAAGGGTCATCTATCCAATATATTATGTCTATTAGCTGAAACAAACCAGTGATATAGACATGGATTTATTTTTGGAACTAATATCAGAGAATTTTTTCCTGAGGATTTCATAATCCATATGGTAAGTTATATTTTTGCACTTGGAAGAAGTTTTAAGGATTAAGAGGGCTGGCTTTTCAACTCTGCTTCAGTAGAGGTAAGATTTAGTTGGAATGAAGTCTTTCCGGGCTAAAGAATGTGTGAAAATTATTGATATAGGTAATTTTACTTTCCCTACTGCATAGTTCTTTGAGGGTAGAATATGCTTATCATAAAACTTAAACGTTTTATGGTTGGTATTTATGAAATGGTTAAATAAATGAATAAATGCATAAAAAGATGCACATGCGGGAGGAGAGGGGCCTCATTGTCCTTAAATGCTTCCTAAGATTCATCTCTCCTGAGCACTGGGTAATATGAAGTGTGAGGATACTATTAAATAATAGGGATGGCCATAAGCAAAACATGAGGCAGCTTTGTTTGCTGGAAGTGTCTTTCACGTTCACCTTTTTTGTTTAACTTTTTGCCCACTTTTAGACTCATCAGATGCCTCTCTGCTCTCTAGCACTAAGTATCTATGGCCAGAATGGCATAGTATTTATCTATCTTTACTAATGTGTTGAGGATTCAGTTTTCTGGGGGCCTCAGAAAGAGTGCTATGTTTATTTTTCTCTGTTAGGAAAATGGTTATAGGGCATATTTCAATGAGTGCCTAGTATTTGTCAACCTTGAGATTCTATATACTTGAAGTGGTTCTTTGAGGCCTATGAGATACGTCTCCAGTGAGACTTCCTTAGGCTGGGGACTTTTCCTTTCCTGCATTTGTCAAATGATAAAAACTGTTGTTGTCCATCCAGGAGGTACGTACTTTTCTGTTTTTAATTAAAACATGCAGGATTAGGCTGTCCTGGTATTGGCTCATGCCTGTAATCCTAGCACTTTGGGAGGCTGAGGCTGGAGGATTGCTTGAGGCCAGAAGTTCAAGACCAGCCTGAGCCAAGAGTGATACTCCGACCACCCCCCCCCCCAACCATCTATACAAAAAAGAGAAAAATTAGCCAGGTGTGGTGGCACATGCCTGTAGTCCCAGGTACTTAGGAAGTTGAGTCAGGAGGGTTGCTTGAGCCCAGCAGTTTGAGGTTGCAGTGACCTATGATGACACCACTGCATTCTAGCCCAGGAGAGAGAGACCCTGTCTCAAAAAATCAAACAAAAAAGAAAAAACCTATGCAGGGTTAATATGATAAAAAAAAAGTGATTTTTTTTTGGGGGGGAGGGGTAAAAAATAAAAGACTTGTATTCAAGATTCAACTGCCAAGAATTAGCTATGTAACCTTTGGCAAGTCCTTCAATATCTGTATAACTCTTGTTCCTAGAATGTAAAATGAAGATAATTATAGGCTCTTTCTAACACCAAGATTATTCCAATCTTTAGCCCATTATTGTTTATTCTACTTACTAGTTTATCTTATGAATATATCTATTTGAAAACAGAAAATGTGTTTCATTGGTTGTATCCTAAATGCTTATCACAATGACTTTTTACATTGTATACTCAATAAAATGTCCATTGGTCCAGTGAATTAATGAAAATTTCACAGTGCTAAATAAATTTAAGCTGTTTGAGGGAAGCAGGCAGAACTTTACCATGTTTCCCTCTTCTTTTGGCCTAGTAGTTCCTGTCTGTGTCCCTAAAGGCCCCAAGCAATCAATCAGTTATCAGTCCACAGAGACAGACGGGACAGTGCTGGGATGTTGATACATCTTACACTTTCATCCTTCTGGAAGTGTCTTCACTCTGAAGATCTTGGGTTTCCTTTAGATCATCTGTGTCCAGTGTCATACATTGCTCCTCACGTACAGCCATGCTGATATTGTTGAATCATACCTGCAAAAATATTAAAATGCTGAATATTTTATTCTGTAGCATATTTTATATGCATCCAAATGCTCCAGGTTTGCATAACTCTTCCATAATTACAACACTGAGGAGTTATTGAGATATTATGTATCAGACTCTACACAGTCACATGTATTAACTTATTGTATTTTCACATTTCTATGAAGTAGATACTATTGTTATCTCCATTTTGCATATGAGAGCTTTGGGAAAAAAAGGTTAAGTATTTTGCTTAAGGTCACACTTGAAAGAGTGGTAAAGTCTAGATTCCTGTATGAGCTGTTTGGCTCCAAAGTCCACGCTCTTAACCATTATGCTATGCTAGCTCTTGACTATTTGGTTAAGTAGCTACATTTTTTTTTTTTTTTTTGACAATTCGTTTTTCTTTTGGGAAACAGTAACGAAAATTTTGAAGCTTAGTTTGCTTAATTACAAAATATCTACCTTTTACTTCTATGGTTTCCCAAGTTTTAACTGAGGTTCTTTTGTATGCTTACATTGGCAATGAGAACTCTATAGTACTCATATTTACAAAATATATTAAAAAATAGAATTTGGAAGAATGTTTTCATTTGCCCATACAGTAAAGGGATTGTTATAGAATTGTTATAGGATTGTTTGTTAAAAAAACAAACAAAACCACCAGAAATCTACTCAAAATCACACACGAAAACTCTAAATGTTTCATTAACATATAGATGACCCTAAAACAAGGAGCTATTTTTTTTGCCTCTAGCGTAAACCAAGTCTAGCTTGCTATGACTGTAGTATTTATATAACTATCCTGACAGCAAAATGCTAAGATAACTGTACTGCTTGCTGTTCAATTATCTTATAAAGCTGATGATTTTATACATGTATGTCTTCCTTCATGAAATATCTCGTGTTAACACCAAATTTTAGCACATTAGTTATAATACTTAAATACTTTAATATGCAATGAATAAAAGAACAAAAACACTCAGTTACAATAAATAAAATATTAGAGTACTTCAAAATATGTTTTTCACACTTATTTTCTATTGGCATACAAAAGCTACTAGTATGCAAAAACCATGCATTAAGCATAGTTTGAATTGTACTGAAGTTATATTCTGAAGGGGTTGTAACCTTTTTCTTAAGAACTGATAATATTAAAAAAGCAAAAGCATTATAATTCATAGATAATACACAAGACTTCACCTATAAAAAGTGAGAATGCCAATGTTTTATTTGCTACAGGGATAAGGAGGGGAACATCAGTGAAATAAATTTGATAACATGACTCACACTTCATTACAAGTGACTTTCCTAAATTCACAACTTTCACATTTGGCTGAGCTAAGAAAGAAAGAAAGAAAAAAAACTAAAAAAGGAACTTTCACTACTTGTAAGTAGGCCAAGTCACATGATTCCTATAAATGAGAGTTTAAATGAGAATGAGAGCACTTTTCTAGCTGAGAAAATATTTTCCTTAATTAAGTGAGCTTAAATAATTTACCCATGGTGATGAATAAGCCCTTGGGATAGATTCAGAAACCTCTTCTACCAGCCTGTTTCATAGGAATTACACAAATACTTACTATGGAACATACATGAAACATTTTCTTGGTGGTCTTAATAGTAAAGGTAAGAATTTTAAAGATCATACTACTTTGTTGTCTTTCAGGTCTTTTTCTCCTAAATGTACCATCTGCATTTCTTGGATATGTTGTACAATCATATAAAGTGCATTTTACTTAATGGATTAATGTGTTCAATCAACTTTAACACCCTATGAAAGTACTAAGAGTAATGAGAACAGGGCTATTTAAACTTCTTCCTCATCTCCTCCCCTTGATTATGAGTACAGAAATTTATTTAGAAAACAATGAGGAAGAATTATCATAACCTTGAGGCACCTAGGGACAGAGAGAATTCAGAGACTGAGAAAGCATGGCTCAGGAGAGAGATAAAAGTCATATTGGAAATGTATGGAGTCTAAATGAACTTTTACCCTTTTCCCCAGCTTCATATTTAGAAAGGGTGTGAGATGTCAGGAATGTGCATGGACCCTTCATCAAATGACATTTTCATTCGTGTTTATTTTTCCCACAAAACAAAAGAAATGGAAATACAAGTGCTTGGTACTACATGCCTCTGAGGCTTAAAAGCCCATTAATAAGCACGCTGTATCCGTCGTTGAGGGGGATAACTTTTCAAAATAAACATCGCCAGAAGAATCTCCTCAAACAGACACTGAAATCATTCTCCCTCCCCAGCCACGAGGGAAAAGGGAGACAGTGATATCGCCCCCTACTTGCATGTGGGATCTCCCTCTCTCCTCCGACCTCCCTACCCTCTCCCACGCAGGTCAGGCTGCCTTGGGAGGTAGCTGGGAGAAAAGGCAAAAAACTCAGTCTTCCATGGCAAAGTCTTTGGTCTTTTCCTCCTGGTCCCCCACTTTGTAGCGCAGCAGCACGCGCAGGCGACGGGGGTTGTCCCGGGAGGGCAGCAGCGTGATCTCTCCTGAAACGTCCGTGTCTTGCTCCACTTGTACAGGCTCGTTCAGGTAGAGGAGCGCCTGCTTCCAGTGGGTGGCCGGATGAAAAGGTGAGGTGGACAGCACCAGGGGTTTCTCTGAGTCCCCTCCTGGGAAGGTCACCTGGAACCAGATGGCAAAGCCGTGCATGGGCGCCGAGCCATAGCAGCTGCAGCGGAAGCGCCCGCCCACCCCAGCCACCAGCTCCTGCTCCAAGCCGGCGCGGGCCAGCTCGAGCTGAGCGAAGCGCTGCGGCCGAGCCAGCACATCCTCGCCGGACAGGCCCTGCACCACGATCTCCGAGTGGCCCATAAGGCAGCGCGTAGCGAAGCTCTCCAGGCAGCTCATGTCCACACCGTAGTGCTGCTTCACCTGGCTCCAGAAGCCCAGGCGCCACTCCAGCATCTGGTCGCTGATGGGGGCTACGAAGAGCTCGGCGGAAGCTGGCAGGAGCAGACCGCCCTCCTTCAGCCACTTGGTCCTCGCGTGGAGCACGGAGCTCAGCATGGACTCGTGCAGGAGTCCGTAGCCCATCCACTCGCTCACGATGGCATCCACCTGCTCCGGCAACTCCACCGTCTCCACTGGCCCCGGCAGGACGTGCACCCGGTCTTCCAGCCCGTTGAGCCGCACCACCTCCCGGGCCTGTTGCCAGATGGCGCTGGCCTCCACCGCGTACACGCGCCGGGCCCCGGCCTGGGCACAGAAGATGCTTAGAATGCCGGTGCCCGCGCCCACGTCCAGCACCGTCTTGCCCCGCAGTGCTGCCCAGTTGCGCAGGATGCCCAGGCGGTAGGCATCGGTGCGGACCCGGTCCGCAATCATCTCCTCGTGGACCGAAACGTCCGAGTAGCACTCGTAGTACAGCTGGTCCCGCTCCCGCTTAGTCCTCCTGGGTCGCTGCGGGGCCGCCTCCCGCTCCCCGCCATCTTCCTCCTCACTTCCCTCCCCTCCTTCGGCGCCGCCGCCCGGCGACTCAACCTTTCTTTTCTTGGGCTGCGACATCTTGGCCG
The DNA here is from genome assembly GCF_040939455.1 of Microcebus murinus. Classification (NCBI taxonomy): domain Eukaryota; kingdom Metazoa; phylum Chordata; class Mammalia; order Primates; family Cheirogaleidae; genus Microcebus; species Microcebus murinus. The sequence goes on along the minus strand of NC_134105.1, from coordinate 86,327,027 downwards.
CTGCGGCCGGTTCCCGGCGGGCTTTGCGCGGCACTGCGCGGGCTCCAGGAAACCGGGGCTTCTGGGACTTGTAGTGCGCGCTCGCGTCCCTCACTTCCCGCGTGGTCGCTTGAAGGTCTCCGAGCCTGACCCAACTTTTATCCTGCTTCTTTGGTGTCCGGTTTCCCTCCGCTCTTCTACCTGAATTTGTAGTGCTTTAGTCCTCCCCACCTTCCTTAATCTCCTCACATCCCTTTTGCTTTCACTCACTCTCTTAAGTAGACAGGCCCACGTAAGGCTAAAACTTCACTTTTGTCTCCTCTGCTGAACTCCTCAGTTTTATGCCACCGAGTTATCATGGCGGCCTCACCTGGATGGTGCAACAGTTCGAGCTCTCCAGACGCGGCGTCTTAGAAATTGCACTACGCATTTCTGTTTTTAGTGGAGGTAGGGTTCAAAGGAGGTGTAAGTAGAACAAAATAATAACAATATGAAACCTTGATTCTGATTGTAATGTGACCGTTATTTCTTTATTTTTTTTGAGACAGAGTCTGGCTTTGTTGCCCACATTGGAGTGTATTGGTGGTCATAGCTCACTGCAGCCTCAAACTCCTGGTCACAAGCGATCTTCCCATCTAGGGTCACAAAGTTCTCGGACTTAAAAGTGTTAGCCATCACGCCTGGCTAATGTGACTATTAATTAATTGAATGATTTAAGGCAGATAATAGAACTTCCCTGGCCTTCAGTTACTAGCAATGAGGAATCTTCATTGCAGTCAGGGAAGAACTATGTTTTTGGTATTTCTCCTTTCTATTTCATGAGAATAGTTACTTGGTTCTAGGTCCCGCTCTGATAATATGTGGCTCTTTAAAAAGTTAAGTCCTAACCGGGCGCGGTTGCTCACGTCTGTAATCCTAGCACTCTGGGAGGTCGAGGCAGGAGGATCGCTCAAGCTCAGGAGTTGGAAACCAGCCTGAGCAAGAGCGCCACCTGTCTCTACTAAAAATAGAAAGAAATTAATTGGCCAAATAAAAATATATAGAAAAAATTAGCCGGGCATGGTGGCGCATGCCTGTAGTCCCAGCTACTCGTGAGGCTGAGGCAAGAGGATTGCTTGAGCCTAGGAGTTTGAGATTGCTGTGAGCTAGGCTGATGCCAGGGCACTCTAGCCTGGGCAACAGAGTGAGACTCTGTCTCAAAATAAATAAATAAATAAATAAATAAATAAATAAATAAATAAATAAATAAATAAATAAATAAATAAATAAATAAATAAAAATAAAAAGTTAAGTCCTGGAAGGGTGTAGAATAAAGAGCCGTTAAAAAGCAACAGTGGTGTAATACAGTCAAACTCATTGCTAGGTGTACTGTAGTAACCAATTATTTTTCTCTGAGAAGTAAAAGAATCCTCCAGCCCTTTTGATCACTCTTCCACTACAACTCATTTTTTCCTGTGTCTCCTTGTCTGGGCAAGATTGATACTCTCTTCTGTCTCTTCTGTTTTTCTTACAGTCAACCATCAGCTGTTAATCTTTTCCATTTTTCTTGTTCATAATGGAAATAAAATGTATTTTTAAAAATATGTGATGTCTATATGAGTGTCTGTATTCTTCACAGGTAAGATGAGAATACCGTTTTCTCCTAGCCTGGAAAAAAGATCACACAGAAGAAAATTGAATTTTATTTTCTTGTGGTCTTGAACTATGTCCATTTAACCAATGGGCCTGCATTCCTTGTCTGGGAGAAAATTTCCTTCACCCCATTCTATTAATCTTTCATTAATGGAATAGTTTTATTGATGTGGCATTCTCAGTTGTACTGTACTTCTAACTCAAGACTCTCCGTCCTGGCTGCTCATTAGAATCCTCGAAGGAGCTTTTAAAATATACCTATGCCTGGGTCTACCTGAGACCAATTAAATCAGAATCACTCTAGTGGAAACTGGGCATCTAGTTTTTAAAAGCTCTCCAGGGAATTCTAATGTGCAGCCAGGGTGAGAACCACTGTTTCTCACTAGAATAATCTTAGTTAAATCTTGCTTCATTGTTTAAATTGTATTTTTTCATTGTCCAAGGCTCAACCACTTATAGCTTTAAGGCCATTCTCTCTTTGTGCCTTGGTTCAATACCTTGTTTTAAGAAAATTGAGGCCCAGAGTAGGGCACGGGATTAGAGTTGTAAATGTGACCACTTTAATACATTACTGTTAGGCTGTCACTTAGTACATTAGTTACACATCTACCATTTTTTCTTTCTTCAAAATATCATCTCTTCATGTTAAATGCATTCACTGCACCCAATTTTCAATTTCCTTCCTTGTGGTCTCTTTTAAGAAAATTCTGAATAGAGGTTTTACTGGTTCTACCTCCAAAATATATCTTGAATTCATCTGCTTTTCTCCATTTTCATTGTCAATACCGTAGTTTAATCTTCTATCTTTACTTGCCTGGAAATTAGTCTCTTAAGGGATCTCCAGCTTCTAATCACACCCTTATGTAATCCCTATTCCACATAGCTGAAAGAATAAGCTTTTAAAGACCCAAATTAGAGCATATAATTCTCTAGTAACTTCCCATTCCAGTATCTGAAACAATCCAGTAACTTCAGTAACTTCCCATCTAATCTCATACCATTTTTCCCAACTCCTCATTGGGGTCAAGACATATAGGCCTTCAGTGGAGCCTAAAGGCTCTTCAGGTATAGGTATAGGACTCATAGGTATAGGACTCATACCTATAATCCCAGTGACTTGGGAGGCTGAGGGGGGAGGATCACTTGAGGCCAGGAGTTTGAGACCAGCCTGGGCAACAGTCTAAAAAAGGATAAGAAAAATAAGCTGGGTGTGGTGGCCCATGCCTGTAGACCCAGATACTCAATATCCTGAGGCAAGAGGATCACATGAGCCCAGGAGTTTGAGGCTGTAGAGAATTATCATCCGGTCACTGCACTCCAATCTGGGAGATAAGGCAAGACCCTGTCTCTAATAAATAAATATGTAAATAAATTCTGACCTTCCAATGTTAACATTTCTTTCCTATGTCATGTCTTCACTTATGATCTTTCAGTGCCTGGAAAACTGTTTTTCCCCTTAGCACTTCACTTTAATGGCTTCTTCTCAGCCTTCAGGTTTCAACTTAGATGTTACCCCCTGAGAAAGTAGGAGGAGGTAGCCTCTAAAGTAGCCTTCTCTGGCTACTTTAAATGATATTTTCTAATTTAAGACACTATTTCCTTCCTAGATTTTATTATAATCTGTATGTATTTAATTAATTTGTTTTCAATGCAATATAAACTCTAGGAGACTTGGACTTTAGTTTCCACACTGTTGTAGTCCCTAGCACTAAAATAGAATCTGGCACATAGAAAGTGCTCAATAGATAGTCTTAAAAAAAGACTATTGTGGGTGCACAACTTATTATACATGGAAGAAGAAGCAGAGAGAGTTTTGGTTTTTTCGTTCAATGTGACAATGAGACTCTGGTAAACTGAGATAAATCCAGGTATAGATCAAATATAGAATGCTCCCAGAAATGAGAAGTTTCATTTTTAAACGCTCTTAACCCTTCTAGATAGAATAATGGTAACCCCCAAATATTACACCCAGGGTAGAGAAGAAAAGGCTTACAGCACTTTCCTTTCTGCACTTTGGCTTGTTATAGAGAGGGAGCTCTTTACTGATCTTTTCTACAACACTCAGTTGTTTAAGGAGGAATAGGACCTAGATCACAGTCCTTCCTTAAGCACTGCAGCTCAGCAGCAAATCACCTGGATGGGAGAAGAATTGGAGCTGTGCTGGCTGAGCATTCGTTGTGTTTCCTTCTCAGTGGTCTGCTTGCCACGCCTAACCAATGCTCAAATCCAGTGTTTTTCAAACAAATGATCTTGAAATCAATTCAGTGCATCTTACCCAGCACTAAAAAAGATGAAATAGATCAGAAAATCTTAAATGTGTCAAATGAGTAAAGGCAGGTATTGTTTCATAACTTGTTTCAGTTAAGTATATTGTGTGTATATTTCTTACTTCAGGTTATGTTTAAAAAGTTCAAAATCCAGTTTACTGTTCTCCAAAACACCATGAACTTTGGCATTTCTGTTCCTTTGCTTTGGGTGCTTGTACTCATTTGTCCTCTCATTCATCTTTTTAGATAATGTCTTTGCAGCTTTTTCAACCATTTTGTGGTCCTTTTATACTTACATATAGCTATTTTTTTTTCATTTATCTCATTGTATAAAAGCTATTTATATACCTGGATTTCCCATGCCATACTGTGGACATTGGAACACCAAGACTTTATATTTTTCACTTTACACAGTGTACTGGAATTTGAACCATTTCCATATTCCAGATTGTTGATCCTGAATATTAAATGATAGAATCATAATGGATTTTCTGTATCACACATATTCATTTATTCATTTCACATATTTATTTCAACCATTCCTTTATTCAACAAACATTCTGGACTTCTCTGCACTAAATTTCATTCTAGAAACAAGGGATATAGTAAACAAAAGGACAAACACCCTTATCCCTGAGGAGCTTATAGTTTTGTGTTAATGCTATGTTACCTATTATTCTTATACTTTCTTACTAACACATTATTATACCACTTTTAAATCTCAACTCTTTCCTGTATTATTTAATCTTAGATGTGCTGTTGTGATTTCCTCCTATAAATACTTATTTCTTTTACTCTTTAATTTGAAGGTCTGTTGTTTAAAAACGTGTTTTAAAGCCTAGTATAAGGATTGAAGATAGTGCCTTCAGGATTTCAAGAATTCATTGTAATTCTCAAAGTGTGTTGAGGAAGGGTAAAGGAGCAATGACATGAAAAATGTTATAAATATCTCTTTGATATGAATATTCATTAAATGATGTAGTTCTTGCTGTTCTGCAGTAACTTGGAAGCTACAAGCATAGAAAGAGGCACTTTTGTCAAAAAAGAGTCTTTTATGGAAAATAAAGACAAAAAGTGGTGATTTTTATATTTAAGCAAATTGGAACATCAAACACAAAAAGCCTAGGTATATGTTACTTTCTTGAATATAGTGTCTTTTACATCTGTGGTGTATCAGTCCAGGTATTAAATCCAACACTAAAATAGATGAATAGCAAATTCATAGCTCCCTGATGATATTATGAGGGGGTCTAATTCTTTTTTTGGGGGGGTCTAATTCTTTTTAAAAATGTTTATATTGAATTGTTTAGGTAGTGACAATAGGAATATTATATACTTTGTCCATGATTATCAACTCAGTTTATATTTATTGAGACCTCTTAGAATATAGAATATGCCTTTTTAAGAATTTCTACTATAAATCAGGCCACGATAATAAAAATTGTACAGAAAAACCGAAATGTACATTATAATCTGGGGAAAAGTAATGTATCAATGCATTCATGGAAATAAGCACTTGCTCGCCTGCCCCAGGTGTAATGAGAATCAGGTAGCTTAATGAAAATCAAGGATTAAGCCTAATGAATATCATTTAATAAGAACTCTCTCTCTCTCTCTTTTCTTTTGTGAAAAGCCTTAATATGAAAGAAAGCCAACTATTTGCTTCAATGAGATAAATATGCTCTCTTAGTAGTTTGCTACTAAGGCATTTAAAATCCATAGAAGTAATTATAGTCATGGTAGTCCAGTGGTTTTCCAAGTGTGGTCTCTAGACCAACAACATCAGTATCAACTGGGACATTGTTAGAATTACAAAATTTTGGACCCAACTCTAGAACTAATGAATTAGATCTCTGGGGATGGGGCTCAGCTGTCTTCATTTTAACAGGCCATTCAGGTGATTCTGATGCACACTGAAACTTGAGATCCACTGCCTAGGGCCTAGGCAGTACAAGGAGAGTACAAGAACCAGTGTGAGGCCACGTGGAGTTTATGGAATGGGGGGGCCTATTTTACAAGACACAATCAAGGTATTGACCTGGCGGCCTTCCTCTCGGAAGTTCGGGGTTCCCTTCCAAGCTCAGGTGATAGAAGAATTCAGTTCTCTGAAGTAGTAGGACTGAGGTTCCCATTTTCTTCCTGATTGTCAGATGGGGGCTACTCTCAGTTCCTAGAGGCTGCTGGTAGTTCTTTGCCACATGTCCCCTCTCTCAGGTTTTCTTATAACTCAGAAGGTTACTTGTTCAAGGCCAGCAGGAGAAGCTTTCTGATTTCAGGAAGGGCCCTGGTCCACCTCCAGCTGAGGATAATCTCCTTTTTGAGTAACTCAAAATCAACTACTTTAGGACCTCAGTTAGATCTGTTAAATCATATTTTCAGCTGGAGAAAATTACTCAGGATAAAGAGACCAAGGATATGTTCCCACCAAAGCTGATAAACTCAAAATATCTGCAAATAAGTCTGTGTCTCAGAGGAATATGGGTGTGGCTTATGGCATCTGGAGATGGCTAGAGCAAATAGATCAAAAACAAAGTTTTGAACAAGTTGTGCACCACATCTGAGCAGAAAATTTTAATGCAGCTAGCTGCAGAGTTTGCTTCTGTCACCCTTGGGTTTCTGAATCCTACCATGTGAAAAGCATGCCCCAAATAGTAGCTACTTTTCTAGCCTGGCTTCCAGAAGAGAAAGTTCCTGGAACAAAGCAAAGCTGAGCTGAACTCAGGTGAACCCAGAAGAATATAGGAGACTGCAGCTCTCATGTAATAAAAGCAAGGAACAAGAAACTTATGTCGTTGAGTGCACTGAGATATTGGAGTTATTTGTTACGACAGCAAAAACAAACCTGATTAATACAAATATACACAAAGAATGATTTATCATTGTAGAACCGCTACCCAGGTTGAGACATAAAACATTACCAGAACTAGAGTCTTTCCTGCGTCCCTCCAATTTCATATTTTTCCTCTTTCCCAAAGGTGAGTTTCCTAATAATACCATAAAAGATTCAGTGACTTGGTTTAAACTTCGTATACATGGAATCATACAGTATGTGCTCCCTTGTGTCTAATTTCTTCGCTTACTGTTATGGTTGTGAGATTCATTCATGTGACATGTGTAGCAGTATTTTTTTTTTTTACTGTAAAAATTTTATTTTCTTTAAACTTATGAATCTGCCAAAATTTATTTAACCATGTTTCTATTGTTGCACAGTTCCTCTTAGATGAAAATAATCATTTCTGCCAGAAATTTCATAGTGTTTTTAGGTTATTTTTTTCTGTATGGTTCTTTTAACTTTTAATATTTTCTACTTTATATAAATTACTTAGTTTTATGACCATATTATATGTTAAGTACCTAATGGTAAAAATTGTGTTTTCATGTGGTAGGCATTTCTGTAATGTCTTACATGCTTTCTTCATTCATTCATGTTTATTCATTCAACAAATATGTACTGAACACTTGATATTCTGTAGGCTCCAAAACCATAGAGAGCAAACAAAACAAGCAAAAATTCCTGTTTTTAATGGAGTTTACAATTTTAGGGAATAATTTCTAATTCTCAAAACCATGAAGTAGGTCTTATTGTCCCCATTTTCTCAAATGGGGACACCAAGACACATAGCAGCTATGTCCATCTCTTATTTATCTTTTCTACTGGATTATAAACTCCTTACAGGCAGGTTCCGATCTCTCCACAGTGTCTAGTGGAACACTCTACATGTCATCATAATATTAATAATTTTGATGATGGTTAACATTTATTTTATGCTTTCAATGCACAAGAGACAACTCAATTTTCACAAAACCTATGTGGTATGTATTATTATTAGTCTCATTCTGGAAACCAGAAAACAGGCAAAAAAAGATTAGATGACTTGTCTTTCATCTAAATTATTTTATGTGCTGAAATTAAAGCATGTGGTTGCATACAACAGTAATTCCTTCATTTTCATTGCTGTACGATATTCAGTTCTCTGCTTCCTATAAAGTCACTATGGTATATGCTATGCTATATGTATAAATTACTGAGTAGACAAGGTAACTTAGCTTCTCATTTCTTCCATCTCTGTTCTGTAGCTACTCTATTTCTATGCACCAAAGGGAAAAAAAACTTTAGACATTATGCTTTTTTTCTAATCTCTACATGTGTTTTATTTGGAAGAATTGTAGTGTGGGGATTGTTCGTTATGCTGTAGTAGACAGTATTTAAGCATCTTAGCTGGTTTGTTTCTTAAAAATTGTTAAGCTTATTCTACACACCTAGCACTGTGCTAGGCTTTAGGAAAGAGAGGGGGAAGCAGTCTCGGTTCACCCTAAGGAGCTCACAAAACAAACAGCTCATAATCCATTTGGCAGAACTTTAATCCAGGTTCGTTTACAGTTTACAAACCATGCTGAGTGCCTTTTTCAAAAACTTGAGGATAATTTTTGTGTTATTCGAATATCTTTTCTACAGGGTGCTGCAGATAGTTAATTTGCACTGAATTTTATTGGTGGTTAGTGGAACATTCATGTTAGTCTTTTGATAAACACTACTATATTTTCTACTTAGTTTTCTAATCTGTTAAGATATTACTGTAGAATGTAATCGCTACACTTAAGAATTAAATCAAATTTTCAGTTTCATGCATATAAAATATTTTGTAAAGTTCTATTAAATGACATTATAATTATTGTTTTTATTGTTGGGCTTATGTTTTATCAGCATAATCAATATGAGGATATATCAAGATGACTGACTCTGTTTTTTGTTTTTGCTTTTTTTTTTTTTTTTTTAATGTCCATTGAGTTGAAGACTTTTTTCCAAGGACAGAAAGCAAATTTGACATAGGCTTTCAGGCTTCTTTTTGTATTCTCAAGTATGGTTTATAGCCTCAAGTGTGGTTGTCCTTACCGACAGAACTATCTTTTATCTTCTTTTTATAAGATAAGATTAATCTATTTTTTAAGTTAATACACCACTGGCTTTATATCCTTGTTGTAAGCTTTGGGAATAGGTTGAAGCCTCTTTGTGTTGCATTATTTACTGTGCAGCTACATTCAAAAATACAATGAATACACTGAAATTAATAACTCTAGAAGGGTACAAAGTGATAGTATTCACGCTCAATTACAGAGATTATCCATTACATTAATATAATAGCGATGCTATTCAAATGCAATATGGCGAATAAAAATAAAGTGTCAGGCTAACAAAATTTTAACATTTGAGTCTAGGAAAAAAGGAAGATAAATGGTTACAAAGCATGGTTAATAACTCACATGCATATGCTCTAAGTCCTTATTTCCGGTGTCAACTCTTAGCAGAGGACACCAGGCAAGTGAACTTGAATACCTATTTGATTAGCTAGCTTTTAAGAACTGAAATAAGCTTTTATATGCTTTGGGAAGAATTGCTGGCAAAAGGATAAGAGAGTGGGTTTTAATGGAGGTAATCCTCTAAGAAATTACTCCTTAGCAGTTAGAAATACAGAAAAGCAAGATAAACTTGAAGTAAGCCTGATAAGTCCTATTTTACCCATTGTCTTCTTTTAATAGATACTTTGGATCTGGATTAAACTGTGTTCAGTAGTCACCCTAAGAAATCTTACTCTTTATATATTCTTCCACCCCTCTCTTACCCAACTAATGATTACTTTCCCACCTATCCGTTGTTAATGAAGTCACTGAATAGAATTATTGGGTGGAGTCCTGATTCTTGAGTTAAGACGATGGATATGTAAGGAGTCGTCATGTGTTCTATAAGTGATGACTATCAGACTTGCCTGGATATCAGAATCAACTGTGTGGCTTGTTAGAAATGTGCATGCCTGGGTCACTCTCCCATAAATTTTTATTCTATAGATCTGGGAAGAGCCAGGACAATTGTATTTTTCAACAAGCTCCACTAGTGATTATGATGCATAAACAAGGTTGATAACCCATTATTGATTCAAATTACATTTCATAAAGAGGTAGGGAATTTTTTAAATAAAGTATATTTCAGCATTGATTTGAATTTATATTATTTTGTATACCTTATACACATAAAAGTAATATTTATTATCCAAGTATTAATAATGCCTGTGCATTGTAGAAACATCAGAAAATATACAATCAAAAAGAAGAAAATAACTTCATGTAATACTACTTTAAAAATTTTAAATATACAAAAGGAAATTTAGAGTTCAGCTATAGTAGTAGAATTTTGCCTTTGCAATTGGAAGCAGAATTCCATAAGTTCTCCACAGTGTTATTTTTATTGTGTATAATTAGATATTACTTGTTCAAATTGGCATTTTTTTACTGAAGGGAGGATCCTATCCTTCCCTTCTTTCTCTACCCCCAAATTTTTCTGTTTTTATCCCCTCTGGGAAGTGGCATAGCTGAGTTCAGCATGAGGGCTCAGAAGAGCTGATAAAGCACTTTTGGGATTATCAGTCCTAGTGACTCACCAAACTGGTGGTGACAGCATTTCACTCACCCATTCAATGTGTTCATTAAACAAACATTTTTTTGAGCACCTACTAAAATGCCAGACACTATGCCATGTGTGGTGATACCCAGTCCCTGTCCTGGAGAAACTTCACACTCTGTATGGGAAATGGACAATTAAACCCAAAAATTTACGGTGTATTGTATTTGTGCTATGAAAGAGATATGCACTGGATATGTTGGGCACACATAAGGGGCACCCAACATCAAAATAAGGAGTCAGGAAGGATGAATATGAAGAAAGGATGTGAAAGCAGGGTGTTGGAGCTGGAAGATACTCATGTGTGGCCTTTGCTGATTTTGAAAATCATACAGGGGCTAACTAACTCCACGTACGATATCACTGGCTAGAGCGGAGACCAGGAAGCGCTTTGCTCTCTTCCTTTAAATAGTATTCTTTTTCTCGCTTTCATAGATGCACTATCTCTTATTATAGTTCCAAGGACCCTAATGGTAATATTTTGAAAAGTTCTTCTCCCTGCATAGTTTATGTTTCTTCTGAGAAGCCTTTTCATTTTTGTTTGTTTGGATCACTATTTTTCAAGGTAGAGGTCAGATTCTTCTGAGAAAACTCTTCCAATCCTTGCCAGAAGGGTTACATAGGCTTGGCTTTCGACTTCATTTAAGTGCATGGAGTAAGAAGGCAGAGGTCTCAGCCTCCAGGGAGTAAATGCTCACCGGAGAGAAAGCCAACCCAGATCATCAGACAATATAATGGTGAGATAACTGGTTCTTATAAAGACTTTTCACCAATCTTATTATCTTGGCCTTATTTTAACCTACACTTCCAGAGGAGGGCAGTTATATGCTGTAATAGATAGGGTTGCTTCTTGCATTCCCCATTACTTGCTTTGCGTTTAGCCTTCTTGGGCCAGCTGTCAGTCGTTTACTTTCTGGCCTCCAAACTTTTGTCTCTCTTTTGTACTCTTTTCTTTGTGGCTTTGTGAGTTGAAACAAAACAAAACAAAACGCAAAGAAAAACTAAACAAAGCAAAACAAAAACAACGTATCTCTAATATGGTATGGTTTCAGGAAGGAGAGAAAGTAAATTCATTAATTCACTTGGCTCTTGTGCCTGTATCTAAGGACCTCCTTTTTGCAGGACACTGTGCTAACAACTTAGTTCATAATAATTCTAGGTAACAAGCATTATTATTGTACCATGTTAGCAGAGTAGGGAACTGAATTTCAGATCGCTTAAATGGCCAAAGAGCTAGTAAGTAGTAGAGCTGTGGCTAAAAAGTGGCTGAAATCTGCGGGTTGGTTAAGTAGGTTTTGAAGTCTCTTTTGGGCTAACATCATTATCAAAGACAAGCTCATCCTTTTCCTATGTTTGTTTGTGGGACTCTGACAGTGAGGAACTGTAAATGGAAGGCTGGGCGTGGAGCGCTAAGAGACAGCCCCTGTTCTGTATGGAGCTGATTGTGGCAGCTCTGTAACCAGTATGGATTGGACTGCATTCTGATATGAATTCTTTTAGGAGCTTAACAAAACTGCATTTTGATGATCTATTTTAGTATTTTACTAATTATGAAATGCAAGCCACCTGCTTTCAAAAAAAAAAAAGGAGCTGGAATGGAGAATAACAGAGATGTAAACATAGTGACTTTTATGGGCAAAAGGAGAATTTTAACAGCATGTTTTAAAACAGCTGTTTCACAAAATAAGGGAATTGCTTTTTTTATTGTTAAAGAATGTGCACAGGTAATTCATTTTAAAGTAAAACTTGTGATCTCATTTGACTCTTTGTAGCATCACTAAATTACTTAATTAACTAATTATATTATTGACCAGGTTCTCAATGTCTGCCTTCACTAAAAATATTATTTTGTAAGAAAGGCATATATAAATTAAAAAGACCAATTTTCTTATGTAGTTTGTGAAATTGACCTCATGGCTTTATGTATATAACTGGTATAGAGAGGAATATGCATTATCTTTTCTAGGAGGGATAAATAGGAGTAAGAAGGGGTACAAGATAATATTGATAATATTTTTGGGGGGGTAATATTTGTAAAGGGTGAAGTTTGGAGTAGAGAAAGATTGTTAAGTATACTGAATTTAAAATATGAAACAGTGCTATAAGATAATTGAAAAATTATCTCTTCTAACAAGACCTTCATTAATATGCACATCTATTATCCAGCAAGTGGTAGACCTCAGCCCCTTGTTATGGACTGAATGAGTGTTTCCCCTCAAATTCGTATGTTGAAGCACTGACCCCCCCCCCCAGTGTGATGTTGGGAGTTGGGTCCTTTGGGAGGTGATTATAATTAGAGTTAGTTAAGAAAGTGGGTCCCCCATGTTGGGATTAGAGGCCTTATGAGAAAAGGCAGAGAGAGCGATAGCTCTCTCTATGCCACGTGAGCACACAGCGAGAAGGTGGCAGGGTGCAAGCCAGAAAGAGAACCCTCACCAGAACCTGACTGTGCTGGCACCCTGATCTTGGATTTCTGGTCTCCAGAACTGGGAGCTGTTCCCAACCCATTTGGCACCAGGGACTGATTTCATAGAAAACAATTTTTCCAACAGGGGCGAGGGGTGGGCTGGTGCAGGTTAGGCGGTGATGCCAGAGATGGGGAGCAGCTGTAGATACAAATGAAGCTTTGCTCACTCACTGCTGCTCACCTCCTGCTGTGAGGCCTGGTTCCTAAATTTCATGGAAGACAATTTTTCCATGGTTGGGGATGCAGAGCTCAGGGTGATGTGTGGACTGGTTCCTAACAGGCTGCAAACTGGTTCTGGGATGTGTCCCAGGGGATGGGCACCACAGGTTTAAGCAAGATGGTCTACAGTATTTTGTCGTGGCAGCATAAGAGGATTAATGCACCCCTCAATATAGTGCTTCATCTTGCTCTAAGCTTTGTTGGCCATGGTCCCCATGAGTTCCTCTCAGACTTCCTCTGTTAAGTATATCCCATGGTACCTGAAACACATCCCCCTTGAAACATTCAGCAATACTCTGTGTCCTGGTTTTTAAAGAAAAGCTGACAATCCATATTTTTATATGAAATTTTTAAATATATTTAATATCAACAAATCATTCTTTAGTACGACACATTGCTATGCTGGATTCACCCATAAGCAACCAGTTCACAATCTTTGTTTTAATGTGTATGTCCTAGCTCCTAAGCTCCTTGAAGGCAGGGTTTTTGGGTTTTGTTTTTATTCCCTGATTCCCAAGATCTAAATTGGTTGATAATCAAATAATATTTTGTTCTTGTTGATGCTGATTCTACGGAAAGTTACTCTTTCTCTGATCTGTCTCTTCTTTAGGGAAAAGATTCCCAATTGCATTCATTCTTATATTCTTCCTCAATTATATGTTTAGTTCATTTTCCTGCACTCCTTTGATCTTTCATATTTTGGTGAAGACCCTTGTTAAGAGTCATATTGGGAGACACCTACCTGTCCCTATTACCATTTTTCTTTTTTGAGACTGGGTCTTTCTCTGACTCCTGGACTAGAGTCCAATGGCATCATCACAGCTAACAGAAACCTCAAACTCCAGACTTAAGCGATCCTCTTGCCTTAACCTCCTGAGTAGCTGGGACTACAGGTGGATGCCACCATGCCCCACTAGTTTTTTTAGGGGTTTTTTGTGTTATTTTTTGTAGGATTTGGGTCTCACTATATATGTTTCTCAGACTGCTCTTCAACTCCTGAGCTCAAGTGATTACTCCCAACTCAGCTTCCCAGAGTGCTGGGATTACAGGTGTGAACCACCACACCTGTATCCTGTTATCACTTTGAGACTCAAAGAATCAAAAATTGGGGTGCAGTTCTCTTTTCAACAGTTGGCCTTGAACTGTTTCTAGAAAGGAATTGACTGATGCTAAATATAAGGAGGGTTTCCTCACTATTTCTATGTTTTCTTTCTGTTTTCATCACCCACTGTCTTGATTGTTATTTCAACAACAGTGCTGTTTTACAGCTTTGTGGTCCAATTTCTCTCAGTCTCAGTGGGAAGGCTTCTCTTTTATGTATCTATTTGCTCCTATTATGTGGAAATTATCATTTAAGTGGCTAGACACCTGTTTATTTATTCTGCAAGTGGCACTGCTCACTGTCAGTGGTTGTTTTTGATGCTAATACTGGTTTTTGCTTTGTTTTATTTTGGTTCCTGACATATTTGCAGGCCTACAGTTTCTAATAAATAACAATGATGAATTCCTTACCAGTTCCCATTCCTACCTCACCACAATCTTCCTGAAGTCAAAATAGAGACCTTCTTTTTCTCTGGCTTTATATTTAGAATATGTAAACTGTTCAATCAAGGTATTTATATAATGAAGCAAGTTGTATTTCAATAAGGTGGTGCTGATGTGATTTTCTTATGAGCTACTTTTCTACAACAATTTTTTATAGTTTTATTTTTAGGATAGGTGATAACTTTCCATAGTTCAAAAACTAACATAAAAATGCAAAATAATACACATGAAAAGTCTCAATCCCATCTTTTCTTGTCCTTTGCTCAGTTCCTATTTTCCAACCGTACAGGTAACTATTTTAATTAATTTTCTCTATATCCTTCCACTATCTGTTTATATATATGTACTATGGTCTGAATGTTTGTATCACCCCCAGATTTATATGTAGAATCCTGAGCCTCAAGGTAATAGTATTAGGAAGTGGGGCCTTTGGGAAGTGATTAGGTCATGAGGGTGGAAGCCTCATGATTAATGCCCTTATAAAATAGACTTGAGACAGACCCCTTGCTCCTTCCACCATGTGAGGACACATTGAGAAGGTGCTGTCTACAAACCAGGAAGTGGGCCTCACCAGACACTGAAACTGCTGGTGCCTTGATCATGGACTTCCCAGCCTCCAGAACTGTGAGAAGTAAATTATTTCATTTATAAACCACCCAGTTTATGACATTTTGTCATAGCAGACCATATGGACTAAGACAATAGGTAAACAAGTACAAATACATAATATCATTTCTTTGCTTTCTGAACACAGGATACTATTGTTCTTCACCTTGAATTGTTCAGTTAACACTGTTTCTCAGAGCTCCTGCCATATCAAAGTAGAGAGTTCTGAATTCTTTTATACAGTTGAGTAGTATTTCATTTGCTGGAGGTACTGTATTATGATTTATTTAACCAATGTCTTATGGATGTGCATTTGTTTTGTTTCTCGTATTTTAACAGAACGTGCAATGTTACAACAAATAACCTCTACAGGCCTCATGTCACATGTGCCAAATAGATTTGTATAAGATAAGTTCCCAGAATTGCTATTACTAGGTCAAAATGTGTATGCATTTATGATTGTGTCAGATGTTGATAAATTGCTTTCAAGAGGAATTGTACAAGTTTATATTCTCATCAGCAATGTGAGAGAGTGTTACCATCAAGTTTACCTATAGAGAGCTTTTTCAGGCTTTTGGATTTTGTCATTCTGATGGGTAAATATAGAGTCTCAGAGTAGTTTTAATTTGTATTTCTCTTATTATGAAAGGAGTTGGGCATCTTTTTATGTGGTTAAAAGCTATCATTATTTCTTTTTATATGAACTTTATGTTCATAGCCTTTGCTTATTTTCCTATTGGGTGTTTAGATTTTCTTCTTATCAATTTCTAGAAGTTCTTTATAAATTATAAGGATCAGTCTTCATCTTTGATATAAGAGCCAATTGTTTTTTGTGATTTGAAATTTGTCTTTGCTTATGGTATTTGGCTGTGCAAAAGTTTTAATTTTTTAATTATTTTAATACACTCAGATTTATCTTTTTATAAATTAAGGATTTTGAGATATGATAAATGCCTTTTCTATAGCCCTCTCCCCAACACACAAAATTTTATTCTAGCATTTTATAATTTCATTTTATTAACATTTGGATTTTTGTTTTATTCATCCATTCATTGAACAAATGTTTATTAAATGTCTGTCCTATATAGATGCTACTTAACATGGTTCGACTTACAATTTTTTGACTTAACAATGGTCTGAAAGTGATATACATTCAGTAGAAACTGTACTTTGAATTATGAATTTTGATCTTTTCTTGGTCTAGCAATATGTGGTATGAGACTCTCTCTCTGGCAATCCTGGGCAGTGACAAAGAGCTGCAGCTTCCACTTAGCTACGTGATCATGAGAGTAAACAACCAATACTTTACAGAGTAGTGTGTTCCCAGATTATTTTGCCCAACTGCAGGCTGAGGTAAGTGTTCTGGGCATGATTAAGGTAGGCTAGGCTAAGCTATGATGTTCAGTAAATTAGGTATATTAAATGCATTTTTGACTTACAATATTGATATTTTCAACTTAGTATGAGTTTACTGGGACATATTTCTATGGTAAATTGAGAAGCATCTGTACTCTGAACTATTTTAAGTACTTGGAATGTATCAGTGATTAAGACAAATATCCTTGCTTTTGTGGAGCTTACGTTCTACTGGAGGGATATAGATATATATTCCAGTGAAGGGAAACAGAGTAAAATAAATAAAATAAGTAAATTATATAGTATATTTAGAAAGTGATGAATACTATTAAAATTAAGATAGAGAGAGCAGATTAAGGGGAACTGTAATATTAAGTAGAGAGTATGAATTGCAATTTTAAATAAAGTGATCAATGTAGGCCTCATCGAAAAGGTGATATCTAAGAAAAACCATGAAGGAAGTGAATGACTTTCATGTAAATCTTTGGAAGAAAAGTGTCCTAGGCAGAGACCCTAAATCAAGAGCATACATGAGAAAGAACAAGAAGGCAGTGGGACTGAAATGTAATGAATAAGGATGAGAATAGTTGTAAATGAATCCAAAGAGGCAACAGGGATCAGATCATATAACTCTTTATAGACCCTTGTAAAGACTTTAGTTACTTTGAGTGAAATGAGGAATCATCATTGAATTTTAAATCCAGGAAATACAAATATGACATATTTTAAAAGGCTCACATTGGCAGCTGTGTTGAAAATAGACTATAGGAGATCAAGAGTAGAAATGAAGAGATCAGTAGAATGCTATTGCAAAATTCCAGGTAAGATGTGATGAGGACTGAGAACAGGGCAGGAGTGGTAGAAATGGTGATATGTGATCACACTGATATATTCTGTAGAACAAGAGAATTTCCTAATGATCAGATAGGGGAAAGAATGCAAGAGGATGCAAGGATGAATTGAAAGATTTCCTGAGCAAATGGAAGATTGGAGTTACCATAAACTAAAATGCAAGGGCTATAAGTGGAGAAATTTAGGGAGAAATCAGAGGTTCAAAAGGGAATTGTTTTATTTTAGATTTTTAATAGGCTTCTGAGTAGTGATGTCAAGTAGGCACCATGAGATTGGATGAGGTTGCTAAGTAAATGAGTATAGAGAGAAAAAGACCAAAGACTGTAATCTTGTTAAGATTTTGAGAAGAAGAGAACAAAATAAGCTGTCAAGGAGTGGTGATTAAGGATGGAGGAAAACAAGCATGTGTGGTGTCCTTGAAACTCAGTAATGATACTGTGTTAGATGCTGCCGAAAGTACTAAACATCAAGGAAGATGAGGACTGAGAATTGACCATAGATAGGATTTAGAATGTGAAATTATTTAGGGACCTCATTAAGAGCAGTTTTGGTGAAGTGGTGTGAGTTAAAAGCTGATTTGAGCAAGTTTAAAAGACACAGGAAGAAAGAAGTTAATGACAGTCAGTTTAGACAACTCTCTCATGGAACTTTGTTGTATGGGAAGGAAAAACTGAGATGGTAGCTGGTGGGAAAAGTAGGGTTAAGAGAAAAGTTTCTTAAAAAGATTATTATTGTTTTAAGTTAAGAAAAATAATAGCCTGTGTGTATGCTGATAGAGATGATACAGAAGGGAAGAAGAATTTGATGATGAAGGAAAGAATGGCAGAAAGTGCTAAGTGATGCTCTTGATTAGGTGAGGGGGATGAGATCTGTTACACAAGTAGGGTCTGGCTTTAGGTTAGGAAGATGGATGGTTTATCTACGCCAACAAGAAGGAAAGCGGACTCTTTTGGAGCAGATGTGCATAGGCGCATCTATGTCATTGTGCCAGGATATTTTAAATGCTTCAGTTATTTGTGAGGTAATGTCTTAGTCTTTTCGGGGTGAAATAACAAATAGCCATAGACATTGTGGCTTATAAGCAACATTTATTTCTCATAGTTCCAGAGAAGTCCAAGATCAAGGTGCTGGTGGATTTGTTGTCTGGTGAGGGTTCACTCCTAGTTCACAGACGGCCATTTTCTTGCTGTTACCCTCACATGGTGGAAGGGACAAGTGATCTTTTTTATAATGGCACTAATCCCATTATGAGGGTTCCACCTTCATGTCCTAATCACCTTCCAAAGATCTTACCTTCTAATATCACCTTGGGGATTAGGCTTTAACATGAATTTTGAGGAGACACAAACATTCAGTATATCTCGAATAAATGTCAAGATCTTTAAGAGCGAGAATGAGGGAGAAGGTGTTGGGGGTGAGGAGAGAGACTAAGGAGTTATGGTCACCCTGGAGTATGGGAAACTGAATGTATTGGGGGCATAAAGTGTGCTGGTAGCATGAGGGCCCTGGATTTAAAGTGAGAGCAGGCAGCATGTTTTACTTCAGCTATATTTAGCGCGAGGATGAAGGTATACAATGGTGAGAGGTGGATTTAACCATGGTTGCGGCTTTTTCTAAATTAGTTCAATGAAGTGAGAGAAAGAGTGGAGAAACTAAGTAGTTTTTGCTGGAATAGGAGGGGAGTGAGGATATAAAAGGGCAGGAAAAAGATGGTAGGATCCATTTTAGTGGGGTTGAAGGAATTATGGAGACTGAGATATTAGCAGGAGTTAACTGTAAAGAGGCATGGCCAGAAAGTGGAATCAATAAATTGAGATCATGGAAGGGCTGCAGCCTATAGAGCCTATAGAGTGATCTTGAGTGTGAGTGGCTGAAATAGGGTGAAAGACATAATACGACATATATTTTTAAAGGACACACCTTGAATGACAGGATCATTAAAAGGTATGAAGTCAAGGAAAAGAGAAGATGGAGTATGAAATGGATCAACTGTATGTATTATGAGCTGAATTGTCTCCCCAAAATTCATATGTTGAGGGTCTCAGGATGTGACTGCATTTGGATACAGAGACTTTAGAGAGGTAATAAAGTTAAAATGAGGACATTGTAGTGTTTCCTAATACAATGTGACTGGTGTCCTTGTAAAAAAAAGGAGATAAGGGCATATTGAAAGAGAGACACCACGATTGTGTACATGAAGAGAAAAGGTCTTGTGAAAGAGGTGGCAAAAGGGTGGCCATCTGCAAGCCAAGGAGAGAGGCCTCAGGGGAAACCAGGCCTGAAGGCACCTTGATCTTGGACTCCTATCCTCCAGAACAATGAGAAAATAAATTTCCATTTTATAAGCCATTGAGTGTCTCGTATTTTGTTGTGGAAGCCCTAGCAAACTAATACAGCATGTCTACTGAATCGCCATGGAACAAGGAGAGAGTGACAATGAGTCTGGGGCTAACATTGTCAAGAAATTAAGGGAAATAATACAGAGCATGTGATATGTCAGCAGATCTTAGGGAGTATTCGGTAATGTCCTCTGATGACAACAGATGCAAAGCTGGACTTTTTTTGGGGGGTGGGGTATGGTCTGAAAGTAGCAATGAAGACCAAGATGACATCTTTGTCACTTACGGGCCCAGTGACACTAGGGCTATGGATCAAAATAATTGCCACCATTTGGGATAGCTGCAGGAAAAGCCGGGTCCATAGGGGAGAGCCAAGTTTCAGTTGGGGAGGAAGGTGAAGGGAATAGGATTTTGCTCCTAAGGGCCCCATGAATTTCATAGGGTACAGTGGATAGCTTGGGAGAAGGGGACAGAAAGAGGATGTAGGCATTATTATTGTGATTAGAATGTAGATGTTATAAGAGTGTGGTGCTGTCCATAAATAGGGACAAAGGCATAGTGAGGTAAGTCTGGGAGTATTCTAGGCAGAGCACCCCTTTAGGCCTTAGAATTCAAATTGCTGGGGTTGTGAGTGGGGGTGTTTCTGATTAAGAGGATAGAACACCTAGCAGGTATGGCTTTAGGTTTTTGACTTTGAATGGAGTGGTGGTGATTTTACGCAGAATGTGCTATGTCTTAACCCCATGTCAATGGCCTCAGGGACTTCTTGGGAAGCACAGTGCTCCACTAAATATGTTAGCTGCTTACTTATGACCATCTGGAAATTTATCCTGTGTGAAGTATTGAACCAATTTCATTTTGTTCTAGACAGTTACCCACATTGACTCAAGACCTTTTTTCAGATAGTCCATCTTCCTCCCATGGATTTGAGATGCCACCTTTAATATATATTATACTAAATTCCCATAAGTATCCTGTATCTTGTACATGTATCTATTGTTTTTAAAACTGTTGTGATTAGAAAATATTCTCTAAGAAATGTTATACAATTTATAGAAGTCTTTTTTAATGTGATTTTATCAAAAGGTAGGTTATAAAAGTATATAGCTATTGTTTGCTGGGAGGGAGGGCATGAGTTATTAAATTCTTTTTATGTTAGAAGAATTCTTATTCCTAAATGTTGTGAGAACAACCTTCTCCATTATTTTCCTTCACTGAGATTGTAATTCTGCAGATGTTGGTCACTGTATTCTTCTGCACTAGCCTGGCCTTAACCATCAAGCAATGACATAGCAACGCAGCATAGCTCCCAGGAGGAACATTATCACAAACTGCCATCTGCCATAAGGTAAGTTACTAATGCAAGGTTGAGCAAGTTCCGCTCTGAAGTAACAGTACATCCTGGCAGGTCAGGGATTACAATCTCATCTAGGGAATAAGCTGTTTGTACTGCCATCAAGAAAATTGAGATTTACAATTGATTAGTAATAGTAATGATGATGATTGAAATACAAACAAACCATCCACCTCTAATAATTAAATAGATGCCAATTTTTGAGCACCTTAATAGATGCCTGGTACTATGCCTAGGATTTTGATCATGTATAATAAAAATAATAATGAATTATTATCTTAGTTTTACAGAAGAGCATGTTAAGGCTCAGGAAAGTTGAATAATTTGCTGTCTCACAGCTAGTAAGTAGCAGAACCAGGATTTAACGCAGTATCTGCGTTCTAGTCCAAATAGTAGATTTCTTTTTGGTTTTATCCATCACTTTACTGCTAAATATTGTTTAGGTTAGTTATATGACAGAGAAAATCTCACAAAGGACTAATTTCCAGAGCAAATACATAAGAACACCTTAATTATGTTGGTTTTGCATAAGTAATTATCATTCCCATTTAATGTCCTCATAAAATTAATGCATACATACTTTAACTTTATCCATTTATCTATCTTTCCATCATCTATCTATATTCTGTGTCAGAATAAATTTGTATAAATAATCATAAAGATAGAAACACTTATGTAAATTATTATAATTTTAAAAAGCAAAAAACATACTGGCTTGTTTTAATCTCATAAAATCCAGGATTATGGAAATCCTAGTGGCAAAAATATGTAACTGAGTACTTTTTATTTGGTTATTATAAAACATGTACCTCAAGAGAGAACATCTTTATTAATAATGATTAAGGGAATTTAAGAATTAAAGTCTAGTTTTATCAGATTCTGAGGTCAACATTCTAATTTTCCACAAGTAGTGAGTGGATTTTTAAGCATTTTTCTATTTAAAAATTAAATGTAACATAGAGTTTTAATTGACAGAGAAACATAACTAAATAATCTTTCAAAACATCAGAAAACAACCCAGTTCCTTTGTTTTTGTTTTATAAATCTAAGTAGTAGTTTTATTTTTCCCTTTCGCAAGTATGGTCCAGATATTGAGTTGGGCAGTAAGCATTTTTAACAAGTATGCAGAAATGTAAGTCATTCTTATGGGAAGTTTACTCAAAGAAGGATTTCTTATTGTGTCCAGCTACACATACTTCAATTCTGTTTTTTGAATACGCTAAGCTGCCTCAGGGCCTTTGCATAAGTTTCCTTGTGTTAGAATGCATTTACACCAGCTAGTCACATGTCTGTCCCTTTACTCCAGTTAGGTCTTCTTTCAACTCTTACAGTCTTGTGTCTTTCCTAACTGACCTCTCTAATAGTGTGCCTCCTTCACTCTGCAGCACTGGACCCTGCTTTTCTTCATACATTTAGGACAACTGTACATTTTATATTTATTTGTTTATTCCTGTCTCTTCTGCTAGAATATAAGTTCTATTCTATCAAAGATTATTTTCTGTTCACTAGTGTGCCTGCAGGACCTAGAAAAATGTCTGGGATCTAATGAACACTCCAAAAAAACATTTGTTAGTGTGTTGCGTGTTTAAGATGAGAACACGTAATGGTTCTCTTCCTCTATTTTCCCATTTCCCCAAATATCTGATTTATAGAGAGCAGGTTTTGATTTTTTTCTCTCTTTAAACAAAGTAATCATATATTGTACTATCTTTAGATGGTATGATTCCTATACCAACAAATATCTTCATTAATATTTTTCACTGTTATTCTTCTATAACAACATAATTTCCTTTATAATAATAAAATAATTTTCTTTAAATAAATTGCTAGAATTTCAACCAATCTTAATGTTCAACTTAATTTTTAAAGAATTATAAAAATATTCTTAAAAAAGGAACATAAAGAGAATTATTTTCAACAGAACACATTTACTTATATTGTTGAAAATTCACTCCTAAATATTTATTTATTTAAAATTATCATCATTTTTAAAAAAAAATTCAGAATATTACTGGGGTACAAACACTCTGGTTACAAAATTGACTTTGAACTGCCCAAGTCAGAGCTACAAGTATGCCCATCCCCCAGACAGTGCTCACTGCACCCATTAGGTATAAACTTACCCAGCCCCTCTCACCTGCCCAATCTCTGATGAATGTTACTTCCATATGTGCACATAAGCGTTGATTGATTAGTACCAATTTAATGGTGAATACATGTGGTGTTTGTTTTTCCATTCTTGTGATACTTCACTTAGAAGAATGGGCTCCAGCTCCATCCAGGATAAAATGAGAAATAGTAGTTCACCATTATTTTATGGCTGAGTAGAACTCCATAGTATACATATACCACATTTTATTAGTCTACTCATGTATTGATGGGCACTTAGGTTGTTTCTACATCTTTGCAATTGTGAATTGTGCTGCTATGAACATTCGAGTGCTGATGTCTTTTTTTTCCTTTGGGTAGATACCCAGTATTGGGATGCTGGATCGAATGGTAGTTCTACTTTTAGTTCTTTGAAATATTTCCATGTTACTTTCCAAAGAGGTTGTACTACTTTGCAGTCCTACCAGCAGTGTATAAGTGTTCCTATCTCTCAGCATCCACACCAACACTCCTAAATATTTAAATATAAAATCACAGAAAAATGTGGTCTTAGGACATTTGAAATTTTACTATTAATGTATCTTATTTGCTCATAATTGCTGAAAAACCACCACTAAATATTTTAACTTACAATCATGGAGAAAAATCATTCTGTGGTTAG
Organism: Microcebus murinus; assembly: GCF_040939455.1. Taxonomy (NCBI): domain Eukaryota; kingdom Metazoa; phylum Chordata; class Mammalia; order Primates; family Cheirogaleidae; genus Microcebus; species Microcebus murinus. The sequence continues at coordinate 86,303,187 of NC_134105.1, read as the reverse complement.
TAGTCTTTTTATTGATATGCAGTCTACCTCTACTGGGATTTGGTCTTCATGGAAAGTCATTTAGATCATTTAACAAGAGAGCAAACCCATTAAAAATATGCAAGCTCTTGGAAAACAAAATCCAGTACGCTAATTAAACCTATTAAGGCAATTACAGAGAACTATAAATGATGCAAAAATCATGTTGGGCTCCTCTGAGTACCAATGACAAAACACCAAGGAGTTCCTATTTTTCTAACTAGAGATAAAGAGTATGGGTGATTAATTTCAGCACCATTGAGTTAATTTGCAATGAGTCAACAGCAGATAACATTTCAATGGGCATGGAATAATGGTAGTTGTTTTACCACTCAGTGGTAATACGGCTTTTTGTCAGGGAATGCTTGGTAATCAAGAGAAAACTACAACTACCTGTTGACAAGAAAGAAGAAACATAAAAAGTTTCCTGAAACAGTTTGTGGTCTTCAATTGTAGCCAAATCTCTGAGGTTTCCCTCACTAGCATGCATATTTGAGAAGACTCTTAACTGCTGCCTTCATATCTTTTGATGGGTGATCAAAACATTATGACTTCTGTTTCAGAAGACAACTTCAGGCTTACGATATAGTAATAAGAATTTCAAACCTGTTCCCTGAAAGGCACTGATTATTATGTGGTGGTATTGAAAACCATCTTGTTTAAGGAATATGAAAAATCAAGATGAGGTTAATCAAACTTTAAAAAAAAATGTACATACAGACTTATGAGGCACTCTCTTTTTTAAGTACTTTAAAAAGAAATCCTTAATTAATATTTATAATTACTCTGTGCAGCAAATGCAACAGATAATAATATCACCATTCTTTGGATGAATAATTGAGGAAGAAAAGTTAGGAAATTTCCCCAACACCTGTGGGCAAAGGAGGACCAGAAGTATGAGATCAGAACTTAGCTTTCCTAAATTCGAATTTGGTAAAAGATGGTCACAATGAGGTTGTTCATGATACCATGTGATTATTTCCCCAATCTTAGCTGTCTAATGAATTTTCAGTTGTTTGTGCTTTGCACATTGCAAAGCCATGCTTATTATTATTCACTAAATTACAACAGATGTGCAAAGTCAGCCAGGGCAGAATAAGCATGAAAGAAGGGCGCCTGACAGCATATGTGCAGATGCGACATCTATCATAGAGTCATCTTTAGTGGTTTTGCCAGGGAATGGAAGCCACCCACAGAAGTGCTGGAGGCTGCAGAATTTCATATAGTGCTCACCTCCAGAGCTCATCACAACAGAACAATTTAGTTGTTTTGGTGTTGCGTTACTCATTGTCATCCCCATGTAATGTGTTCATAAAAACAACATGCACACATTTTAAATGATACATGCCCCATGACAGGATGGAGTGGTGTAAGAAGATGAACAAAAACTAAACATAATTAGTGTCCTGTTTCAACCTCACAAGATCCAGGATTTAGGAATGCTAGTTACAGAGACATAGATAATTGAGTTGCTTTTACCAAATTATTGCAACATATATTCCTTAGAAGTGAGTTTTTAAATTATGGCCTTATTAAAATTAAAAACTTTCCTTTTCTTCTGACAAGGTATAGATTAATAATATTGTGGAATAATTTTTCAGGGATTCTATAGTTTGTAGGCTAAGCAGTTCAGTTCTTGGTCTGTTTTTGGATTGCCTATCCCATAGAGTTTATAATCTTAAAGTGTTCTGAGCATGTAAGTTTTGTGGAGTTTTCATTCCAAGCCAAGAACTCATTGAGGGCAGAAAATTTCTCTTCCATCTTTTTATCACTCTTATTTAATATCACACAGACATTGAATAAATAGTTCATGAGCCAACAATTTTATATCTAATCAAAAGTCAAGCCGGGCGCGGTGGCTCACGCCTGTAATCCTAGCACTCTGGGAGGCCGAGGCGGGCGGATTGCTCAAGGTCAGGAGTTCAAAACCAGCCTGAGCGAGACCCCGTCTCTACCATAAAAATAGAAAGAAATTAATTGGCCAACTAATATATATAATATAAAAATCAGCCGGGCATGGTGGCTCGTGCCTGTAGTCCCAGCTACTCGGGAGGCTGAGGCAGGAGGATCACTTGAGCCCAGGAGTTTGAGGTTGCTATGAGCTAGGCTGACGCCATGGCACTCACTCTAGCCTAGGCAAGAAAGCGAGACTCTGTCTCAAAAAAAAAAAAAAAAAGTCAAAATATTGACTGAGAGAGAGCTATAGGTAATCCTGAAATCACTAAGAAGACGACTGTTTTTGAAGCAGTTACACAGGGAACCTGGTGAAAGTTATTGAACATGATTCTGATTTTACTATTTTTAAATGATGAATAAATCTTCTGAAAAATTCCTAGAAAACATATCTAGAGTTTATGAACCCTTGAGTTCCTTTTTCTCCATATAATGTATACACTTGGAAGAGAAAGAATAAATTCAATTAAGATCTTGGTTAGATAATGTCAGTGTTTTCCTAGACAATGGTTTAACCCTTTGCACTTGCTTGCTTTTTTCTCACTATCCACTCGACATTATCCACACTCGACATCCGAGTGCAAAGGGTTAAGATTATCAAAATGATGAGCTCCCATGATGGGGAAAAATCAAGCTTCAAGAATGAAAATCCTGGAGAACATTTAGTGAATAAAAAAAAATGAAAAAAACTCATTTACTAATATATCTGCCAGATTGATTGGCTGAAAATAGACTACAGGTTCTAAAAAACGTACATGCATTAAGTTACCCTAAACTGATCTGGAAAAAGGAATAACAATGGAGAAACTTCCCAGTAGGTCATACTAAAAATGAATAAAAAAAATAGGGAAATATTTAAGATGGCAAAAGATGACACAACTTGATTATATGAATCTAAAGACATTACCAAGATTTAGTAGGATGGGTTTGACTATAAGAATTTTTTTAAGAGACAGGGTCTTGCTCTGTTGCTCAGGCTCCAGTGCAGTGGCACAATCACAGCTCACCATAACCTGAAATTCCTGGGCTTAAGTGATCCTCCTTCCTCAACCTCCTGAGTAGCTAGGACTACAGGCATGTACCACAATGCCTGGCTAATTAAAATTTTTTTTTTCGTAGAGACGGGAGTCTCACTATGTTGCCCAGAGTGGTCTCAAAGTTGTGAATTCAAGCTATTTCCCTGCCTTGGCCTCCCAAAGCACTGGGATTACAGGCATGAGCCATAGCAGGCAGTAAAGAATTTTGTCTGTGGAAAGGTATAGATAATTTCTGTGTAATGGAACTATAATGTGAACCACACATGTAATTTAACATTTTCTGGTAGGCACTTTGTCCAATAAAGAATTTGACCTTACTCAAAGATTTAGCTCTTGTTTGTAGAAGGTAATCTATGCCTTACCAAAGAGGAGCAAGTGTCAGTGCCAGTGACACCAGATTGTAAAGTGGGGCAGCCATATCCAATAGTCTTAGAGTGGGACTGGTCATGCCACAAATACCAACCATATGACTTAGGGTGGGGGATTTGGGTCACATGGTATCAGTTGACCTGAATGCTGAGTACAACCATGCCTATGTCATGGATAAAACCCTAGACATTGAATCTCTGGTGAGCTCCCCTGCTTGGCAATACTCTGTGTTGCCACACATTGACGCCAGAAGGGTAACATGTCTTGAGGCCAATGGATGCTTCACATTTAGAACCCTCCAAACTCTGCCCTATGAGTCTCTTCCCTTGGCTGATTTCAATTTGTAGCCTTCTCTGTGATAAACCTAACCATGAGTAGGACAGCTTTCAGTAAATTCTGCTAAGCTACCGAATTGTCAAAACTATTAGATAAGAGTGGTTTTGGAAACCCCACAAACTTTCGGTTGGTGCTTGAAGTTAGGGTGGTTTTCCCTCTAGCTTTGTGGTTGGACTCTGACTCCTTGCAGCTGGTGTCAGAGTCTTGAGCACACTTAGAAGTCTGGAGGATTGTGCCCTTAACTTTACAGTTTGGCTAACCCCAGGTACAAATTAATAAAATAAAAATAAGTGAATAAATATTACAGTTGACCCTTGGAAAACACATGTTTGAACAGCACAGGTATCACTTACACATGGATTTTTTTCAACCAAACACGGGTAGAAAATAATAGCGTTGGTAGGATGTGAAATCCCAGTATATGGAAGATCCACAGGGCTGACCCTAGGACTTGAGTATGTGGAGATTTGGATATACTTGGGGGATCCTGGAACCAGTACCCCATATACTGATGAACAACTCAACTAATATTTCTTAACTCAATAAATCCAAACTATTATCATCTCAACAGGCAATCAAATACAAATTATTAGTCAGCTACTTTATATTCTTTTTCTCATACTAAATCTACTAGCTGTTAGCTACCATGTTGGACAAGGCAGATTTAAATATAACAGAGATCCAAGTAGAAGAGATCAAGTATATAAAATTATTAAATAAACCATAGACCTGAATTTTATCTCACAGCAAAATTGTGGCTTGAGGAGTCTTACCTAGATGAACATGGTTAACTACCTTTAAAAAAAAATCCTCAAAAGGGCATTTTGAAATAACTATATTTTATTTCATTTCATTTTTTTTTCTACCATTAATTGCTCAGAGCTTGTTATAGCCTTAGAAAACCAAAGGAAATAAATCTAACGGTGAGAGAGCTATGCCAATTATAAAATAAACTATTTGAAATGATTTTCATTGTACTAAATTATTAACATAAAGACATAATTATGAGAATTTGCAGCCCTGTAATTGTAGGAAGATGATTAATATTTTTCAGTATGACATTAATGTTTGGAAACTTTGGTGATAGAAATCATAGATAAAATTATTCAATTCTATTGTTATTTTTGTGTCCTGCACTTATTGAATTTAGACATCTTTGCATTTTGTTTGAATTGTGTAGAAGGAAGCTTCTATGTGCATATTTATGATCAGTTTAAGCCCCCTATAAATATTAAAATATTGATCTATTTAAAAAACAACATGCTGTTCTCACATCTTCTCAGACTTAATCCAAAATAGCTGATCCAATGAGTAAAAACAGCAATGATTCTCATGGATACATTCTATTTTCCCTATGAATTAAATCAGAGTTTATTCATCTCTAAATGCCTATTATTTTGTGGTGGTGGTGGTGGCAGGGGAGAAGGAAAGCAGGGGTCCTGGTGCATGTGCAGATGGTTAGCTCTATTAGTAAGAGTTGGCAACTGAAAAAATAGGTATAGTAAATCGAAATTTAAGTCAGAAGGGCTTAGATGTCTGCTTCTCATCAGCACATAATAAAGAGTAGTACTGTGGCTGCATCAGTACTATCCTTTCATGTTAAGTCTCTACTGGCTGAAAATTTTCAGTTCATGAATGCCTACTAGTGTTTTTTTAAATTTTTTATTTTTTTTGAGACAGAGTCTCGCTTTGTTGCCCAGGATAGAGTGGGTGCCGTGGCATCAGCCTAGCTCACAGCAACCTCAAACTCCTGGGCTCAAGCAATTCTCCTGCCTCAGCCTCCCAAGTAGCTGGGACTAGTTTTGCGCCACCATGCCTGGCTAATTTTTTTTATATATATTAGTTGGCCAACTAATTTCTTTCTATTTATAGTAGAGACGGGGTCTCGCTCTTGCTCAGGCTGGTTTCAAACTCAGTCTGCCCACCTCGGCCTCCCAGAGTGCTAGGATTACAGGTGTGAGCCACCATGCCTGGCCCCTACTAGTGTTTTTTAAAGCTCCTTATTGCTCTTTAAGTTCCTCCCGAGAGAGAGCATATGTAGATACCGGAACCTGATTGTAAGCAACCCAACAGTTTAACTATCTCAGTCAGTGACTTGTATGTAGGTTCTTCTTCTGATGTAAAATTGTTGAGCCATCTTACTTTGTCAACACATTTCAGCTAATTAAATGTTTGTGTGCCCAGCAGACATATTAAACACTATGTGGGTCAGTTGTTTTCTGCTTCTTTTTGACAACTTTTGTCAAAGCTCATTCTCGAACCTGCCTTGCAGCAGCTTCCTAACGTACACAGAGGACTGTCAGCTACGCAGAAGTGTTAGAAAATGGGGTGTTCTGGTTATATGAGGAGTTTATCTAAATGAAATTAACACAAATATCAATTTACAAGGAACACAAAAATATTTAACACGGCTTTCTTTTTTTTAAAGTAAATATCACAGTTTTAAAATGTTTACCAAAATTATAGTTATGTCAAATTTTACGACTCAAATAATTAATTTTAAGATTCAAATCAAATAAGATTTGGTGTAAAAAAATTAACAATCTTCCTCTCTCTTTTGTTAACTTTTCTTTCTCCAGAGAAACCACTTTCACCTCTTTTAAATCTTCTTTCCTTCATTCCTTTCTTCCTTCCTTCCTCTCTCTTATCTATCTGTCCATCTGTCTAGCTATCTATCTGCCTGTCTGAATATATTTGTATGTGATATTTAAATCATATTCCTAGATAACATGCTTACATTATTTCCTTTTCATTTTTCAGTTTTAGAAATTATCTACTGACTCCCTGCTACAGAGAGCCAGGTTTTCTCTCTGTCTTCCCTAGCATCACACACACACACTTCTATTAAACTCAATATTGTAATTTTCATTCGGATAGTTTTCAGCGTTTACATTATTAACACTGGGGAGTTTTATCTAGCTGTTTGTTAAACTATGAGTTACTGGAGGGCTACTGTTGAGAAGTTCAAGACTAGTCTGATTCTTGTTTCTTTGTATATAAACTCTTCCCCCCACCCCCTCCACCGGAAAGCTTTTAGGATCTTGTCTTTGTCCTTGATGTTTGTATGTTTCATGGTGATGTTCTGTGCTATAACTGTATTTTTATAATTTTTGCTGGCACCTACTGGGGAGACTTTCTTTTATTATTTCCTAGATGCTTTTTTTCTGTGTGCTTTATTCTCTCCATTCCACCATTTGGAGATTGGACCATTGGATTGATCCTTCCATTTTCTGATCTTTTTGTTCCTATTTCCCATGCTCTTTTTTCCCCTCCCATTTCTGGCATATGTACTTAGTGTTATCTATTGAGTTTTGCATATCTGCTATCACATTTTTGTGTATCTGAGAGCTCTATTTTTGCTCTAAAAATGCTTTAAAAATAATATTTGGGCTGAGCATGGTGGCTCACACCTATAATTTCAGCACTTTGGGAGGCTGAGGCGGAAGGATTGTGTGAGCCCAGGAGTTTGAAACCAACAACCAGCCTGAACAACATAGGGAAACCTCATTTCTACCAAAAATAGAAAACTTAGACCGGTGTGGTGGTGTGCACCTTCAGTCCCAGCTACTCCGGAAGTTGAGGCTGTAGGATAGTTCCAGCCCATGAGTCTGAGGCTGCAGTGAGCTATGATCACACCACTGCACTCCAGCCAGTGACACTGTCTCTAAAATAATAATAATAATAATAATCTATTTTTGTTTCACAGTTGTTGTACCTTCTTTTGTCTCTCTGAGGATACTGATGATAGTTTTTTTTAAGACTTCATTCCACTCTAGAGTCCATTCTTCACTGGGCGTGGTGGCTCACGCCTGTAATCCTAGCACTCTGGGAAGCCGAGGCGGGCAGATCACTCAAGGTCAGGAGCGGTTTTTATCTTTGCCCAGTTCCTGTTTAGGATTTAGTTATGAACTACTCTTCCATCTGCTTTCCAATTTCCAAATATTACTGCTGCTATCTTTTCTCCGCTACTCCTCATTATTATGGGATAATTCCCCCCCAAAGTCTATTTACCATTGTTTAATGGGGTTTTTGGAGGGAGAGAAAGTAAATAGGTGTGTGAAATTTGATGTCTTTATCTGGGATCTTAATCATTTCGAAATTATTCATTGGACACCAACAGGGGAAATCCTGCAATTATCAGGTTATGCTTAGGTCTTCTGGGAAAGTTTCTCCCAAATTCTCCCAATCAGATAGGCATTTGTCAAAATTAAAACATATTCAAGGAGCAGGATTAGCCTAGTAATGATAATGGCTGAAATTGGATAATGTCCACATGTGAGTTCATCACATAATAAACTCCCATAACAAAAAGTTTTCAGAAGGGGCTATTATATAGTCTTCAGTAAAAGTGTTTTTTAAATTTGAGAATCAAGTAATTTTTACTTAAACTTTACACAGCATTCTGTCACATGTTATATATTCAAAAGCATTTAAATGATATACCTCTAGGAAAGCTAGAGACTTCCGTCAAAACATCATAAGTCTTTTTGAATTAAACAAATTAACTTCCTAATAGAGTGCCATTGCTGTTGGCTTAGGTAGCCACCAAAATGCTCACCAGCTCACTTTTAAGGTTCTTTTCTTTCTCTTCTGCTTATAACTCCACCGTAAGATGGTCCTCTAATCACAGCACAGTATCTCTCCAGTACCTCATTTTATGTGCTCAAATTTCCTTTGCCTGTCACTGATTCCCTTACATGTCAGCTGACATATGAAAAGGATTTTACTGTACCTTAATAAAATAAATTCAGGGTCACTAAATATCTATGTGCATTATAATACATCTAAGAAAGTATATTTACCATGTGGAATAAAGATTTATTTTATTATTATGTAAAATGTGAATTTCTGAAATACATTTGGTTTTCAATGTAGCGTTATTCTACTTATTTAGTAGAAAAATTTAGTTATAATTTCTTATATTTCCAAAGGTAACTCTTCGGACAATAAAGTATCTGATCAAATGTATAAAAATATGTCATGGAGACTAGGAAATATTGGCTATTTATAGCATTTACTTTAGAACTCAGAAATTAGAAGCAATCAGGCAGAAATTCCAGATTGTAACTTTGGAGAGAAATGTCAAATCTATGAAAATGCTCTTACCAATCACACTAAGTCAACATTTATTAATAAACATTCAGTTCCACTGGCTGCACTCAGAACATTATGTTGTTATCTATTGTTTTGTCTCCTGAATTCACTTTGGTTTAATTGATCAAAACCCAAGTTACATATAAAATGACATTTCTTCAAAATGAGAAGTCTGGGAAATAAAACTTGATGTTTCTATTTGAGGAAAATATTTTACTGAATGAGAGAATCAGGAGAGGTGTTTTTTTTTTTTCGGTATGTGGGAAATCAAAGAATCATAAGATTGGGGAAAAAAACTTTCAGAAACTATCTTGTCAAGTGATTCTCAGTCACAGTTGGTTACAGGCTCTATGAGGGGGTGTTTGGAAGTGTATCTGGGCATTTTTCATCGTTACATGACTGAATGGGGGTCCTCCTGGCATTTAGTGGACAGGACAGGGATGATACAGATCCTACCATGTTCAGAATGGTTTGGGATAATGAAGAATCATCTTCCCAAACTCCTTAATTAATTAATCCAGTCACTATCTGATGCATGACTTCTTTCAACATTGTGGTCCTACTGTAAGAATGAGGAACAGGAAATTCAGTTTTAGGATTACCGTAATGAATTCTGCAAGGTTGAAGAATAGCCATAACAATGGCAAGCAGCATAAATTCATTGGAACTGGATGGTCACATAATAGAATCTATCTGTCATCTATTTATCTGACAATTAAGGTTGCCAATGGGGTCTGAACCAAAATTCTCCAGGTCTAAATTTAAATTAATTCAAATTAATTCAAATATATTAAAATAATTCCCCCCCAATAGAATTGCTTTTTCTCCTGATTCAAAAAAGAAAACCAATAGGATTTCCCTTTTGTAAATAATCCAGAATATAGAAAACTCAAAGAAGAAATGACTATCACTCTTAATTCCATTACCCAGAGAAACCATTATTAATGTTCAGATCAGGGTTTCCCAACAGTAGCACAATTGAAATTTTAGGATGGATAATTCTTTGATGGGGAGCTTTCATGTACACTGCAGGATGCTCACCAGCATTTCTGGCCTTGCTCACTAGATGCTAGGAGTATCCATACAGTTTTGACAACCAAAAATTTCTCCAGAAATTGACAAAGGTTCCCTGAGAGGGCAAAATCACCCCTGGCTGAGAACCACTGGTTTAGATGTGTGTGTGTGTATATATGTGTGTGTAATTAGGTTGTCATCTAGGATGGCATCAAGAATTCCAATGCTTAACTAAACTAACTAGACAGATGCCATAATGGATTTTGAAACATTTTTTTATGTTTGTGACTTAATAGAATTCTCAAGGCCCAGTGGATTACATGAGTTCTACATATGTAGCAGGAGGGTCGTGGTATGATTTATTCCTTACCAATTTGCTGGTCTTTTATATGTGGACTAAAGCCTCCAAGGATGATGAGGTAAATCACTTCACCTAACCTGCTTTGAGAACATCTTGGCCTCCCATTATAGTTATTTATTTATTGTGTTGCTATTTTTTCCCCCTCTGTATCGTCAATTCTGAGCTGGCATCTATTTGTAACTTAGGTTGAATATCATTCATTGGTGGTTCAGCGTGCTGCTTGCATGATGTGAAGACATTTTTAATATAGCAACTTACATTTTCTCCCATACTGTATTGGCAATTTTGAATTCATTTCTGCTTAAACTGGTCACTAGGCTGGCTGATGAGAATTCATTCTTTGAAAGAACATGATAACTATTTTTTACGTTTTTCAAGTGAGTCAGACAGTGAATGCTGTTTTGTGATTCATTCAAACATGGAAAATGTATGTTGGCAAGTAATAATATGCATTAGATTTTCAGTGGTACATTCCAAATGCATACATCAGGACTTTGAGGTAGACACAAATGACAAATTCTTTACATAAATTAAGAGTTCCTCATACCTGTGCCCCAGTGGCAAAGCTCCATCTTATTTCCTTCTTCCATGACAAAAAGAGGCTGCTAGTCTTCTATTGACAAGCTCCTCACCTGCTGCCTTCAACCTAACTCAGAGACCCTGAGAGAGTTGTTAGTAAATTGCTGGGAAATTCAGTATACTCCAAGAGCGAGAGTTGCTAAAATTGAAATAAAGCATAGAAAATGTTCTTTCATAACAAGCAAAGCTGTAGCATTAGAAACTCTCAGGTAGCAAGAGGAAGTAAGAACATGGTTACAAAAGTTCACTCTTGTGTCAGAGATGGTTAGTGCTCACCAACTACCATGTGCTCTTCTATACTTCTCAGCCTCCCTTGCATTTCATGTGATGGTTGTAGACAATCAAATGTTGCAAGGTGAAAAAGTTAAGAGCCAGGAAACCACCTCACCTGCATCTTTTCCTGCTATTTTGACTTTAGAGACTGCATGTTCCTGTCCACATGGCTATACAATGGGAAGAGCCTAGCTCTCTGAGTCACTACATGGAGAACTGTGCAAGTCCTGACTTGTGACCTGAATTAGACATATTTGTTACTGCAGCATGGCTTTGCCCAACCTAAGACATCAGCCAGCCGTAACTGGCTGAAAAATGAAGAGAGAGTGTGAATCAGACATTGACAAATAAGTGAAGTGGAACATAGGTGCAATTAGCTCAATTTGAGAATTACAGAAACACTTTTAACACCTTTTTTTACTTGGAAGCAGAAAGAGAATTTTTGTCTGAACTGTTAGTTTAACTATGGTGATCAAGTCTCTCAGCAAATTTTTGAGAGGAGAACCTCATTGTATTGATATTTTACTCTCCCATTTAAAATATTTTTTAAATTCTAAGAAGTCTCACATGTGCTGTTCTTTTTACATTTTGTTATTACATTTTAAAAGTAGTGAAGCCTAAAAAAATCAGTTTATTTTTTTAAAGTGTTTTTTAAAAGTGAACAGGAGATTCACTGCTATTGTAGCACTTGATTTCAAATAATTGCAAGGACAATCAGAAGATATGCAGAAGTTTACGGATCTCAAGTCTTCATTTTGACCTTCTTAAACCTGCCCTCCCCGCGCCCCCCTCCCTCGGAAAAAAAAAAGCCAAAAAACAAGACCTAATATCTTAAACATTTCTGAAATTACAAGAAGATAGGGTTCCCCTAGTTTGTCCTCCTCAAAATATGACAGAGAGAATTGGCAAATGAATTAAGTCTGGGAAGAAGGCCACCTGGCATTTGTACATCAGACAAGAAGGAATAAGTTAAGCCAAAGGGTTTTCCCCATAAGGAGACAGGGGTAGTGCGGAGTTCTAGAGGGATAGAAAAAGATAGGGAGCCTAAGAAGATGGAATCCAGCCTAGATCCACACATGATTTGGAGAGATGGATTTCACACAAAAATTGAGCCAAGGCTTAGTTGAAGCTTTGCACTTTAGCAAATACCAATTGAGTTTTGGATTTCGGAAAAGAGACCAAAAGAAGAAGAAACAGAACTTTGGCAGTGATGGTAGCTGATTAGAAATTGCTGCTGCTAGTGTCAGGCACACAAATTACATATTCTACCCCCTCACTGACTCAGTCCAATGATTCAGGGGTACATTTATAATTTGTGAAAGTTTATTTTGTGAAAGTAGTAGACAGAATCATGACTTCTTAGATCTTTGGATATTCTTCATGTCAAAAGTGGCAAAGAATCCATCAGTAATTTAAGCAATATAGGGGAGAAAGAAAGTTTTTTTTTTTTTTTTAAAGCATCTGATGGTTAATTTTATGTGCCAATTTGACGGGGCTGAGGGATTCCCAGATAACTAGTAAAACATTATTGCTGGGTGTGTCTGTGAGGGTGTTTCTGGAAGAGGTGAGTATTCGAATCAGTAGATTCTGCAAAGTAGATCAGCTCTCTCCAATGTCGGTCAGCATCATCCAATCCATTGGAAACCCAAATAGCACAAAAAGGCAGAGAAAAGGTGAACTCTTTCTCTCTTCTTGAGCTGGGGCATCCATCTTCTCTTGCTCTTGGACATTGGAGCTCCTCGTTCTTGGACATTTGGACTCTGGCAATTCCAATGGTAACCTCCCTGGTTCTCAGGCCTTGAGACTTGGACTGAATTGCACCACTGGCTTTCCTGGTCTACAGCTTGCAGACTTCTCAGCCCCATAATTGCACAAGCCAATTCTTATAATAAATCTCCTCTTATGTATTTATGGATATTCTATTGGTTCCTTTTCTCTGGAGAGCCTTAACTACAGTAGGTTCCTCTTATCTGTGGGGATACATTCCAAGATCCCCAGTGGATACCTGAAACCACAGATAATACTGGACCCTATATATACACAGAAGGTCCTCAACTTATGATGAGTTGACTTACAATTTTTTGATTTTTATGATAGTGTGAAAGTGATATGTACTAAGAGAACATGTACTTCAAGTACCCACATAATCATTGTGTTTTTCACTTTCAGTATAATATTCAATAAATTACATGAGATATTCAACACCTTGTTATAAAACAGGCTTTGTGATAGATGTTCTTGCCCAATTGTAGGCTAATGTAAGTGTTCTGGGTACATTTAAGGTGGTTTAGGTAGCTATGATATTTGGTAGATTAGGTATATTAAATGTATTTTGATTTATGATAGTTTCAACTAATGATGGGTATATAGGGATGTAACCCCATTACAAGTCAAGGAGCATCTGTACTATTTTTTTTCATATACACACATACCTACCATAAAGTTTAGTTTATAAATCAGGTACAGTAAGAGATTAAGAAACAATAACCAACAATAAAGCAGAACAATTAAAACAATATTCCAACATTAGTACCTTTGTGCTTTGGGGCCATTATTAAGGAAAATAATGGTTACTTAGTACAAGCACTGTGATACCATGGCAGTTGATCCAATAACTGAGCTATCTCTTAAGTGACTAATGAGTGGGTAGGATATACAGTGCATGGATGTGCTGGACAAAGGGATGATTCACATCTCTGTCAGGGACGAAGCAAGATGGCATGAGATTTCATCATGATACTCATAATGGCCTGTAATTTAAAACTTATGAATTGTCTATTTTTAGAATTTTCCATTTAATAGTTTTGGACCAGAGTAACTGAAACTGGGGAAAAGTGAAACCAGGATAAGGGGGGACTTCTGTAATGCAAACACCTATTTAGTTGTCCATTTGTTTTATTCAATATCTTGCAGTGCACAATTAGCCAAGTAATTAAAATAAAGATACAGTCAGCTCTTGGCCATTGGCTATAATATCCTTCCTGACAACAGCTTTATTCTAATAAGGTAAATTGGCCAATTAAGAACTTCTTTCTGTGTAATGTGCTGAGGTGTTAAATGCAGGAACTAGGAGTCAAAGAGTAGGGGAGGGCAGGGAAAAGTCTAAATGCAGGGTGGCAAACAGATCATCAAATGAAAGAGGAACCCAGGCTGGTACCACATTATTCATGTTGATCCAAGTGCATTGCTACTTTGAATGTAGTAAAATATTTATCATCACATTTTAGGTTTTAGTTCCAATGTTTTTAAGGTTCCAGTGTTTAATCAAATGTTAGGACTTCTGTGTAGCAGACACATAAATTTTGGCTGTTTCTCTAATGTGGCAGTTTTGTCAGTTTCTCAGGAACCTTTCCTGGTGGGGATCCCCTCTTCTTCATACCACAACGTGGGAAATGCTCTTCAGACACTATGTCTCTCTTTTCAAGCCCTCACTTCTGCCAGTCCATCCTACACAGACTTTCTCTGTTGCATTACTTTGCTCCTCTTGGATCTCTGAGAGGGGTAGTGTCATTTTCTTACTCAAAATCCTTCAATGGTCCTTGTTGCTCCTAAATCTAATGTCCAAGGACCTTCATGAGACCGCTTCCAACAACCTCTGCATTCTCTCACTTACCTTTTACCCTTTCAAGCTCTGCAATACAGTCCTATTGTGTCATTCAGTTTTTTGGATACACTAGGGTCTTCTTGATCTTTGGCCTTTTCCACGTGCCATTTGTTTTGTATGGAGCACTCCTTCCCTCCCCTTCCTACCCACTCCCATTAGGTCCCGTTAGCTAATACTTTAACATCTTCCAGTGGCATATTTCTCTAACATTCCCATCCTTCCTCATATTACATCCTCTTCCCCACAAGTCTGCATATAATTGTCATATTATCATAACACCTACCATGTTTAACAATTATTTCTTAATTTCATCCAATATCCAGTTGGTGTACAGAGTTCCTTGATTGACGGAAAAGTCTTTTTATAAATGATTTGTTTGAATCAGGATCAAACAAGGTCCACACATTGCAATAGGTTAATATGTCTTAATCTATAATAGTTCATCTTCTCATTTTAAATGCCATTTATATTTGTTTTTATTTATTTATTTTTTTTATTTTGGCATATTATGGGGTACAGATTTTAAGGTTTCAATAAATGCCCTTTCCCCCCTCCTCCCACAAGTCTGATTTTCCAGCATGACCATCCCTCAGATGGTGGACATGTCACTCATTATGTATGTATGTACCCGCCCCCCTCTCCCTGCCATTTATATTTGAAAGAAACCCATTGATTTATCTGAGTTTTGAATTCCAAAAATTTCAGTTTTATGGTGACATTTAACACATTCCTATATCCACCACATTTTCTATTAGCTAATAGTTAAATATAAAAGCTTGATTAGATTAATATTATAATTTTAGTAAAAACATTTAACAGATGGTACTGTGTACTTCGTATTGCATTCATCAGGAGACATATAGAGCCTGTCGTCTCTCTTTTAAGGATATTAAAGTTATCAGTCAGTTCAGATGGTTCCAGCCTAATCTATCATAAAAGGTTGCCTATTACCCTTTTACTTAATGGTTTTAGCAGTCATTGATGATTGTTATCTAAACTCAGTATTCCATTAGATAATAATATGATGATTTGTCTCATTGTTTTATTTCTTCTTCATTTGGTTACCCTGGAACACAACTGATATAGAAGACGCAGCATGAATGTTTGATTCTTTCTCTTTTATTTACTTACTAATTTTAGGAATAATGGCTTGGTGCCTATTATGATCATCCCACAGGAGATGGGCTCAACTCCACACCCATAATTTGGTTTGGATGTTTAGACTGATGATGCCACAAATGCATCAAGAGGGTATAAAGATATTTGTTATTCATATAATGAGCCTTTGTGGGGAGCAGAGGGCAGGTTCTTAAGCAGGTCTGAAAATATCTTTAGAGAGCAAGAAGGAGATAACTGGATTTGGCTTTTATTGTGGTTAGGAGTGGGATGAGGGCTCCAGCATTCAGTCTGGGGCTTGCCTGGTTTAAGCACCACCAGGATAGCAGGGAGCATATGAGCTGATTCAGACGAGGGGCAATAGGGGATGAAGGAGGGTGGGACTTAAAGCTGTAAATAGTCAAATATAAAAAAAACGAAGTTGGACTCTTTATTGCAATTCACTCCTGATGTTTGGCTGCTGACTGAGTGTGCCATGTTTCATTTGTTTAAGTAAGCTGTTTATGAGGTCTACAACCTTAAGTTGCTAAGGGCAGTGAAAGGTCTATTGAATGCCTTGTTCAGAAACCCAATATTGTATATTCTGACAAGTGAAATGAGTGCCTTCCATTCTATTCTCTAAAAGGGTCTGTAATAAAGGATATTACCCTAACCCTTTGAAGGCCTTGTTTTAATTTACGTGGGGCAATATTAACTATTTTAATTAGGGGGGCTACATGGAGTCTCATTTTTGTCAAGCTGACTGTAAGGGCCAAGGATTTAATTTTAAAGGTAGTACAATTTCAGGAATATAGACAGTGCTTATTTAGCTTAGTTCTCTGCTTCAGAATCTTGCAAGACTGCAATCAAGGTGTTGGTTTGGGCCACAGTATGATGTGTGGCTTGAATTAGGACGGATCTGCTTTCAAATTCCGATCCAAACTCACATAGTTGCTGAAAGTATTAAGTTCCTCGAAGGTTGCAAGACTGACGGCTTCAATCTCTTGCTGGATGTTGGCTGGATGTTCCCCTCAGCACCTTTCTGTGTGGCCCACTCCATATGGCAGCTCACAACACGATGTTTTGCTTATTTGAAGCCAGCAACAAAGAGTGTCTTTTAGCAAAATTGATGTTACAATCTTACTTGATGCAATCACATATATGTAATCACATACATTCTTTCACTTGGTGAATTCTATTGGTTATAAGCAAGTCACAGGTCCTTCTCACAAGAAAGGGAGAAGATCAAACAAAGTTGTCAATATCTGGAGGTGATGATCATGGTGGCCATCCTAAAATCTTCCCAACATTTCAGGGTGTTTTTTTTTTTTTTAATTTAATAGATTTAGAGAGTGTAAGTTGAATTTTGTAACATGTATATATTGTATAGTGGTAACATTTGAGCTTTTGTGTATCATTCATCACCCAAATAGTGTACAGTGTACCCATAGGTAAATTTTTTAGGTCTCAGCTAGTTTTCCTGATACAACACTGATCTCTAGAGTTCCCTCTCTGTGCAGGTTTCTTTTACAGTGCTTTGCCTCACAAACTTTAGATTTTTTGGTGTCCCTGGACTAACCTCAGGAAAATACTGTCTTTTCTCTGGACCCTTCCCCATCCATTCTTTGTCATGACCTAGAAACTTGTCAAGGCAATAAGCTGGGAAAATCTTAACAATTGTCTATTTTGAGTTGTCCCTCAGGGATTGCTGTCCTTCATTGCCTGATGTCTCTAGTGTCTTGAAAGCCATTGTTCATGTATTTTATCTAGTTTTTTGGTTGCTTCGGGCAAGAGGGTAAATCCAGTCTATTTTATTGGATCTTGGCTAAAAATGGAAGCCTCATAAGTTTCTTTAAATAATTAAATTAAATAGCATGTTAAAATACATTGTAATATAAAGCTCCAAACACATACTCTTTATTTTCAGAACAAGGTGTAAAGTGTAAAAATCCTTTGATTATTCAAGGAGCAATCATAACATTTTATTTTAATACAGATTTTTTTATTATACAAATCAAATTATGCTTATTATAGATTATTTGAAAAACAGGAGCACAATAAAGAATATTAAAATCACCTAAAATCATACCACCAAGATATTACTGATAATAATTTGGAATATATGCTCCTAATTAATTTTTAATATATTGAGATCCTTTCCCCCCAATATTATATAATGAGCATTTTTTTTGGTGACATTAACTATTTTTCAAAATATGATTTTCAATACTTAGATGAAAATCTATTTATAGATCCACAACTCTTTATTTAATTGTTACTCTCTTCTGGGAGCACTTAAACAATTTTGAATTTTCACTATTGTAATTAATATTTTTTACATAAAATTTTGCCTATATTTCTGACATTCATTTAAAATAGCTTCTTAAGTATATAATTATTAATTTTGTCTTTGTTAAAAACTGAGTAAACAAACTTTTGTTTGTTAAAGGTATTTCTTTCTTTTACAGTAGATGGACTATTTTATCCTGTAGGGTTAGAGTTGATTGATGCTAAAGATTACTTTTCCATACTGCATTATAATGCAGGTATGCATAAACTTCATTTAGTCAAGACACCTCTCTATATTCATGCTATTTAATTGAAAAATGCTACAATCAAGAGGAAGATTGTGAAAGATTAATGAAGGATGTCAAAAGAACAATCAGACAGGGATCCAGATACTGAGATAATTTTTCTGTTCCTTTTTACTTGTATGGTATTAATATAAATGTATATAAGTGAAAAAGATAAGTTCATTTAAAAAGTACATGAAAAGTCTAATGTATCTATAATGCATGGAGTTATAATCTATGATTAGACCATTGATGTTCAAAGTCTGGCCTCTCCATTTATTAGTTGTGTGGATTTCTTAAAATCTTTAGGTCCTAGTTTCTTTCTTTTTTTTTTTTTTGGCGTATGTAAAATAGGGATTGAGTAATATCTTAAATGATTATGATATCTTAATTACCTACTAAATGTATGGCATTTAGAACCATGCTTGGCATCTAGTGAACAGTTAAAATTAGTAGGTACTGTTAGTGTCAATCTTCTACAATACCTTTGTAAAGAATTTACTTGTCATTAGCAAATAATTAATATCTATTGAATGAAGCAATTGGTTAGTTTCTGGTACGAAAGGAAACAAGTTTAAGTTACAGTCTCATGGGTTAGTATATTTAACTCAGTCTCCTAGACACAGATTTTATCATAAATCAAAGGCTTCTAGCAGGAAATTTTCAATCTCCGGTCTAGCATGAGAATCCCTTTTAAAGTCTTTCTGACAGCTGATCTCACCACCTTCCTCTGGGAATCCTGGTTCCCAAAGCTGATGTCCTTTCTGACATGGTATACTTCATCTTGGGGGAGTCCTATATAGGAGGACAAGTTCTCAGATGGCCTTGACCAACCCAGCTCTTACCCCTCTTGCTTGCAATTCTTGGGATAACTATAGAATGTACCCGGAATATGACATCCTGAGATAAGGATGAAGTATCTGTAGTAACCCGGGTTGTATCCTCATTCCTCTAAGAACAGAATGTTCTGCCACACTTGTGCTCAGTGAATCCAGTCATGCCCACAGTAAATAAACCCAGAGTGGAGTGCTTTCAGGGTCCTTCGGCTGTGATGTGATGTGAGGCACAGACAAGACTCTATGTTCCCTGGGCAGCTTTCCTGAGCTTTGGGGACCAGCTCCCCATGGATCCTAGGCTTCTGTTTATCCTTGCTGCCTATCTGTGAGTGATAGATCTACTCTGGTGGGGTCATTGTGTGACTGTTCTGCCTCACCTAGCTCATGCAATGGATAGAGACACTGGGGCTCCTCTTGCTCCTCACATCTGTTCTCATGGTCTTGAGACTGCTGTGGCAGCTGGGTCTACAGTGAAAAGTAAGTGTCCCGCCCTTTTCTATTTCTGACAAACTGTTCTTCTTCCTACTGTTATCAGTTTTCTTATATTTAATATATCCATTTTTAAACTAACTTTTTAATTTTAGAATGATTTTAGATTTAAAGAAAAAAAATTATAAAGATAGTACAGATAGTTTCTGTGTATTCTCCTTCCCCACTTGTTGTGATTTTTATTGTTATGGTTTCATTATAATTTGGTCTTAGGAGAGTGGTCATAAGTCAAGATAGCCACTTACTAGGAGAGCCCTGACTAAGGGGAAAGTTAGGTTCAGAATTGTCAGGTGAGACATAATGAGGAAGTGAAAGCAAAATGCCTGAAAGACAAGAAATGTATTACTCACAGGTCCCAGAAGGGTTAGGGGTACTGACAAGAGGCCAATAGGAAGTCTGGAGGTGGCATTTAATATACCTAACATACTGAACATCATAGCTTAGCCTAGCCTTCTTTTAATATTCTCAGAACACTTACATTAGCCTACAGTTGGGAAAAATCTTCTATTACCATGTCTATTTCCTAATAAAGTGTTGAATATCTCATGTAATTTATTGTTTACTGTATTGAAAGTGAAAAACAGAATGGTTGTATAGGTAATCTAAGCACATTTTCTACTGAGTGTATATTGCTTTCATACCATTGTAAGGTTGAGAAATCATAAGTAGAACCATTGTAAATTAAGGACTGTGTATATTAACTACTCCTCCATGTCCTTTTGTGGTTTGTTAACACTTATTTTTATTGCTGAATAGTATTTTTATTGTTGCCCTAATTTGCAATTTCCTAATGGCAAGTGATGCTGAGCATCTTTTCTTAAGCTTATTTGCCATCTGTATGACTTCTTTGGTGATATGTCTGTACATATCTTTTGCCAATTTTGAAATTTGGTTGTTAATTTTAAGAGTTCTTTGTATTTTGGGGTATAAGTCCTTTATAAGACATATGGCTTGAAAATATTTTCTTCCAGTCTGTGGCTTGTCTTCATTTTCTTAACAGTGTCTTTCACAAAATAGTAGATTTTAACTAAATTTTTTTCTTTTTAATTTTAAAGTTTTAAAATTTTTAATAAGATATTTTCTTTTATGGATCATACTGCTGGTGGGGTATCTGAAAACTCATTGCCAAACCCATTCTCACCTAGATATTTTCTTATGTTATCTTCCAGAGGTTATATAGTTTTTCTCTTTACATTTAGATAAATGATCCATTAGTTTTTGTGTGAGGTGTAAGCACTTTTCCTAGATTCACTTTTTTGTTTTTTGCATATTGATAACCAATAATTCCAGCATCATTTGTTGAAAAGACTATTCCTTTTCCACTGAATTATCTTTGCTTCTTTTTCAATAATTAGTTGACTTGAGGGATCAATTTCTGGGCTCTCTCTTCTGTTCCATTGATATAGGTGGCTATTGTTTCACCAGTACTCCACTGTGTTGTTCACTGTGGCTTAAAGCAATTCATAAAGCTGAATAATATCAGTCCTTCAAGTTTGTTATTCTTCTGAAATGTTGTATTGGTTAATCTGGGTATTTTTGCCTTTCTGTATAAATTTTAGATTCAGGTTGTCAATATAAAAGAAATTGCCTGCTTATTTTGATTGGAATTGCATTTACTGTACGCATCAAGTTGGGAAGAATTGACATCTTAACAATATTGTGTCTTTCAATCTATGAGCATAGAATGTATCTCCATTTGTTTAGATATTCATTGATTTCTTTCATCATGGTTTTGTGGTTTCCTGCATATAGATCTTTTACACATTTTGCTAGATATATATGTAACTTTTATTTTTTTGGTGCTATTATAAATGGTATTGTGTTTTAATTTCAAATTCTAATTGTTCACTGTTTATATAAAGGAAAGCAATTCAGTTTTATATATTAACCTTGTACCCTGCAACCCCAGTATAATTGCTTATTATTTCTAGGAGCTTTTTGTTGATTTGTCAGGATTCTCTATATAGGCAGATGTCATCTGCAAACAAAGACAGTTTTGTTTCTTCCTTCCCTATCCATGTAGCTCATATTTCCTTTTCTTAATACACTAGTTAGAACTTCCTGTACAATGTTGAAAAGAAGTTTTTGTTTCTTCCTTCCATATCCATGTAGCTCGTATATCCTTTTCTTGTCTTAATACACTAGTTAGAACTTCCTGTATAATGCTGAAAAGAAGTGGTGAGAGGGGACATCTTTGCCTTATTCCCAATCTAAACTTTCAGTTTTTCATCCTTAAGCATGATGCTAGCTGTAGGTTGTTTTATAGATTTTTTTTCTATTACAGTTTGGTTTTATTTTATTTAACTAATTAACTAACTTATTTTTGAACTTTTCTTTTTTAAATTTCAGAATACTACAGGGGTACAAATATTTTGGCTATATGGATTGCTTTTATACTGCTTAAGTTAAAGTTATAAGTGTGCCCATCACCCAGATAATGTACATTGTACTACTAGGTAGGATTTCATCCATCCCTCTTCCCTTTCCCACTTATATGATTTCTGTTGAGTTTTACTTCCATCTGTTCACATGAGTGCTGACACAGTTCCAATTTAATAGTGAGTATATGTGGCATTTATTTTTCCATTCTTGTGATACTGCACTTAAGAGAATGGTCTCTATTTCCATCCAGATTGTTGCAAAAGATATTAGTTCATTTTTTATGGCTGAGTAGTACTCCATGGTGTACATTTACCACATTTTATTAATCCACTCATGAACTGATGGGCACTTGGGTTGATTCCACATCCTTGCAATTGTGGATTGTGCTGCAATCAACATTCTAGTGCAAAGATCTTTTTGATAAAATGACTTGTTTTGGGACTTTTTGATAAAAGCCATTCTCACTGGGCTTAGGTGATATCTCATTGTGGTTTTTTCTTCCTGATTTGCTTGAGTTCTTTCTTTGTAGATTCTGGTTATTAGCCCTTTATCAGATGTGTAGCATGCAAATATTTTCTCCCATTCTGTAAATTGTCTATTTGATCTGTTGACTGTTTCCTTGGCTGTGCAGAAGCTTTTTAATTTAATTAAGTCCCAGATCTCTGAACATAATTCTATGCTTCATTTGGAACCATAAAAGAGCCCAAATAACCAAGGTAATCTTAAGAAAAAAAAAATCTGGAGGCATCACTTTACCAGTCTTTAAACTATACTATAAGACTATAGTAACCAAAACAGCATGTTATTGGCACAAAAATAGAGACATAGATCAAGGAAACAGAACGGAGAGCTCAGATATGAAACCATATATATATTGCCATCTGATCTTTGACAAAGTAAGCAGCAATATACACTGGGGGAAAGAATCCCTATTTAATAAATGGTGCTGGAAAATTGGATAGCCTATTTGAAACAGGATTCGTATCTCTCACCACTCACAAAAGTTAATTCAAGATGGATAACAGACATAAATCTGAGACATGAAACCATAAGAATTATAGAAGAAAATGTTGGAAAAACTCTTCTAGATATCACCTAGGCAAAAAAACTATGAAGAAAACCCAAGGGCAACCAAAGCAACAAGAAAAATAAATAAATGTTGCATAGATGTTCTTTATCAAGCTGAAATTTCTTTCTATTCCCTATTTTTTGAAAGCTTTTATTATGAATGTGTCTTAGATTTTGTAAAACGCTTTTTCTGTATCAATTGATTAATTATATGAGTTTTATTCTTTTACACTGTTGATGTGATGGATTTCATTAATTAATTTTGAATCTTGAACCAGCTTACATACTTGGAACACAGAACACCTGATTGTGATATACAACTCTTTTTATACACTGTTAAATTTGATTTGCTAATATTTTCTTGAGGATGTTTATGTCTATGTTTATAAGAGATATTTGTCTATAGTTTCCTTTCTTGAAATATATTTATCTAGTTTTGCAATGCCTTTATCTAATTAGGACATGCTAGCTGCATAGATTGAGTTAGAAAGTATGCCCTCCACTTCTTTTTTTTTTTGATAAATTAATATTAGGTGCTGCCTTGACATCTAGTAAAATTAAAAGTGCCCTAAATTGCCTAACCACAAATTCCGCTCTGTTTTAAAGGTACCTGGAATTTGTTTTAATCAGGTATGATCAGACACGCAGACATAGACATTAATGTCATAAAGGAAGACCTTTTAATGCATGGCACCTGAAGCAAAGTCACACAGGGAAGCACCAGAATCAGTCAGGAGATGGAGTGAAAGAGGGGAAATTGTGAGCAAGAGCCTTTGTGGTCCTTGTGGGAAGGAACAGGTAAGGCAGGGTAAGCTGGCTTAGAACTGGCTTATTTAAATAATTTTTGTGGATTCAGAGGCATAGGGGCTGTGCTTTGTTGTCTGGTACCTGGCCTTGGGGTGGGAAAGAGTGGACTGGAGTGTAAGGATGAGATTGGGAGTGTGGCCTCTGGATTGGTTGGTGTGCGTAAGAAAGATGTGTTCATAGCTGAGGACTTTACTATCTCTGGGAATTGTTTAGTTCTAGGAGGGCAGTTCCTCCAGGGTCTGCAAGGCTCCAGATGTCAATGCATTAAATGCAGACGCTCAAAAACATGGTTATTACAGCCTGCCAACTATGCTCTCGTGGATAAGATTCCCTAGTCTAACAGCCCTCCTTTTCTCTTTTTTTAATTATAATTTTTTATTGTTTTGAATTCAAAAAGAAAGAACCAGTATACAATTTTAAAAACTTAATAAATTAAAGACTATCTGAACAGTACATTTTTTTTAAATTTCAGAATATTACAAGGGTACAAACACTTTGGTTACAATAAGCCAAGCACAGTTTCTGCTTATCCCTGAATATCAAGTTTCAGTTTCCTGCCAGTTTGCAGAATTAGTCAAATAAGTCAATCACATCCTAACACAGGAACTAAGGGGTATTCCACAATTTTGACATTGACAGCACCTGCCTCTCACAGTTTTGGGTTGTTTACTATGCTCCCAAGTGCAAGTCCATGTGTCTCTGCATTGCATGTGGTCTCCTGCTCCCTTGGACTGTGAGTATACTTAACCAATAAACTGTCTATCTCATTGATCCAGGGGTGTATGTTACATGTTTGGCCATTCCATAACTCTAGACTGGAATCTCTCCCTCACCAATGGAATGAAGAAAAGGTGTTCAAAACACTGCCTCTGAAAGAGTTAAGAAGGAATTTTTATTGTATCTTCACCTGGAAGGAAAGTCCACAGTGTCGTGGGGGACCCCACAGGGTGTGGTTCTCAGGTGTTTCTCACATTCACACTCATCCATTCCCATCTTCCAGCAATTGGGTGTTCCTGCCAGTTTATGGCTCTGGTAACTTAGGCTCCAGGTAAACAGATCTGGCTTCTTTCTTACTGGATGATCCTTCTCTCTAGATTTTGGGGAGGTAATTTGCCTTAAAACTTCAGTTCTCTTGTGGGTCTGCAAAACGTTGTTTGTTTTTGGCTTATCCAACTGTATCTTTTCGTAAAGAAAAGAGTGATGAATTCCAAGCTTTTCACATGTTGGTACTGAAACCAGAAGTTCTAATTCATTATTTAAACTAATGTAACATGACTTCTTCATCATTGAAATATTTCTTAATGAAGTCACAACTGTCTTTATTTCTAAATTTAATGGACATATTACTCTCCTTTCCTTAATCCACTTGTGGCAGTTAAAACTGTTGATTAATTACTCTTTCTTGAAACTCTTGCCTTGCCAAGTTTCTAAAATGCCATGATTATGCTTTTACTTTCCTAGGTTCTGCTATTATCTATTTTTTAAATTGTTGGTGTTTGCTAGGTTCTACTTTCAGCTTCCTTTACTTCTCATACTCTCCTTGGGTGACTTCTGTTCCCAGAATTTTAATTAGCTCTTCAACTTTAATCATTTCTAAAATCACTTTTATCATAACCCTTTTTTGTATGTTCAGCATCTCTCTATTACACTACCATCCTGAACATCTCCATTTGAAAGCCAAATATTTCTGATTTGACACATCCCAATATGAAATGATCATTTACGTTCTATACTGATTACTCCACAAACATAATAATAGATTATTGTATTCCAATATCTTTGAAAGACTGTACTAGACATCAATCACACAAACCGTAAACCTTGAAATTTTGTTTCGCTTCTTTCTTATAATCAGTTATCATGTTTTTCAGTTCTATAACATACGGAAAATGTGTTTCCTTCTCTCCAAACCCACTGCCACTAATCTTGTCTCCCACTAATATCCTAAGCTGGTGGTTCACAAACTTTAGCCTGCATCAGCATCATCTGGAAAGCTTGCTAAAAGGTTTGGTGACCACATTTTGACAACCACTGGCCTAGTTTATTATAAAAGCCATCTAATGAATTATCTTGCTTCTATTTAGGACTTCTTCCAAGCCATATTCCACGCTATTGTCTTGATTCTAAAATACAAATCTGCTTAAGCCCTATAATTGCTCTTCATGGCCTTTTGGGCCAAGCAAGTGTCTGGCACATGCTAAGTGTTCAATGTTTGTATAAATTAAATAGGCATTAGAGGAGTGGGATTTGCATAGGAATAGTTGGCACATAGTATATGCTGGCATGGGAGTGAGGGGAGGGGAGGGACAGGGTAGAGCTTTAGTTGCAATAACATTGTAAAGAAGCAAAGCTTTTCATAGAAATCAATTGCTAAATAATATATATATATATTTTAATATATATCTCACATACATATGTACATTTTACACACGTACACACACACACACACACACACACATTTACACAGGCCAGTGAGAAAATCAGCTCGATTGGAACAAAAAACAAAAGGACAACAGTAGACTGTGATCTCGGCATGGACAGAGAGGAACTCATATCTTAAACATTTTATTTTGCCTCTCATCATTAAAGAAAACTGGATTTACTTTTACACTTTCACCCATCTTGCATAGTTTGAATATTTGTTTTAGCATTCCTCCATGTAGCCTTGTTGAGTTCAAGAAATATATATTTACAGAGTATGTCTACTTATTAGGTTTGTATGTAGAAACTTTTTTTCATTAGAATTAGCTGAAGAATTTTATTTAGCTTGCCACCACAGTCAAGAATATATTTGTTATATCCCTAGAGTCTTAATATTATGATTTCTTTATGAAAAGAACTGTCATTTGCTTGAAGCTTCTCCTTCCATCTTTTTATGTGAAGCATAGAAACTTCTTTCCTGAGATATTATTCATCTTATTTAGGAAAATTCATTGTAAACTATTTATTTCCTGTCCACGGAGTTGAATAAATTAAAAAAAAAATAGAAAGCTAAAAAAGATTTTGGTATTCTGAGGATGATAGTTGACCATTTCCCCCCAAAAGCAGTAGATGTCAATTAGGATGATCTATATCACATTCTTATTTAAAAATGCACATCTCCCTTCCTCCTCCTTCTACTTTTCTTCCCTGAGAGCTCACAACAGAGTAGAGACATGTCTATTTTGAAACTGCTTCCAAGATAATTTTGATCCGTCCTCTGCAAGAAAACTGATGGATTACTGAATCTCTACTTTTGTTTTTCCCAGGACAAAACATTTTTCTTTTTTGATTGGGGGTCAGTGTAGTGTGGCTGACCTTCAATTTGATCAGTAGGGGCATCAAAATTAAAAAAAATAAAAACCAACAATAACAAAAAGGATCACATTTTAGCACAATCTCTTCTCAAGAGTAGATATTTAACTCAAAAAAAATGTAGATAGAACATACTCCCAAAATAAATAATCCTTTAAATTGGATAAATTACACTTGACCAAAAAAACTCACCACTTTGTCCTTACTTTGCAGGGGACCATTGAAAACATTATTGGACCAGCGCTTTTCTTAGCATCTGGGGACCATTGTCCTAGATAAGTTAGCAGCCTCCAGGAAAGAAAGTTAAAATCACCTTTGCTTTCTTTACTCTTTATTTTAATTTATCATTTTGAAGCTTTGATTTTCATGTATGTCCTAGCAGCCTATTTTGGTTCAATTAAGCATTTTCTTTCCTGTTTTTCTCTGTTCTGCTCCAGGGGAACCATTCTAACTACTAAGAATTCATGGCATTAGATCAGATGGTCCTTTCTTTCTGTCCTTCATCCACTGGCAGGTTTAAAACCCTTTGATGATTCAGCTCTATAATATTTAAAGTTCTATTTGAAATCCTTCAAACTTAGAGTTTTAGGAAATAGCTAGCTGCGTGGGTAGGAAAGAGAAGAGTCTATTAAAATCTCCAATCCTCTTAGTGACCTTTTCACCGAGTCTCTCAACAAATCTGTTCAAGTTCTTCCCTCTGCTGAAAACAAAGGAAAAAGCAAATGGGAAACTAAAACCCTACCAAGACAAATCTAAGAAGAGCCCACCCAGAAATAAGCCTTATTAAGAGGGAATGTCATAAGGGCTACTTACTTTCCACATTCTGAGCATGAGAATCTCAAATCTAGCAGCTGAGTGGGGTCCAGCTAGTTCAGGCAATTCTCCTTTACAATACCTGAAGGGATTCTTTTATTTAGGATTCTATGAATATGGGAAAACAATGAAGGCTACATTCTGTACTGAGAAATAGACATTGTTTACATGCATAGCATACTTTCAAGACTATGTAAGAGTTCTGAAATGATTTTCCTTTTACTCTTCACTTATCGATTACTTAAAACTTTGAACAGATGTAGCTAAGGAAATATTTCTGTCCCGGTCTGTACTTCCTTTTGTGTAACATTGTTCTCATTCATCCAGGTAATTCAATAGGTCATTCACCTATTCCATTAAAGCTTAGTTTTTTTTTTTCTTTTTTTAATTTCAGAATTTTACAAGAGTACAATTGTTTTGTATACATGAATTACTTTTGTACAATTTGAGTCAAAGTTATAAGTGTGTCCATCACCCAGATAGTGTGCATTTTTACCCATCCCTTCCTTCCCCTTCCCACTTGTTTGATTTCCATTGAATTTTACTACCATATGTACACTTTTTTAAAAAAATGTACTTATTCAAAGACTAGTTATTAGGCACTGTCTCTTTAACAACTGGCTTCTATAAAAGGCTTTGCTTCCTTTTAATATTCTTACTTATTGTTAGTTGGGCCTGTATAATCTCCAGCTGTCTGTATCTCTAAGCTGGGCATTTTAAGTGTTTCTTCTTTGGGGATCAATATCCTTCTACATGCTAAAGCAATGGTTTGTGAGGAGGGAGAACTCAATCCCTTTTGACAGGAAGAATGACTTTCTGTTTGAATAAAAGCTGGAAACACATTTACCCACTTCTGTAGGACCATGATTATATCTATGTAGTACCATTAAAGACTCTCCTTTGATCCCCCCCAACCCTCCCACATAGTAGCAGTAATAGTAATGATAATTATATTAACTGGAAGCATTTCTATAGTACTTCCTATGTTCTAGGCAGTATTCTAATGCTTTATTTTTATTAAGTGATTTAATATTTAAATAATCCTCTGAATTAGATACTATTATTCTCATTTACAGATGAAATTGAGGCACAAAGAGGTAAAACCCAAGGTCACCCAGACAATGGTAGTGGTACAATATGAGCATAGGCACCGCAGTCTAGAATCTGGTTCTAGGCTGCTACTTTTTATAGTGGAAAACTAAACCAGAGGCGTTGCTTTTCAATCACTTTATGTTCCCAAATTATGCTTGTTGCCTATATTTATTAGTCAGAATTCTCCAGAGATAAAGAACTGCTAGGATGGACAGATAGATAGATAGATGAGAGATTTATTCGGGGAATTGACTCACGTGATCATGGAAGCTGAGAAAGCTTCTGATAGGCTATCTGCAAGCTGGAGACCCAGGGATGCTGGGAGATAGTTGTGCCTCAGTCCAAATCCGGAAGTCTCACAGCCAGGGAAACCGATGGTAAGGAGGCCTTAGTACCTGGGGGGCTGCTGGTGCAAGTCTGGGAGTTTAAAGGCCAGGAAAACTGGAGTTCTGATGTCCAAAGGCAGGAGAAGAGTGTCCCATCTCCAAAAGAGGGGGGAGAGAGAGAGAGCGAGAGAGCGAGAGAGAGCGAGAGAGAGAGAGAGAGAGAGAGAGAGAGCGACAGCGAGCTGCCAATGTGCCTCTTCTCTACCTTTTTCTACCCTTTTGTTCTGTCTGGGTCCCCAGCTGATTGGATGGTGCCCACTCACATTCCCACATTGAGGGCAGATCTTTCTTATATGCCAACCTCCTCTGGAAACCCCATCTCGGACACATCCAGAAATGCTGCTTTACCAGCTATCTAGGTATCCCTTAATCTGGTCCTGTTGATACCTAAAATTAACCATCACACAGATTTTTGCAGACAATGAACTTGAGACCAAGACATATTATAATAGAGTAATATGGCCGGGCAAGGTGGCTCACACCAGTAATCCTAGCACTCTGGGAGGCCAAGGCGGGTGGATCGCTCAAGGTCAGGAGTTTGAAACCAGCCTGAGCAAGAGCAAGATACTATCTCTACTAAAAATAGAAGGAAATTAATTGGTCAACTAAAAATATATAGAAAAAGTTAGCTGGGCATGATGGCGCATGCCTGTAGTGGCGCATGTGGGAAGCTCAGGCAGGAGGATCACTTGAGCCCAGGAGTTTGAGGTTGCTGTAAGCTAGGCTGATGCCACAGCACTCTAGCCCAGGCAACAGAGTGAGACTTTGCCTCTAAATAAATAAATAAATAATAATAAATAAATGTAATATATATATATAATAAAGTAATAGCCACCTTTAGAAATCTCTGGGGACCTCGGGGAGGCAGAGTTTAGGGAGTACAGTTTTGAAATCAGATATAAAAGGATTTACATATTGGAAATATTGGGGGTCACTTACTGGATGAGACTGCTGGCAAGTTTCTTGACCTTTCTAATCAGTTTTCTCATAGTTATACAGAATAAAACCATTTCTCAGGGTGTTGTGAGCTGGAGTACAGAGAGAGAATGGCAGCTGAGTAAATTAATAGCAGATTTGAACTCCTATGTTGTGCTTTCTAGTATGTTTAAATACATAAACATATATATGTTTATGTAACATATATATAACATTTACTATTCTCTGCTATTTTAGGTTTTTTATATATATCAACTCATTGAAGCCTCATATAACAACTCAGTGAAAAATTGCCATTATTATTAAGTCTATTCTAAAGAAAAAGAAGCTGAGGCACAGAGTGGTTGAATAGCTAGCCTAGGGTTACACAGAGTTGGGATTAGCACAGCTGGGATTCAAATACAATTACATTGGGACCAGTCTGTGTTAATTGTTATGCCATTCTGCTTAACGCCAGTGAAGCCACAGAATGAGAGGGCTGTTTGGCATTTTAGCATTCATGTCTTTGCATAAAAAGGGGGTAGAGGCTGCTACCTCAGTTGTTTGAGAGACATTTTTTGGCACACACTGAGTGGTAGAGCTGGAACTAGAAGTGTTCTTTTATCCATCCACAGCTTTTTATTTCATAGTCATAGTGATTGTAACTTGGGATCCTGACACATAGGACTGATCAAGTAGGGATTTGGGGCTTCTCCAGAAAATTCAGAACCTAAGCTCACCCTGACTATCCCACACTGCAAATGATGTAATCATTCCATTATCATATCACTGCACAATGATGGATAAGCTAAGCTCATATTGCATAGTGCTCTTAGGTAGAGAGAGAGGCAGTGGATAAGACTAAAAAGGGATTTTCTGCTTGGTTTGTTAAAATATCTGAAAGCTCTTTCCACAACAACAAAATGCTCCATTTCTGGTAATGTAGACAAATTCCAGCTGAGTGATTAAATTCTACCTAATTAAAAATTCTTTCTCTGATTTCAGATTCTCTTTGTTTACGATACTCTTTACCTTCTGTCCTAAATTGTTGTTTACTACATTTTCCTGCTGCTAAGTTCTTTACTGCATATCTCCCTGGAGGTAGCTGTATACCAACAATGGTTAAAATAATTCTATATGTAAAGTATACATGGAATATGTAAATATTTGAACTTTAACTCTGGAATAAATCCAAATTAAATTGTGTAAATATATTATTTTCAGAACTCCTCTCAAATGTCTCACCCAATCAAAACTCCGTTTGAATATGAGTTGAAGATTGGACACACAGTTGTAATTATTTATTAATCATACATTTAATATTCCCCATGCTGCCATAAAATGTCTGAGGAGACATGCTGCTAAGAATAAACCTGCTCAGCATTACAGTACAATGCAGACAATTTTCCACGGAGAAAAAAAAAAAAAAGAAACACATCTTTTCACCTATTGCAGAGCAAAACACTAACGATTTTGCCAATTTGAGCAGAGAAGTAATTAGTGCTATGGGATAGAAGCCAAGCATATCGAGAACTTGAAAATGTGTTCTGCTCATGTATTGATATGCCTGTTTTGGATTTAGCTGTAATTTCCCTATAGTTTGTAAGTTTTCTCCTGTCACAATCTTAATATTAATAACTTGCTTTTCTGTATACAGTTATTTTAAAAAACGGTCATATTTTGTACACATACAAATTATAATTATTTGAATTTAAAAAACACCTTAGCCAATTAAATACATATTTTATTATTATTATTATTGTGCATTACAGCTTAATATGACTTTTCTTTCTTCCATAGTAACTAAGTCCCAAGATGTATGGAGGCTCAAACCAGCCTCAGAGTATCTTAATGCTAACAGCTGGTGGTGATGGTTTAATGGGTTAATCCCTGGATTCAAAACCTTAGTGTTATTGCAGGGCTCTTAGTGGCTTCAAGGTCATGAGATTTTCTTCTCTGATATGATATAGGAGTATTCAAATGATAGCCTAATTCATTTTCTCAAACTTCTAATATACACTAACATACAGCCTCCCTAGGCAAATTTTTTTCTGAAATTAATCATGCTGAAAGTGGAATAAATACAAAATCCAATCCATGATCTTGTTCTTTGTTTCAGGCAGGTTGGCAAATTAGCTTATGTTTACTTCTGTGTCTATGTGTAATATGTTAAATGGCATGAGTCATTGAACAATCGTAGAATCTGAGAATTGGGGGTGTTAGAGATCAACTGCTCTGCATACTGGAAAGGCAATCACCCAGCCTGAAGGAAATGGGACAGGGACAAAATGGAAAGAAGTCACGATCTTATCAATTGGTCTTGCTTGTAGTTATTGCCATTATATAAGTGTATGCTGCTAATGGTGAGTCATTCTTGCAAAAATAAAAATGTAATAAGTTTATAACTTATACATTACACAAAATTTATGAGGAGTGTTCCAAGAAATATAAGTGGTGTTCTAAGAAACAAGCTCTGAAATCAAAATAAGTCATTAAATTGGTAATTTTGACATGTGATTCTATTTAGTGAGGCTGCCCTGCTGGGATATGCAAACACTGTGATTTGACTATTATTCAATGATATTCGCTATGATTTTCCAGTATTTTGAATATCTACTATAGGCCACAGTTTTTAGAAATTATTTAACAGAAGAAAACAAAGAGAAAAAGATGTGAATGTAGTTGTGGAATACTCTAAAATCTGTGGTCCCCAACCCCTGGGCTGTGGGCAGGTACTGATACATGGCTTGCTAGGAACCAGGCTGCACTGCAGAGAATGAGCAGCAGGTGAAGAAGTGAAGCTTCATCTGTATTTACAGCTGCTCTCCATGGCTTGCCATTCCCCTGCCTGCCCTGCCTGGTCCTTGGAAAAATTGTTTTCCATGAAACTGGTCCCTGGTGCCAAAAAGATTGGAGACTGATACTCTAAATGAAATCAGCAATTGATTTAAAACATGAATTAACAAAAGCAAATTTGACTGCACTAATAAAACTAAAATCAGAGCAAAGAGATATTTTCATCCTTGAAAAAGGAAATGAGCTTATGTGAGATAACACACACTTTAATGCCCAACTTGAAGATGATTTTGGAACCACTCTTAAAAATTTGATCAAAGTAAATGCAAAATTGTTTTTGTTCATGAATGTCTATATCTTAGAGATAATTGTAATGTGCTATTGAAATATATAATCATATCACAATATTGCATTATAATAAGAAAAACCATGCATTTATTATTATAGCCTTTTAAGACAGTTCCATCCATATTGCCACAAAGGACAGGAATTCATTCTTTTTTATTGCTGAATAATATTCTATTATGTACATATACCATATATTTTTTTATTTAGTCATCCATTGATGGGCACTAAGGGTGATTCCACATTTTGGCTATTGTGAATAGTGCTGCAATAAGCATGGGAATGCAGATACCTCTTTGATGTACTGATTTTGTTTCTTTTGGGTATATACACCCAGCAGTAGAATTGCCAGATCATGTAGTAGTTCTATTTCTAGTGCTTTGAGGAACCTCCATACTGTTTCTATAGTGGCTGTACTAATTTACATTCCCTCTAACAGTGCATGAGGGTTCCCTTTTCTCCACATCCTTACCAGCATCTGTTATCCCCTGTCTTTTGATAAGAGCCATTCTAAATTGGGTGAGATGATACTGCAATGAGGTGTTGATTTGCATTTCTCTGATGATTAGTGACGTTGAACATTTTTTCATATACCTGTTGGCCATTTGTATGTCTTCTTTTGAAAAATATTTATTCAGATCTTTTGCCCATTTTAATTGGATTATTATTATAATTTTTGCTATTAAATTATTTGAGCTCTTTATATATTCTGGTTATTATTCCCTTGTCAGATTGATAGTTTGCAAATATTCTCTCCTCATTCTGTGGGTTGTCTCTTCACTTTATCAAATGTTTCCTTTGCTGTGAAGAAGCTTTTTAGCTTGATGTAATCCCATTTTTCTATTTTTGCTTTTGTTGCCTATGCTTTTCAGGTCTTATCCTAAAATTTTTGTCTAGACCAATTTCCTGGAACATTTCCCTAACATTTTCTTTTGGTAGTTTCATAGTTTCAGGTCTTAGATTTAAGTCGTTAATCTATTTTGGTTTGATTTTTACATATGGCCAGAGAGAAGAGTACAGTTTCATTCTTCTGCACATCGTTATCCAGTTTCCCAGGCACCATTTATTGAAGAAACTGTCCTTTCCCCATTGTATATTCTTGGCACCTTTGTCAAAAATGAATTGGTTGTGATTGTATGGATTTATATCTGGGTACTCTATTCTGTTCCATTGGTCTATGTATCTTTTTACTTTTTAATTTCAGCATATTATGGAGGTACAAATGTATAGGTTATGTATATTGTGCTTGCCCCACCCGAGTCAGAGCTTCAAAAGTGTCCATCCCCCAGATGGTGCGCACTGCATCATTAGGTGTGTATATACTCATCCCCTTCTCCCCTCTCCCATCTGCCCAACACCCAATGAAAGTTATTACTATATGTGCCCTTAAGTGTTGTTTAGTTAAAACCAATTTGATGGTGAGTACATGTGGTGCTTGTTTTTCCATTCTTGGGATACTTCATTTAGTAGAATGAGTTCCAGCTCTATCCAGAATAATACAAGAGGTGCTATATCACCATTGGTTTTTGTGGCTGAGTAGTACTCCATGGTATACATATACCACATTTTATTTATGCCAGCACCATGGTGATTTGGTTACTATTGCTTTGATATTTTGAAGTCAGGTTGTGTTATGCCTCCAGTTTTGTTTTTTAGCTCAGGATTGCTTTGGCTATGTAGGGTCTTTTGTGGTTTCATATAAATTTTATGATTTTTTTTCCTATTTCTATGAATAATGTCATTAGTATTTTGATAGGGATTGCATTGAATCTGTAAATTACTTTGTGTAATATTGTCATTTTAACAATATTAATTCCTCCAATTTATGAGCATGGAATTCCTTTTCAATTTTTATGTACTCTTCAGTTTCTTTCATTAGTGTTTTATAGTTTTCATTGTAAGGAACTTTCACATCTTTGGTTGAATTTATTCATAGGTATTTTATATTATTTGTAGCTATATTAAATGGGGTTGCTTTCTTAAATTCTTTTTCAGAATGCTTGCTGTTGAGTACAAATGCTACTCATTTTTGTACGTTGATTTTGTATCTTGCAACTTTACTGAATTCAACTGTTCATTTCAACAGTTTTTTCAGTGGTTATTAGGTTTTTCTAAATATAAGATTATGTCATATGCATACAAAGCTAATTTGACTTCTTCCTTTCCAATTTGGATTCCCTTTATTTCTTTCTCTTGTCTAATTGCTCTGACTAGGACTTCCACTATTATGCTGGATAAAAGTGGGGAAAGCGGGCAAGGTTGTCATGTTCCAGATCTTAGAGAAAAGGCTTTCAACTTTCCCCCATTCGGTATGATGTTGGCTGTGGGTTTGTCATATATGACCTTTACTATTTTGAGGTATGTTCCTTTTATACCCAGTTTGTTGAGGTTGTTTTTTTTTATCATAAAGGGATATTAAATTTTTCCAAATGCTCTTTTGGCATCTATTGAAATGATCATGCAGTTTTTGTTCTTGGTTCTGTTCATATGATGTATCACATTTATTGATTTACATATGTTGAATCATCCTTGCATCTCTGGGAAGAACACCATTCAATCATGGTGAATAATCCACTTAATGAGTTAAATTTGGTTTGCTAGTGTTTCATTGATGATTTTTGCATCTATGCTAATTAGTGATATTGGCTATAGTTGTCTTTATGTTGTGTTGTTGTCTGGTTTTAGTATCAGGGTAATTCCTGGCCTCATAAAATGAATTTGAAAGTGTTTCCTACTCTGCAATTTTTTGAAGAATTTGAGAATAATTGGTATTAGTTCTTTAAATGCTTGGTGGAAGTCAGCAGGGAAGCTATTAAGTCCTGGGCTTTTCTTTGATGAGAGACTTTAGGTTATGTTTTCAGTCTCATTACTTATTATTGGCCTTTTGAGATTTTCTATTTCTTCATGGTTTCATCTTGGTAGGTTGAATGTGTCCACAAATTTATCCATTTCTTCTAGTTTTTCAAATTTGTTGGCGTATATTTGCTTGTAATAGTCTCTAATGATTCTTTTTATCTCTGTGGTCTCAATTGTCATGCTTCCCTTTTCATTTCTGATTTTATTTGGGTCTTCTCTCATTTTTATTAGTCTATATAAAGGTTGTAGATTTTATCTATCTTTTAAAAAGCAAACTTTTCACTTAGTTGTTCTGTATTTTTTTAAGTCTCAATTTCATTTATTTCTGCTGTGGTCTTTATTATTTCTTTACTTCTATTAATTTAGGGTTTTGTTTATTATTTTTCTAGTTCTGTGAAGTTCATTGTTAGGTTGTTTATTGAAAATCTTTCTACTTTTTTGATGTAGGCATTTATTGTGATAGATAGATTTTTGTATGTTATATTTTCATTCTCATTTGTTTCAAGAATTTTTAAAATTTCTTAATGTCTTCATTCACCCATTGATTGTTCAGGAGTATGTTGTTTAATTTCCATGTGTTTCTGAGGTCCTCTTGTTATTGATTTCTAATTTTATTCTACTGTGGTCAGCAAAGATACTTGATATGATTTCTACTTTTTAAAATTTGTTTAGATGTGTCTGGCATAAAATATGGTCTATTCCGGTGAATGTTCTGTGTGCTGATGAAAAGAATATATACTCTGCAGCAATTGGGTGAAATGTTTTGTAAATGTCAGTTAGGCCTATTTGATCTAGTATGTAGTTTAACTCTAATGTGTCTTTGGTGATTCTCAGTGTAGATAATTTGTCTGTTACTCAGAGTAGAATGTTGAAGTTCCCTGCTATGATTGTATTACAGTCTATCTCTCTCTTTGTATTTTTTAATGTTGGCTTTATATACTTGAAACCTCTGATATTTGGTATATAGATATTTGTAATTGTTATATCCTTTTGCTGTATTAACCTCTTTATCATTATACAGTGAATTTCTTTGTCTCTTTTTAGTCTAATTTGTTGTCTATTTTATTTGATATAAGTGTAGCTATTCCTGCTTTTCTTTATGGTTTCCACTTGCATGGAATAGCTTTTCCCATCTTTCACTTTCAGTCTGTGTAGTCTGTGTGTTTTTATAGGTGAGGTGGTTTTCTTGCAGGCAGCATATAGTTAGTTTTGTTCCTTTATTCGTCAGCTGCTCTATATCTTTTAATTGGAGAATTGAGTCCATTTACATTCAGTGTTATTGATAAGTAAGGATCTACTACTGCCATTTTGTTGCTTGTTTCTGATTGTTTAATAACTCCTCTCTTCCTTACTTTCTTACTGTCATACTTTGTGTTTAAGTGATTTTCTCTGACAATATGTTTAAATTCATTGCTGTTTATTTTGAGTAAATCTATTATAGGTTTTTGCATTGTGGTTACCAAACAATATGGGTACAACAAGTTATTTTAAATGGATGACAGCTTATCTTAGATCATAAAAAAGAATAATAAGAAAAAAAATTATTAAAAACTTAACACTTTAACTCCATCCACCCATATTTTGACTTTCAGTTGTCCCAATTTACATATTTTTATATTGTCTGTCCTTAACAGGTTGATAGATTGTTTTTGGTTTTTTTAGGCTTCATATTAGAGTTATAAGTGGAGTGCATGCTGCCATGGAGTATTCTGAGGTTGACTCTGTACTTAATTTTTGCCAGTGGTTTTTATACCTTCAACTGTTTCCTTTTTGCATATTAGTGGTTTTTTTTGTTTTGTTTTTTTCTTTCAGAATGAAAGACTTCTTATAACATTTCCTGTAAGACGGTCTTGTACTTGTGAATTCTTTTAGCTTTTTTGGTCTAGGAAAGGCTTTACTTCTTTTTCATGTTTGAAGGACAGATTTGCTAGAGAAAGTATTCTTGAATGGCAGTTTTCCTTTTTTTCCTTTTGGCACTTTGAAAATGCTATTCTACTCCCTCTTAGAGGGTATGGTTTCTACTGAGAAATCTGTTGCCAAATGAATTGGAGATTCATTATATTTTATTTTCTTCTTTTCTCTTGCACTTTTAGGATCTCCTCTTTGTTTTTGACTTTTGAGATTTTGGTGATTATATACCTCAGGGTACTCTTTTTTGGGTTGAATCTGTTTGGTATTCTCTGATCTTTTTGTACTTGCATACTTATGTCTTTCTCAAGTTTTGTAATCTTTTCTGTTATTATTTCTTTGAATAAATTTTCTACTCCTTGCTCTTGCTCAACTCCATTTTGAATTGATTCTTTCTTCTGCTTAATCCATTCTGCTGTTGAGAGTCTTTAAGAAAATTTTCAGTTCAGCAAATGTATTTCTCAGTCTAAGGGTTCTGTTTGACTTTTAAAATTATTTCAATGTCTTTGTAAATTTCTCTGATAAATTTCTGGATTGTTTTTCTGTGTTTTCTTGGAGATCACTGAGTTTCCCTGAAACTGTTATTTTGAATTTTTGGTCAGAGAATTCATATATCATTCTCTTATTAGGGTCAGTCAGTGGTGGCTTGCTTTGTCCCTTTGGGGAGGTCATTGTTTTCTGTTTCTTGTTGTTTCTTGTGAATGTTAATCCACTTTTTGTCTTCACATTGAAGGATTAGTTGTTTTTTCCAGTCTTCTCTTTCAGAGTGTTTTGGTTTTTATTGGTTATGTTTGCTTAGAGATTGTTCATAATTTACCTGTTGAATTTCTTATATTTTTTTCTATTAAGTCACTGCCTTTTGGGGGTCACTAGATGGCACCTAAAGCCCAGGTTTTCTTTAGTTCTAGTACCTGATTAGAATATTGGCCATCTGGAATTGGAAAGGTCTCAAAGTGGATATCTCAGCAGTGTGGAACGGCTAGGTAGGGCCCAGGAAACCTGTGAATTGCACTTTTACACATGGTGCTGCTAAGCAGACAATCTGATCTGGTGTCTATTTTGACTGAGTTACAAAGCAGAGATTCTGGGGCTGTAGATGATGAAGCCATCTTGCATCAATAGTGTCATTTTGGAACTGGAAGTACTTCTCAAGAAACCTTTTAAAAATATAAGAACTATTTTCCAGATCTTTGCGAGCATTGTGGAGGGGAAGGGAATATCTTTAACCCTTTTTAGGGAGAGGTAAAGATGCACAATGTAACCAAAATGTCAAAAAAAAAAAAAAAAAAGAAAAAGAAAAAACCTTTTATCGAGTGGAGGGCAGGTGGGAGGAGGGATAAGGGAAGGGGGTATAGTTACATAATGGATGTGGTGTGCACCAACTGGGGGTTGGACACACTTGAAGCTCTGGCACAGGGGCAAAGAGGAGTTGCAGGGGCAATATATGTAATTCCAACAATATCTGTGCTTCTATAATATGATGAAATAAAAGGAGGAAAAAAATATATAAGAACTAGTACCTGTTGAACATCTCCTATGGTCTGGGGTGCATATTTGAAGAATGACATGCATTGTTTATTTCTCATAAGAATCACATAAAGTAGCTTACAATTATTTTTATCCTTATTTTATAGGCAAGGAAATTGGGGCTTATCGTAGTCAGATAATGTGTGCAAGATCCATGAATAGTAAGTGAAAAAATGGGATTTCATGCTCTTGTCTGACTTCATGCTCATGGCTCATCCCCATTTTTAATGTAGCTTTTAATAGATTGTTAGGGAAATATTAGATACCCAGATAAAGGACAATAATCACTACCTTGAAGATAAAGAAACCAAAGTGAACTGATCTAAAAGGACAAAGAGGGTCAGTATTACCAGCATGTTAAGAAAATAGGTTTTAAGTTCACAAATTTGAATGAATATCCCAGATACACAATCTCTCAGCTGGATAAATTTGAAGTCCATTTTTATGGTCTGTGAACTTCAGTATCTATCTTTATCAA
The DNA here is from genome assembly GCF_040939455.1 of Microcebus murinus. Classification (NCBI taxonomy): domain Eukaryota; kingdom Metazoa; phylum Chordata; class Mammalia; order Primates; family Cheirogaleidae; genus Microcebus; species Microcebus murinus. Next base: position 86,262,889 of record NC_134105.1, on the reverse strand, counting down.
CAAAATGACAAAAATACTGTTTATATTAAAGAGTAATAAAATAAAGTAAAACTTTAAAAAGTTTAAAATAGTGCTTTTACCATCATAAGTGCTTGAAAAATGTTATCTATTATTTTCTTACTACTAATAAAATACAGCAGTAGTTCTTTGAGAAATGGCTCCATATAAGTCTACATTTGCTAATGCTTCAGAACCTGCCTGTATCACCTGATCAATAGAATTTTGCTGCTTATATGTTTAAACTTGGACAACAACTATTAAAATACAATGTGGATTAGTGGATAAGTTTGTGGAAGGCATTAGTGTTTTAACAGACTGGCCAAGCCACTTATGATTTTTATCAACTCCCTCTTCTCAAAATTAGGGAAATTCCTTCTATTAACACATTCTTTTATTTTAGTCAGAGGATGTAACAAAAAAGCCAAGATGATATAGTTTGTCCCTAGAAAGGAGCATTTCAAATATTCTCATTTTGGTGACAAAGTTATTTGGCATTTATACTTGGTAGGAGCAGGGGATTGAATTTGGTAATTTGATGTTATTAGTGGCATCAGAATTAATGTTTCTTGTGATTGTTTTTCAAGGGAATAAATGACAGATTAAAGTTGTGCTTCTTACTTATTTCTTGAAAAGTTTAAAATTTAGTTTTGAAACAGTGTAATAAATATAAAGAGTATTAGAGATGAGAGTCTAAAGATCTGCCATATTACTAGAAAAGTAAATTTTAACATGTCTCTTATCTTTTTAAGCCTAAATTTCATTATCTGCTGACATACCTAATGTTTTGAAAGGTCAAATGCAACAACAAAATGATGATGCTTTGTAAACTGGAGAATTTCTAGGTAGTTATGCCATGTCTTAAACCTTGTATAAATTCAGGTATTATATAAGATATAAACATTAAAGTTTTATTTTTCTAATGTGTATGAACATTATTATATGTGGAATAATGACAAAGATCGAGTAGCTTAATCTGCTTAAATGGCCAGTAATAAACTTTTATTCATTTGGTTAAGGAACTCATGTATATTGAACACTGGTTATGGAGCAGACAGCATATTAGTGAATCAAACTGAAAATGTCCCTGCTTCATGGAATTTACTGTCTACTAGAAAGGATGGACAAAAACACACATATGATTATATAATTAAATATGATAACTTCTATGAAGTAAATTAACGGGATTCCATGAGAGACAATAACATCTGGGGAGTTCTAGCTATCTTGGATTGGAGAGTTAGAGGGTATAATATTTGAATTGAATCCTAATAGATGAGTTGGTTTTAGCCAAGTGAAGACTCTTACTTGATGGTGGGAAGAAGTGATGAACCTGCCCAGACAGAAGAAATAATGTGTAAAACCTGACGTAGGCAAGAACTTGGTATTTGCTAGGAACTGAAATTGGTTCATTAAGGTTGCAACACAGAAACCTGAAATAAATGTGAAGATCTGGACCAAGGCCAGATCATGCAGAGCTTGGAGCCATGCTAAAGAGTTTAGATTCTACTTGAAATCGAAAGCCATATAAAGGGCTAGGGGAGGGAAGAATAAGTGTTCTAGCTTAGACAAGTTGGTTTGTGGGGACCCTGAAGCATGTAAGTGATGAAGTCAAGCATTAATAATTAGTTGGATGTGCTTCTGTGGCTCTAGGCATCAGGACTGGCAGTACCAATTTGGGAGTCATTAGCATAGACTGTCTTTAACATCTATGGGCATGGATGAGACTTTCTAGAGAGAGAGTCTTAGATTAGAAGAGAAGAAGTATTATATCTTTTTTTTTTTTACAGATTGAGAAGGAAGAAATAAAACTTTATTCACAAATGACATGATTGCCTATCTAGAAAATTCCCAAGAATCACCAAAAATCTACTGGAACAAATAAGCAAGTATAGCAAGGTTGCAGGATATGAGGCAAATATACAAAAGTCAATTGCTTTCCTATATAGCAGAAATGAACAACTGGAATTTGAAATTTAAAACAACACCATTTTTGTTAGCACCAAAAATTGAAATGTTTAGGTATAAATCTAACAAAATATGCATAAGATTCTATTAAATATAGCTTTTCATTATCAGTATTTTTTTTTATTTCGGCATATTATGGGGGTGCAGATTTTAAGGTTTCAATAAATGCCCATTTCCCCCTTTCGCCCACAAGTCTGAGTCTCCAGCATGACCATTCCCTAGATGATGCACATCTCACTCATTATATATGTATATACTTGCCCCCTCCCCCCTCCCACCTGCCCAATACCCTATTACTGTAGTACCTATGTGACCACTTAGGTGCTGTTCAGTTAATACCAATTTGCTGGTGAGTATATGTGGTGCTTGTTTTTCCATTCTTGGGAAACTTCACTTAGTAGTATGGGTTCCAGTTCTAACCAGGAAAATATAAGATGTGCTATGGCACCATTGTTTCTTAGAGCTGAATAGTACTCCATGGTATACATATACCACATTTTATTAATCCATTCTTGGATTGATGGGCACTTGGGCTGTTTCCACAGCCTTGCAATTATGAATTGTGCTGCTATAAACATTCGAGTGCAGGTGTCTTTTTTGTAGAGTGTCATTGGATCTTTGGGTAGATGCCCAGCAATGAGATTGCTGGATCAAATGGAACATTCACTTGTATCGCTTTAAGGTATCTCCATATTGCTTTCCACAGAGGTTGAACTAGTTTACAGTCCCACCAGCAGTGTAGGAGTGTTCCTCTCTCTCCACATCCACACCAGCATTTATTGTTTGGAGATTTTTTGATAAAGGCCATTCTCACTGGAGTTAAGTGATATCTCATTGTGGTTTTGATTTGCATTTCCCTGATGATTAGAGATGTTGAGCATTTTTTCATGTTTGTTGGCCATTCTTCTGTCTTCTTTAGAAAAGTTTCTGTTCAAGTCCTTTGCCCACTTTTTAATAGGGTTATTTGATTTTTTCTTCCTGATTTTCGTGAGTTCTAAGTATATTCTAGTTATCAGTCTCTTATCGGATGCATAGGATGCAAAAATTTTCTCCCATTCTGTTGGTTATCTGTTTACTTTCATGACTATTTCTTTGGCTGTGCAGAAGCTTTGTAGTTTGATCATGTCCCATTTATTTATTTTTGTTGCTGCTGTGATTGCCCTTGGGGACTTCTTCATAAACTCTTTGCCTAGGCTGATGTCTAGGAGAGTGTTTCCAACATTTTCCTCTAGAGTTCTAATAGTTTCATACCTTAGGTTTAAGTCTGTTATCCAGCGTGAGTTGATTTTTGTGAGAGGTGAAAGGTGTGGGTCCTGTTTTAGCCTTCTACAGGTGGCTATCCAGTTTTCCCAGCACCATTTATTGAAAAGGGATTCTTTTCCCCAGTGTAGGTTTTTGTCTGCTTTGTCTAAGATTAGATGGCTATATGAGGATGGTTTTATATCAGGATTCTCACATCTGTTCCACTGGTCCATATTCCTATTTTTGTGCCAATACCATATTGATTTAATTACTACAGCTTTGTAGTATAGTTTGATATCTGGCATATTAATGCCTCCCATTTTGTTTTTGTTACCTAGAATTGCTTTTGATATTCGGGGTCTTCTTTGGTTCCATACGAAGCATAAAATTATTTTTTCTATATCTGTGAAGAATGCTGATGGGATTTTAATAGGTATTGCATTGAATCTGTAGATCAGTTTGGGTAGTATAGACATTTTAATGATGTTGAGTCTGCCGATCCACGAGCATGGTATGGATTTCCATCTGTTTACATCCTCTGCTATTTCTTTCCTCAGTGTTTCATAGTTCTCCCTGTAGAGGTCTTTTCCCTCCTTGGTTAAGTATATTCCTAGGTACTTTAATTTCTTTGTTGGTATTATGAAGGGAATTGAGTGTTTGATTTGGTTCTCAATTAGATTGTTGTTGGTGTATATGAATGCCTCTGATTTCTGTGTATTGATTTTGTATCCTGAGACTTTACTAAATTCCTTTATCAGTTCCAGGAGTTTCTTGGTTGAATCTTTGGGGTTTTCTAGATATAATATCATATCATCAGCAAACAGTGAAAGTTTGATCTCTTCTGCCCCTATTTGGATACCTTTAATTCCATTTTCCTTTCTGATTGCTGTAGCCAAGACTTCCAGCACTATGTTGAACAGAAGTGGAGATAGTGGGCAGCCTTGTCTGGTTCCAGTTCTAAGTGGGAATGATATCAATTTTTCCCCATTCAGTATGATGTTGGCTATGGGTCTGTCATGTATGGCTTGTATCATTTTTAGGTATGTCCCTTCTATGCCTATTTTCTTAAGTGTTCGTATCATGAAAGGGTGTTGAATTTTGTCAAAAGCTTTTTCTGCATCTATTGAAAGAATCATGTGGTCTTTGTTTTTGCTTCTGCTTATGTGGTGGATTGCATTTATAGATTTGTATATGTTGAAGCATCCCTGCATCCCTGGGATGAAGCCCACTTGGTCGTGATGGATTATTTTTTTGATAAGTGTCTGGATTCGGTTAGCTAAGATTTTGTTGAAAATTTTTGCATCTATATTCATTAGGGATATTGGTCTGTAGTTTTCTTTTTTTGTTGCATCCTTTCCTGGTTTGGGTATCAGAGCAATATTCTCTTCATAAAAGGTGTCCGGGAGGTTTCCGTTCTTCTCGATGTTGTGGAATAATCTCTGCAAGATAGGTACTAGTTCTTCTTTGTAAGTGTGGTAAAATTCAGGTGTGAAGCCATCTGGACGGGGACTTTTCTTTTTAGGGAGATTTTTAATTGCTGTTTCTATTTCAGCTGTTGAGATTGGTCTGTTCAGGGAATCTATTTCTTCCTGGTTGAGCCTAGGAAGGCTGTGTGTTTCTAGAAATTTGTCCATTTCCTCCACATTTTCCAGTTTGTGTGCATAAAGATTTTTGTAGTATTCGTAAATTATATCTTGTATCTCTTTGGGATCAGTTGTGATATCTCCTTTTTTGTTCCTGATGGAGCTTGTTAGAGATTTCTCTTTTCTGCTTTTCGTTAGCTTAGCCAATGGTGTGTCAATTTTGTTTATTTTTTCAAAGAACCAACTTTTTGTTTTATTAATCTCCTGAATAGCTTCCCTGTTTTCAATTTCATTTAGTTCTGATTTGATCTTGTTGATTTCACTTCTTCTGCTGGGTTTGGGGTTGGTCTGTTCTTCTTTTTCCAGCTCTTTGAGTCGTTTCGTTAGATTGTCTATTTGTGATCTTTTTGTCTTTTGGTTATAGGCATTTATGGAGATAAACTTTCCTCTCAGAACTGCTTTAGCTGTGTCTCAGAGGAGTTGATAACTTGTCTCTCCATTGTCCTTTTCTACATAGAATTTTTTTATTTCCATCTTGATTTCTTCATTTATGAAGTAATCATTTAGTAGGAGATTGTTTAATTTCCACGTTTTTGTGTAGAAATGTGAGTTTCTGTTAGGGTTGATTTCTAGTTTTATTCCACTGTGATCTGAGAAGGTACATGGTATGATTTCTATTGTTTTAAATTTCTTGAGGTTTACTTTGTGTCCTAAGATATGGTAAATCTTAGAGAATGTCCCGTGAGCTGATGAGAAGAATGTATATTCAGTGGATTTTGGGTAGAATGTCCTGTAAATGTCAGTCAGACCCAATTGTTCCAGGGTTTTGTTTAAGTCCATTATTTCTTTATTAATTTTCTGTTTGGAGGATCTGTCTTGTGCTATCAGTGGGGTGTTGAAATCTCCAGTGATTATGGATTTGCTATTAATCTATTTGCTTAGATCCAGTAAGGTTTGCTTTATGAAACTAGGTGCCCCTAAGTTGGGTGCATATATATTTAAAATTGTTATCTCTTCTTGTTGAAGTGTGTCCTTCACCATTATATAATGACCCTCTTTGTCTTTCACTACTTTTGTTGGTTTAAGAATAATCATCTGAAATTAGAACTGCCACGCCAGCCTTCTTTTGGCTTCCACTTGCCTGGAATACTGATCTCCACCCTTTTACTTTTAGTCTATATGCATCCTTGCAGGTTAGATATGTTTCCTGAAGAGAGCATATACTTGGCCTGTATTTTATTATCCATTCAGCCAGCCTATGTCTCTTGAGTGGAGAGTTTAAGCCATTCACATTTATTGAGAGAACTGATAGGTAAAGTAGATTACTGTTCATTCTGTTGGGTTGGATGTTGCTGCTTTGATTTCTCTCTTGAGCCATTGTATTATCTGACCTTTAATCTTTGGATTTTGGTTGTTTTTATATTCGTGAGTTTTTATTATGGTTTTCCGTGTGTAACACTGTTTTGAGTACTTCTTGTAGAGCTGGTCCTGTCTTGGTAATTCTCTGAGACTTTGCTTGCCTGAGAATGTCTTTATTTGTCCTTCATATATGAAGCTTAGTTTTGCAGGGAATAAGATTCTAGGGTGGGCATTGTTTTGTTTCAGAAGAGTGAGAATGGGGCCCCAGTCTCTCCTTGCTTGTAAAGTCTCATTAGAGAAGTCTGGTGTTAT